>NW_022987599.1:0-362500 GCF_902827165.1 Trematomus bernacchii
ACGCCCCCCCGAAGGGCGTGAGGGAGGCGGCGTGACTGTTGTAGCTGTTGTTGTGTGTCTTCATAGCGGGGGAGTGACCCATCAGGGTGGGGTCCGGCCCGTAGTGGCCCAGGTGGGCGTTGGTGGGCGTGTTGTTAGAGTTGTCGGTTCGGTACTTCAGCGCCGGGTCCTTGTCCTCTTTACTCCTGACGCAACCCATCGTCAAGCCTGCAGAGAGGAGGGATTCATGGTGTGGTTAACTGAGGTGTGGTTAACTGAGGTGTGATCTGGTTACAGTCCATTACTAGCCCTTTAGGTTGATGTAGGTGTTTACTGTCACACATCTTATATTCTTATTGCAAAAGTTTTGGATGGATAAGTACAAAACTGTTCCAAACCCAACAGTGAAGGCTCCCTGAGATACAATCAACAAATACTCTTGATAAGATATACATTTTGGACATTTAACTCCAAACAAATGCAGAACAACAGAAGTTATAAAACCAAAACTAGCTTTTTAAAATAAATTACCGCAATAACAAAATGGCAAAAATTAAAAAGACAGAAATTCAGAAAATCTGCCAGAAAGACACATTCAATATTTGTGAATTTAGGTAAAATCTTAATGTAAAATACAAATTCTAGAGTTGTAAAGGTGTCTAAAGCTCATATTATTTAAATGCATGTCTTCAAAAGACTACTTAAAACATAATTTCTACTGCCAAGTGATGTTGACAGTACAGTGTTACACATCTTGATAGTGTCTAATCATATTTACAATCAGAATAATCCAACAATCAACACCACACACTTGTTGTTATCTCTATACTTTTGTCAACTACTGGCCCAGATTGGAACAGTTTCAAATATAATCAAGAGCATTTGAAAACAAACAGGTAGCCAAAACTCAAGAGGGTTTCGGTGTTTAAACTGGCAGCAGAACCTACAAGTCATGAGCTCACTATTTTCAATGGAGGCTAAGTTGTGTCACAAATAGAGATACATAATCATCATATTGAACATACTAGCCTGGAGCTTTTTTTTGGGGTGGTCTTGGCATAACTCTCCCATGCAGAAACCAAAGACTGCATGCCAACGGATGACCTCACATGATTTCACAAGTCCCAACAAAGGCCTGTCGAGCCAGACGAGCTGGAAACTAGATTCTGTTACAGCCTGTGGCCATTTCTGCTCTCTGTGATCACACTCTCTCTAGACTCTCGGTGTTAAGAGCCAGAGCTCTCTCCTCCTTAGCTTCCTGATATCTGAGGCCCTGTGTGGGAGTATGGGAGTGTGTGTGTGTGTGTGTCAATGTAAATGAAGGAATCAAGAGAAAAACATTTTGCTCAGTCAGTGTTTTGAAATAAACATTTTGATTATGTTTATGCAATGATTGATTGATTATGAAAAGGAGTAGGTTGTTGGGATGTCCTCACAAGAACACTATCTGTTGTAAAATAAATAAATGTCATTGTATAAGTGTTTGAGTGCGTCCTTGTTGTCATGAGTTGACACCATCATCTTTGGATCCTGCTCTGTCTATTTATTTTCCTGTCACCTTTGCCTCATGTCAAGTGGTCCTTTCATGTGTGTGTGTCTTTCTAACTGTTCCCATAAAAAAGGCTGCCGCTGCTCGCTCCAGTCCGAGACTGATCCGCTGTCCATGACTCACATCCAGGCATTTGTGAAATGCTAGGACATAGGTTCAAATGTCCTTCAGTGACAGATTTGTAGCAGCGATGTCATTCATAGACAGACTGCAGTCCCATAAAAACCGAGACAGAAAAGAAAGAAAAGACAAGCAGAACACAGAGGGTAGCTTTTATTCTCAGTGGCCCAGAGCAGCTGACTTCAAAAAGGCTTTAGGCCATCTACTGATGCAGGAACATGTGTGTTGTGTGTCCATATTTCTGTGGATGGCAACGTTCCAACACTGTTTTGAAGATTGATTTTACATCTATCATCCTGAGTTAGGCCTATAAGCAACATTTGGGCACAAATATTTGGTAGTGTTTGATTGCATTTGCATATTTGTACCTTGTTCCTTGCTTGATTGTGTCATATGGGCAGTTTCATTACGTTATAAGTAAACAATTGTTAAGAAAGCTTTCTGTTGTGCTTCCTTAATGTCTGAGCTACTTTGTCATACCTCCCAAATGACTCTGATTTGTGACTGTTTGTGCTAATAACTTCTCAGACTGATAAGCAAAGTCACTTTACATCCCAAAGAAGTGACTAAAGCTTCCTCTTCCTTGATGAAAAGTTTGTATTGACTTTCTGATTCTCAAATTGGAGCTAAAACTAAATCTCTTGGTAAAGAAAAAAATCCTTCATTCTCTACTGAAAGAGGGGCTTAGGTCTGTAAAGGGCAGCACTACAACTAAACCTAATGAGGGTCAACAATCAATGTATGGATTACCCATTTTAGATGGAGGGTGTATTGACGTCATCCCATTGACAAACGTCATTGACTGAAAGCCAATGCTGAGGCAGCGGAAATGAACAGGGCTGATTGACAGGGTGAGAATAGTGGATGGAGATGAATTGATATATGTAAACTTGCACATGTAAAGATATACAGATTGATGCTGCACAGGAGAGGCATTGTTTTAAAATCAGAATAACAATTGTTTCTTTAAAATAGCCGGCATGTTTTTTTTAAATGTAGTTCGCTAAATTGATCACTATTTGTATTTTTGCATCTCACTCTACAAAGAGCAATCTCCTGTTTGTTAACCTGCCTCTCTGTGTCTACATGTCAGATACAAAATGTGAAAAAAGAAGTGGAGGAAGATTGCATTTGATTAATTTTCATAAATACTTATAATCAGTCACAACTACACATACAGATTGGTGAGTTAATTAGTCCAATTAGACATGAATATGGCCTTTTTGGAAAGCATGCACTCTCCACAAGATTGTTAGTAGAGACAGAGTAACAGCTGGTGAGGACAGCGTGCGACAGTGTGAGCATGACAGCACTACTTGTCCTGGCACTTTGTTAATGTTGGATGATATGCAGAGCAACATGAAACATGTCTGCTCTTTTCAGAGTGTTTCTTGATCTGACAACACAGCGATGGGGTTCGTGTAAAAGGTTTTTTCTCAGTTCTCTGGCATCTGCGAATCATATGCGGCACGATAGTGACTTTGTCATTTTTTATACTTATGCTAGTGTAAGAAACATTTAAAAAAAAAGACAAAACACAAGCCAGAGAAAAGCCAGAATGAAAAGAAGACAACCATGACGTTTACCGACAAACTTATTTACAGGAAAAGTTTAGTATCAGATCTTCAGTTTTAGACATTTCACACCCTGGGATTAATTAAGAAAATAATTGTCTGATAAACCAATAATGAAATTACAGCCTTGGTCAAGTGCTTTGACTAACCTGGAGCTAATTGTATTGCATATTATCTCTAAAGAGGGCTAAACTAAACCCATGTCAAAGTAAAAGCCACAGACATCAGAGCAGAAGGCAACGTAAACATGGCCCCCACCTTTGACCTCATCCTGTCACACATGTCAACCACCACTTGATGCCAAATGTCCAAAACGCTTGGTGCTGACACTTAAGTTAATGCTACAACAAACACATGTCTGACATGGATGAATACAAGGTGGGAGAGTGTCGTTGTAGTTTAAAGAGGTTATCATTGATTCAAATCCTCTGGAAGCACATACTCCAGACTGAAGCTAATCCTAATGAAACCCGACTCCTGGTGATCGTCATGAGAGCAAGAACACAGGTTCGCTGTCAACTAGCAGGTAAGTGAGACAAAATGTGACACATTCACTTTCAAAAAGTAGGCTAACCATCTGGATCAACGGCTAGAATAATGACGATTAAAGGACTTTGCCTCAATTTGGATCAGTGTTTGGACAATTTAAAACCTGTTTGGTGTGAGCAGCACCTTTCAAAACCATCAGTTATCAGCAGTTTCACTTTCTGTTAGGAATACTTTTGACTGACGTCCCCAAATGCTGTTATTAATTATAGGTTGAATGACATATTAAAAACTCCCCTCCCTAAATGATTGGCAACCTTTCCTATTTCCACTAATATGCACCCAGAGGATTCACTCCTAAAATGGCTATGAATAGATGGCGAGCCTGAGCATGATCTGGCATGTCAAACTGCTTCAGCGCCAACAAGTTTCCCTTCGGATAACTTCTTCTTTGGTTCAACACATACCACACATCGCCTGCAGCAAAAGCCAGAATGGATTTAGGGATATCATTTGAAAAGAGTGATTTATCACAAGAAGGACGCCATTGATAGAAAGCAATGAGGGGTGTCCTTTTTATTGATATAACTAAGTGTTCTTGCCCTACAGGGATCAAACAGCTATTTATTAGGGCAAAGACGAAGAATAAATAAGGATTAATAATATTTGTTGAGGCAGTCCAGATTAAAAAAAATCAGGTTCATACCCGATTCCAAAAAACACTTCGATAAGTCAAGTTTTCTTTTTAAACAATCTCAATCCTCTGAGTTTAGCTTTATTTATTTCTACAGTAGTTTTTGAAACTTCTTATGCCCCTTTCACACCAAGGCCGTGATTTAATTGTAATACACGTTTCAAAATGATGCCGAAGTAACAACATACTGATACCGGTTAGTAAAAACCATGAATTAATGCTTTGTCAAGTCTGCAGACAGACGGCAGGCGAAAAACTTTTAAAATGCGCGTTGTCTAAATGGAGATCGGCTAAGCTAACGCAATATATGCTCCGACCGTCCACACTCACAACAACAGCCTATACAGACATAAATAAACCAGCGACTGTACTCGCCATGACACAGGCAGTCTGTGGTTTGTACTTGTTTAACTTTTGTCTAGTTTCTGAACAGATATGAGGAGCTGTGAGCTTGAGTGCTAACAGCTAACGGCTGATGTTGTTTTTCTGGGGTTCTCATTGAAGATGACGTCACGGCTCCGCCTACACTGCGTTACTATAGTTACTACCCCAGTTCCTAAACTGTAATGGAAGCGCAGCATAAAGTGAGCCAGTCCTAACAAGGCATAACGAGGCCTAGCTATACCGAGCGAGGCCGTGTAGTGGAAATGCGCCATTAGTGAACCACCCATGGAGAACGGTGCCCTGAGAATAACAGAAAAGGCCACCTCCGCGGAGAAAAAGGCTTTCGATTAATTCTTTTGTCAGCCTCCTCTACCTTTTGTTATGCTTTAAGAGAAAGTACCTTGAGGTGCTTCCCACAGAGCACAGCACACTCACAACCCCCTGAACTATGCAGCCCCATACACATGCTAACAACACCGAGCAGCACAAATGCTAATCAGGGCTAAGACACACTGTCCTACTAGTGGTGGAACCAAGAAGACCAACAATCGATCAAACCAAGAAGAGCTACGATTAAATAATCCAAACAAATTAGATCCGTCGATATACATGATATATTTGCACCTACATCTCTTATGAATGGACAAGTTGTATTACTGCCGCAAACGTATTATAATCATTGTAGTAATTGTTGATAGCTTTATGCAAACCACCTTGGAGAATGTCAAGGACGCATAGTGCATGGGATTCCTCAGTTGGTATCCCCCTCTACTCCTGGACTATCCTACAAGCTTTGTGTATTTCAGATTTTACTGTCCTCAAATAACAGTCATGGGAGTAAAAAAAAAAACATCCATGTTAAACTGAGTGGGAATATTTGTGGTGAAGAGAATGATCACCCTTGTGAGACAAATCTACCAAAACTAATGAAGGCTCAAATTGACCTCACAGCGAATCAAATTACAGGCAGATTATTGTATCCTCTCTCAGATGGTTTCCTGAATGAGGCTGTTATACACACAATGAGATTCGCTGGAAGAAATGTGTCATTATTTTGAAGGCTCTGAGGGAACGCAGTAAATACCGCCTCAAGCTCAAACAGAGATGTGGGTCATGGATTTAATGGAAAAATTTAAATGGCTTTTTTTTTAAACATTCGTAAAACGTGGTCCTTAAATATATACAATTTAAATCACTTTGCATATTTACAAAAAAACATAATTGTATGAGTTCAAGGGTTCATGTTTACTTTTACCACACAAGAGATTATTACAATATTCAGACATTTAAAACGAGCCACATTGAATATGACATGGCAGGGAAGGGAATTCATGCACAGATTTGTGAATAACTTTTCTTCCAGGCATACTGTACCCGAGCACACAAAAGTCAGTGGTATGTGTTCAAACAAATGCTGGAGCCTGATCGTATCCAAGGACACGAGACATGTGAGGCCGTGTGCCAGACTGCCAGTGATGCCGTGTCAGATTAAGGAGACACAGGCTGCCGCTTCCCACAGGGCCGAAAACAACAATGCTGGAGAGCTGCAGGGGGGGAAGCTTTGGATGGAGCCGGCATGCAGGCAACATTCAGGAGAAAAATCACAGCCCTACACGTAACCAGGACAAACTGTTTGCCTTAAGGGGCCACTGAGGTTTGTAATCACTGATGGTTAAATATCTTTGGAAACCCCTTCCTCCAATAACTTAACGACAATTGTTTTGGGGGTACATCCATTTCCGTAACTTTCCAAAACCAGCAACGTGACATTCAACTCTACACTACAGTGGATTGGCCAGCTGCACAATAACAGTCTCTTTAATGTGAACAACCAATTGCGACAGAAAATATATACAATTTGAGGAGAGATTATCTGAAAATGAGCCTTCTTCGCTCCAAAAAAACAACTAAAATGAACTGTCACTACTGGTGAGGTCGGGCAACACATCCCACAAACCATTCTAGTACAACATGGCCCGTACTAGGGATGCTCCGATCGCCAATTTTGGGGCCGATCGCCGGAATCAGTATCGGCCGATGCCTACCACGTGGGCGGGGCCTATGGGGATCTTCCATTTAAAGTGATGTTTAAAACTCAGTTAATGGGGCTCATTCACTGGCGCTTCCACAAACAACAACCAACATAATTATTACATTCAAATTAAGTACATTATTCAAGTTTACATTAACTTTGGATAATAACACGGGAGAAATGAGCGGAAGCGCTCTCTTTTCCTCTCCCCCCCTCTCTCTCTCTCCTGACAGTATCGTCTCCTGCAGCTCACTAATCCAGTAATGAGTGACCCGACACAGTGAAGAATAAATATATTTATAACTAGTTTGTTCCAGAGGTAGATAAAATAGCTAAGTGTGTTAGGTCTAACTCTTAGTGTGTGTTTTGCTCCACTCACCGGTCCGTCACAGCGGGTGGAGCTGCAGGATTTCTGCTTCACACACGTAGCATACCGCTATTTTATTGTCATTTTCGGACACCTTAAAATACTGCCAGACTGGTGAAGCCATTTTGGCGAGCTTGTTTTGACACACAGAGAAAAGTGTCATGTATTTCACGTCATCATTTTATGTCATGCGATCGGCTCTCGCGATCGGCATTTTTCGATCGGAGCATCCCTAGCCCTTACACTGAGGTGAACTAATACCAACATGTCTAATGGCAAACTCACATGTGTACTAGAGAGAAGTTTTTTATTTTCAATAAATCAGTTACTAAGTTAACACTAACAGTTTTACAGGCATGCATAGCAGGAGGAATTGACCACCTGAAAACAACAATGCAGAAAACATTTATTTAACCCTGGCATTCCAAGAGGAAAAATTGTTGCAAAACAGAAGAAATGTGACGGTCATGAAAAGCTCAATAGTAGCTTAAAATATGTGCAACAAAATACACATTACACCATCTGATAAGCCTGTTCATGCCCTCATAGTCCCTCCTTTAGCTTTATCGCACACATTACAGAGGATCTGCTGTGATATTTTCCGTGAGTTTTGATAACGAAGGTGTGTATAAATGGGATATCTTTGGCTACCATGTTGTAATGCGTTAATCCATCATGACTCAGCTCGGAACTGTCGTAAACCTGACTCATAAGATAAGATGAAACTCTGGAGTGTTCTGGGAGAGGCACGTAGACCTTTGAGCCGACGACTTTGCTGTCACTGGGGACAAAACTAACGCACTTGTAAAGGTTGTAAATTCAGTAACTTTATAATATGATTAGAGTTTTTGCAAAGTTAGGGTAGGCCAGAAATGTATGCTTTTGCACTAAACCTAAACCTGTCTTGATCTGATCATATTAGTTATTATCTATGTATGCAACATTATTGTATAGCTGCATAGCTGCCTCTCTTAGTTGAAAGGTAGAAGCAGACTTTGAAACCAAATATGTTTTTGGAGGAGTGAGGGTACCAATGAGGCATGAAATACATTCCAGAAAGTCCAGGGGGAGTTTATGATTAATGAGTTTAAAGACTTGACACTACAAAGACTCAGAAAACAGGGTTGGAATACTATAGGACAACATACTACACTATAGGATTTAACAAAACCTGAAAAACCGTTTTGTAAATAAACAATAGTTTCATCTTTTTCAGGAGGACAATGCATTGCAGTGTCAATGCAAGGGTTTTTCAGCAAAACAACACAGGAATGGGCAGAAGGTTAACTTGACACAACTTTTGCAAAAGCACAATTAGACGGCCAAACAAATCAGACACTATCTGTTTACCTCGTAATCTTTCTGAAATAAGATAAAATAAGGAATTGCGTGGGAAAGAAAGATTATGGAATCCATCCAGAGTGGTAAAATTGCATTTCTCCAACTGGACTAATTGCGTTGTATTTATAAAATATGTGTTACCTGAAGCAACACGCCCCACCAACCTTGTGTATTTTTCTAATTGGGAGCTATTTTCAGTCTCAATGACCGCCAAGTCTCTTGAACATCTGACCACACCCAGCTGAGATGCTGCTGCTACTTTAGCACCAAGCTACGTCACTGGTGCACAGGGTGAAGAAAAAGGCATGTCGTCACTAGATGGCAAGGAAGGTCAGACTTAGATGTAAGTCTTTGAAAGCAGGTATTGTATCAGCAGTAGGATAAAAGCTTTTCAATCCCTGTCAGAGAAATTAGTGCAATAATGAAAAGCTGGGATAAAAAAGGCAACATGTTGAATTGTTATTGTTTTGTCTGAAAAGTATTCAAATTATAATAATATAAACCCCAAAGAAGCAGCAAATCCTCACATTTAGGAAGGTGAAACCAGTGAATATTGGCTTGATAAATGACACACTGATCACCACAATGTTGATTTCCATTGATCATTTCAGCACTGCATCTGATTCATGCTATGATTAAAAATGTATGTTATAGTCTTTGAAAGTTTTACATGGCTTGAGGCAAAGCGCTGAATGTGAAATCCACAAGCGGAACTTGCTCATGCTCCCGAAAGATAAATCCAGCGCATAAACCTGAAAGTTAAGTTGACAGACTTCTGCCCACAATCTCAGAGATGTGAGGGGGTACCAGGGTCTGCAAATGGCTACTGGAGCGTAACCCAGTAACTGCCCTGGCACAATCTCTGAGGCGCAGCTCGCTGTTATCTTCAGGGCAGCCTGCCATCCCTGCCAATCACACAGTGAGGGGGGGGCGCGGGGGGGGGGGGAGAGGGGGACTTCCTTCCGAATCCATTCATGCCACTGAGACCACCTGCTGTGCCTGTCAATGGCTGGAGAGAGAGGAAGGGCCATCTTCAGGCTATAAAATAGAGAAGCTTCTCTTGTTCTCTGTGCTGACTGAGGATATCTGAAATATGAGGATTCTCGTTCTCTCATCCAAAAACAAACATTTGTTCAAGTTTGAGTGTGTAACGTTAATATGACTTTTAACTTTTGGCTGGGGCAGATGGAAGTCTCTAATCAGCACACTGTAATGATACAGTAGAGTCTCATTGGTGCTATGAGGACATTTGAAGAGTATGCAAGGATCCTTAAAGCCTCCAGTTAAAACTCGAGTCCCTGAACCCAGGCCAGCACCACCTGTTAGCGCTCCTCACTCCTCTGCCAACAGCCCTCTGCTTTCCAGCTGTGTGTGTGTGCGTGTGTGTGTGTGTGTGTGTCCAGCCAACTGGGTCTGTACTCGCAGAGGGATTACCATGGAGGAGGATTACTGTGGCACCGGAGTATATAAGCACCCACAACCAACACATGCACGATTTGGGACAGGGACTATTTGAACACACACACCATTACAGCTTTCCTGCACTTTATCATCTCACACACATGATTTTTTGTGTGTGTACAAATCTGAGGAAGTCCAGTTGCATCACCACAATAAAAAAAAAAGCCTGCAAGAATGGAATTGGAAACTAGTGCAAAAGGCTTTAAATACAGATGTTTTGTCATTTTGGAAGCTTTGTTTTAACACTGTGTGTCTTGCAATAAAGGCCTTTAACAGCTGAGGCCTGCAGCAGCTGATAGTGTGGAGAGAGATAGAGATTGGGTGAGGCAGAAAGAAAGGAGTATGGAAAGGAGTTTGAAGTTTGTTACGTGAATTTGAAAGAAAGTCAACACATATGTACAATTGGGCTAAACAAGTTACAGAAATGGGAATTGTTTTGTTATGGTGCTTATTCCATGGTTAAAATGCAGCTATCTAGCATTGTTCCGGGCGGGTTGGGAGTCTCATTGTTTTCTCCTCCCACCTAATGAAGGCAAATAACCCCTAAAACCCGAGTCCTGCTTCGGGAATCGCAATGAAACCGACTTTTGTTAGAACAAAAAACACCAAGAAAACTCTCCTGATCTCTTTTCCTAAACTTTCCCCGAGTGTCACAGCATAACCAGGCCCTTCTCACACACTTCCAATACACAATGCTACTTTTTAGACGAGCACTTCTTACCTTAAAAGCGACCTTTGCAGTTGTTGTGCCTCGGCTACATGCGTCCTGTGATCTTTGTGTTTTCCTGCACGTTTTTATTTCCCGTCGCAGCCCAAAGGAGTGGAAACAGGAGCTCTAACGTGGAATCTCAGTCTTCCGTCTGTCCCATACCGATAACTACTTCCCCAGCCCAAAGTCCTCCGCTGGGATCCTTTATATTCCTTTAACCGAGAACTCGGAGCAGGGGGACAAAGGCTGCGTAATATGGCGGAGCAAGAGGCCAGCAAAACAGATAAATTATCCAGAAATCACCGCCGGCTGATGGGTCAGCCTGCCCTGAAAGACACACAACAAAAGCCGGACTAGCGCCGAGGAGCCGACGAGGCCAAAGGAGGAATATTGCTGCGTTCAGGGACTCAGATTAGACTCGTACATCTGACTTTCCCAGCTGCAATGGACCTTAAACGTGATTAACACAAACTTTTCTAGGCTTGTGATTCCCTTTAAACAGCAATGCTTGTGAATAAAGTGTCTAGTTGCATGAATACTTTTGAAACAACTATCTCGTAATTCACATGAAAGGCAAACATAACAAGAACATTTGAAACGATTACCATATTTGGTGTCCTTGTTTTATGTGATATTTTCTAAAATATCCCATGAACCTTCACCCAGACCAACAACAACAACTAAAAGATAGGCCTATCACCTTAAATAATAAAAAGTATTTTGTGAAAATAGTGCTGGAACAGTGGTTATTATTATTTTCACTTCTTGTTTTGTCTAAAAAGTGTAAACAATAACATGTTAAATTACTTTACCATTACTTTCTTTTTTGTCTCAGCATAGATCCAAAATGATGTAAATGTTTTGCAAAAAATAATTAAAACATTATCCAGGAACACTTACAAAATAAAATCTTGAGAACTTGGTTGAGAAAATGCAGGCTTTTTGCTTATTTGACTAGGTTTTATTCATACACTGTATAGCCTACATTAAGGTTGTAATGTGGGTTTATGCCATCATGTTTGACTTTTTTCGATGACCCTTGAACGCCACATGATCTCCTATTGAATGGTTTTTCCCTTGTGTCCAATATGGCCGACATCACTGGCGCCGATTGAAGCACAATCCACCATCTGGCTCAGTACCAAAAAGACAAAACTGATTTAATTTTGTCACTAAATCAAACCATGTAAAATGTACTTTTAAACTGTTAATTTAGACATCAAAAGCGACGCTGTGTTAACCTTTGAACTCATATTCGCAATGTTGCAGGCATCTGGCCCTCTAGGTTGTGTGAAAGATGAATGGGAATACATTCTTAATATCCTCAGATTAACATTACATATCATCCTGCAGTTAACAGTATGATAGCCTACTATTAAATATCTGTCCGCCCTATAACATTTCCAAAAGGGAAAATATAGTGGACTTGGGCTCATATTATTGCTTTTGACAGTTATATGATTAACACATATGGGCTGTTTTGGGGTAGGGAAGATCGTGCTAAATGTGCATTTTAAACAAGTGGAAACAAATCTACTAGAATGTTACAGCACTGCAGGATCAACATGTGTGGGACCTTATAAGAATTATTCAAAGTGGTTTGCTGACCCCTACTGACTTTAAATGCACTGTGCACAGGAGGCTCTGCAAGCTGCACCCAGGGCAGGTCTCCCTAGCGCCCCCTGTGGGAAATAAGATCACACACACACACACACACACACACACACACACACACACACACACACACACACACACACACACACACACACACACACACACACACACACACACACACACACACACACACACACACACACACACACACACACACACACACACACACACACACACACACACACACACACACACACACACACACACACACACACACACACACACACACACACACACACACACACACACAGTATGAGTCATTGTCAGTAAATTCGTGAGTACATGTATAAGGCTCCCAAGAGAAAGACATAAATACATAAAATAAAAGCAGACATCAAGAATAACACCATTGAATAATTAATATGTAAAAAGATGATACAACAAAAGCAAGTCAAAAACATTTGGGTTTTGAGCGACAACCTCACCGAGTCTCGTTTTGTCAGCAGCTGATCAGAGAAACACAGATTCCTGCTGGTGATTTGACGCTTCAGTATATTTCTATCTGATGGGTTTACTGTGTCACAACCGAATGAAAAATACTCAGTTTGAGCTGCTTTCATTTAGACATTTTTAATCTTCAATTAAATATAAACAGGCCATGCACCTATGCCAAGCCCATACTGCAATTCAATAAAACCATCCAATTCAGCCCAATATCAGTTGACTAGAATAATCTGAAGTTATAGTATGACAACATGGTGGATTCTAAATAACACAAAAAGAGGTCTTGATCAAATTGAAAGTACCTTTCAAGCTATTATAATAAGAATATGTAAGGATGAGTGGAAAGCAATACGATATTCCAATACAAAACGGAGGATTAAACATAGCATTAAAGATATTCCACTAAAAATATTTGAGGATAAGGAAAAACCATTCATTTTGTACGTCATTCTCTGCTGGTAAAACACATCAGTTAATGGTTGACTCATCTTTTCTCTGAGTGCAGCTGGGATTATTCTCGCGTTTCTCTTCTTGTCCTCATGATGGCGCCGTTTGCTCAGTCTTCCGTCCTGCACCAACACCTGCTGAAACAGGCCTCATGTGCAGTAGTCTGCTCCGTTTATAACACATGATGTTTAAATTGTGCTCCTCACAGGAATCACGCCCCACCATGAAGAAGAAGTTGTGGATAGGCCCCTCCAGCGGTGACTGGCTCTGGGCGTCATTTTTGCGTCAGAGTAAACAAAACGCTGACGTGAATCTCTCTTTGGCAAACTCTTCAATCGGTTTGTGAGCTATAGGATGAACAGAGCTGAATGAAAAGGTGCATTCACCTCCAGTTGGTGATTAAAGAGAGGGATCGTGCAGGCATACCAAAATAGATTTTTACTCAGGCGTCAACCCTTTCAAAGTAAAAGCATCTAACTTGCATCCCACACACACTGCTGTAAGGCATTCGTTGTATATGCCATGAATATTAATGCCAAGTATATGCTTAACTAAGATATTATATGACTGTATTATTAGCAAATAATAAATAGCATATAAAAGAAAAGCCAAAAGCGTAAAGAGCCAACAATGTGCCAATTGAGGCTTCATCAGGGAGAATTAGGCCCAAATGCTTCTTGGTTAATTGCCACATGTATACCAGTATAGCTACGAGCTTTTTCTCAAGTTATTCGTTTAAATGTATCAATCAGTGCATTATGCCAATTTCAGAACAATGTTGGGAAAATGAG
Organism: Trematomus bernacchii; assembly: GCF_902827165.1. Taxonomy (NCBI): domain Eukaryota; kingdom Metazoa; phylum Chordata; class Actinopteri; order Perciformes; family Nototheniidae; genus Trematomus; species Trematomus bernacchii. The sequence continues at coordinate 14,053 of NW_022987599.1, forward strand.
TGGATCGTTTTTAAAGCCACGTAGGCTGATAGCTCTCTGAACCGGCATCCTGCGTCACCAGCTTCAAATCAGATTACGTGCCTCGTTTATTTCAACAATCCAGCGGATAGGAGGCCTTAGTGCTGTCATTGCACCGCCATTAAAACCACCCCCTCGATATCCAGTCAACAATTGTTGGAAATGATAAGGAAGTGACTGTAAATAGAGAATATGAGACCTTTGTTTTCAGCACTGGACAGCTCCTGACTCCCCAGAGGCCTTGAACTTGGTCTGCGGATGTCTGATCAACAAAAAAAACACCCAGTCACATAATACCAGCAAAACCAGCAAAGACGATCACTTCCCATCTCTGTCATAATCACAAAACCCTAATTGGACTTATTGGTGACGCGGTGAGGGAAGTATTGATCTGAAATGGTCGTCACACCATCCTGTGCAAAGCTCATGAAAGCATTCACACACATTTCAGTTTTTCTATTTTTTTACCACATTCTTTTGTTTTAAAAGAAAGAAAGTTTGAAAGTTAACTTCTAACATCTAAGGAGGGAGGGAGGTGGGGGGGGGGGGGGGGGGGGGGGGGGGGGGGGGGGGGGGGGTGAGGGTGACGGATGCATCGATGAGGAAGGAACTGTACTTTTTTTATTCCGGGAGGCAAACTTGATGACGTCTATAGCATCCTTAATGTGACATATTGGAGGGAGGAAGAGGAGGAGGGGAGGGGGGCAAGGCTTAGGATACATAGATAAAAATCCAAGGCAATCACAGCACAGGACAAAGTTTAGAGCAGCGATATGCAGAGGAGCTCACAGCGCACTTTCACACCGGGTTTGTTTGCGTCTGCTTGAGTGCCATTCATTGTGTGTGAAGGTGAGATAGGCTGCACCGAGGGGAACATAAGGAGACGACGGAGGCGCTTCAGCCAGGGAACGAAGTGCCGTGAGAAGGAAACCGTCTCTCTTCCTCTCACTCACCACCACACCCGGATCACATCCTCCCTGCTCCCCTGCTATAGGTATGTGCTTTATCTGCGGATACATCTATTGATGGAAAGCGAGAGAAAGTAATGGAAATTATCTTTTTCTGTATGCACTGCATGGAGATCTGCTTATAATTGTAATTACTTTCCTGCTGCATGCAAAGGATTCAATACCAGTTCAACTTTTACGGATTTTTTTTGTTCTGGCAAACGGACGTTGTGTTTGTAGTTTATGTTCATTATTATGCGATCCAGCTGTGTAGTTTGTAGATCAGAGAAGTAGCACAGCATGTTGAATATGACAGAACAAAGAGCATGTTGTTTCTATAGGACTGACTAACCTGTTTAATGTTACGTCTGTTTTTTCATTTTTTCTAACAGCATGGCCAGTTCGAGTAAAGCGACTTTAATCTTGCTCGTCTACGGAATCTTAATGCACTACAGCGTCTTCTGCACACCTATCGGACTAAGTTACCCTAAGATTAGGTAGGTAACCGTGCTTCATCAGTCTTTATAACCTGATTGTAGTATTTTATCCATGTTTCTGCCGATCATTATTGTTCAAGAATGGGTTTGCATCGTGAATAATGATATATTTAATTCGAATATTTGGATTTGGGCACTTTTATTTCAAATACCCGTGCGTAATTGCGCTAAAATAACTTTTTCGCAATTTGTAATCGCATAATTGAGAGGAATAACAAAAGGAAATACAGTCATTTACACGTATACAGGTCTTCTGTGGAAAATGATTATGGAAATAGCGTAGAGGTTTCTGTCCGGGGGGACACTGATTAAAAATGAGAGTACAGTCAAGGCAATGGATAGCTCTTGGGATGACGGTGGACTGGCGTCACCAAGGAGAGGCGAGGCGAAACGAATAGGAGAGCTCTATCCATTTAAGATGAATTCTTTTTTTTCCTTGTGAAAAACATTCATCATTTGGGCGTGGCTCTTATTGATTCTAATATTTCACTGCTAATTGCGGCATTCTTTTAACACCTTTTTTGCTCCACGCCTACTCTAAATGTGATAATTTTCACACCCATTGTTTCGATTCCTAAATAATTAATGAGGCTGTAGCCTGTGTTAAGAGCAGCAGCAGCAAATTGGAATTAAAACCCATATTATATTCCCGATGAAAAATATATATATATTTAATGAAACAATAAAATAAAGCTTTATTTATTACATTTAAGAATATTGTTTGTTTTTTAATCAAATTGGAATAATTCGTATGCTGATTTTATTGCAAAAACACCTGCAGATTTGACATGTTGTCCCTTTCTTCCCTTATCTCTAATGCAGTTAAACTCCCAGTGATTTTAGTAACTGATGCAGACATTTTGGCATTCTTTCACTGTTGCGTCCCACTTGTGCACAGATCAGATTTGTGATGAGTGCTCTCCCTTTTGCAGACTTGAAAACGACGCCTTCGATGAGGATGGGAATTCATTATCCGACATGGGCTTTGATGGCGATCAGATTGCTATACGAAGCCCACCATCCCTAAACGACGACGCATACACGCTATACTACCCACCAGAGAAAAGGTACATGTGCTTTCAGATCGCAGCTAAAGCCTCGATCTGGATTCCATTTTAATGACTTTTTTGCTGTTTTGCGATAATGTTTGCTTGCTTTGTTTTTCCCAGAGTTCCTCATGTTATTTGTTCAGTGTTATTTTCATTACGAGTAGCCTAAAATGTTGGTTCAAATAAAAATACTGTTAATAAGGAGCAAGGGTAGTCTTTGTGCAAGAAGGCTCCGATTTAATTTCACCTGATGTGATATTGGAGCTGAGGGTGGGTGGGGACATTTTAGGCTACTTTTGATCATTTTGTCTGCGCTTTTTTAGTCACTGATGATCTATGTGTTTTGGCGTTTTATCATCTAGACCAGAAAGGCATGCTGAGGAAGAATTAGATAGAGCCTTGAGGGAGATCCTGGGTCAGTTAACAGCGAGACATTATCTGCATTCTCTGGTGACAATTCGTGCAGGGTAAGCAGGCATTTCTTATAAGCGTTCACCTGCAGTCATTATCTTTTATGTTTCTCCGTTTGCACACGGCTGCTGCATCACTGTCTTTCATTGTGTGGTTTCTTTTCATTTATTTGTATCTCTCTCCATACAAAAAATTAAATCATTTTGTTTCTGTTTTTGTTGTGGCACTCCCGAGGGGCAGTTTTTTTCTGAGGCTAAAATACACTTCAATTTAAATGTGATACATCCATAAATTGATTTCCTAAGCTTTAATGAAAAAAAAAAAATGCGTCAGAATTTCCAATAGGCTGCAAATTAATAATGTATGACTTTTGTAAAAACGCTTAAAATCACTGTTTCTTTTACACTGTCTTGCTTGCCGCTCTTTTCCAAACGAAAACAATACTATTAAAGGCCAAATTACGAATTATTAATGATTGTAGGCAACTTTACATTATGCAACATAAATTAAATTATTAAAGCTAAACTGTCCAATCAAAAACAGCAGAAATCTGTGGAGTAGTGGAAGGCTTCAGATTTAACTAATGTTATTTCGTTTGCTCTTTTTCAGTGAAGACAACAGCATGGAGGAAGAGTCAGAGCCCCTATCCAAAAGACATTCAGATGGGATCTTCACCGACAGCTACAGTCGCTATAGAAAGCAGATGGCCGTGCAGAAATACCTGGCAGCGGTTCTGGGAAGAAGGTACAGACAGAGAGTTAGGAACAAAGGACGCCGACTTGCCTATTTGTAGCGTTTTAAAGCGCCAAGCTGCCCTCCTGTGTATATACATCCAGTCGTTAAATCAAAGTCATTCAAATATATCTGACCAACCAGTGGATTGCGCCTGTGTTCTTTCAACATGTATTTATGTATGAAGTAAAGCCATTAAAATGAATATTTTAATAATAATATCGTTTTTTTTTCTTTTTGTACAAAAGCACTTGATACCGCACAGTTATACTTTGTGGACCAATATTTTATTTTCATGTTAAGATGTTAAAAACAAAACAAAATGACTTAAAAAAAAAAAAAAAAAAGAAGAAATTAGTACAACAAAAAAAGATAATTGTGCACCTTCAACATTATGCGCTTGAAATCTTCAAAGGTCATCTACATATGCAGAAAATAAATAGATTTTAAAAAGACAATCAAAGTATTGAATGTTATACTTATTTTTGTAACCAACGTTCTATTTTTTTAGTGTTGTCTGTATTCCAAACAGGCCCAAAGAAGCAGTGAGCATGCTATGTGAGGCATATCCGGCTTATCCAATGATAGATGTTGCCCTTGGCCCCCCCCCCCCCCTCCTCACTCCCTTAATGGGAGTCTGTGGGTTTGTTTAGCTTGCTGCCCCTCCAGGGGAATTCAGACGGCTTTTGTTGAACAGCCTCCCATTTGATGGAAAAACTGATTGACTTACACAACCATTCATGTAACTGGTGGTAAAATCTGACCCTCTTTTAAACAGAAAGGTAATTGCAGGCTTTTCCAAGGGCATTATAGCCTTTCCTAAAGATAAATCAAAAGCACTCAAGTTGCTGTTAACAGTATGCGGCAAACACTGCTTGCTCACTTGCCTCAAAAAGTCCTATACTGTAGGGAGAAAAGACGTTCTCGATAGGACTGTGTTAAGAATGTTCCATATGTGTGTATTATGTACAGTATAGAAATTACACAGTGCACATATCCATCTCAATGTTGTCTGTGCTCAGTCAACAGGATTATTCAGAAGATTGTGCTTCTACTGTTGATTGTATTTGGGCAGCACTCCAAATATTCAGAATGGACCCAGAACATGTAAAGATGCAGGAAATGAAGCATTTTTTATTTTGTGACAAGAGGTGGAGTGAGGAACGGTAGCATCTGAGTTCCAGTGAGGAATATTTAAACTCTTCTTATTTATTGGTGCATGTGGAAACTGACACCTTTGCTACTTTTGCTTAGAAACTGCATGCATGCCATCGTGCTTTTTTTGGATTGTGCTATTTGGGAGATGGGCTGTGCTAAACATATTTCAGCACCACTCCCCCCCCCCCCCCCCCCCCCCCCAGATGTGTTGGAAATGTGAACAAGGAGGGCTAGAGGTGGTGGAAACTGGTACTGCACCGACTTGTTGAATTGTGACCTCCCCTGCTGCTGTCATTGTGGATATAATGAGACAAGACACTGGACCCCCTTCTTGCTGATTGCCTTTGTCCTGGTAGCGTTTTAGAAAAATATTATTTTTGCTTCTAGATCGCCGTGCTATATATAGTTGATTTGACAGTGCTGTGATTTGTTGTTAAGACGAAGCTGATCTGCGTGGGATGTCTACCGAGGTTTGTGCAGTGAGGATGTGATAAAGAGACGAGGAGAGTGGATGCATGGAGTGGAAGAGATAATGTGAGTGAAAGAGAGAAAACTAAGTTACATAAAAGAAGGGTTACGGCACCCACAAGCCTGAGAGAGGTTGTCGCACCTGGAAACAGAGAAAAAAAGAGGCGTTTCTGACCTGCCAAAGTGACATCAGGGTCAAGGAGTCTGATAGAAAATATCAGGTGTTGAATTCCCATCACTCTGGCATCAGATTTACAGTATGTGAGTTCCCTTCTCGCACTATGGAGGAGAATGAAATTCAGCCCTCAAGGAGCGGGATCTTCCCATTGACTTATATTAGGGAGATATCTCATGTATTTATTCGATATTATGCAAATGCTTTATGCACCCCTGCAATCCAATCAGTGGCCTGTGTTCCCCCATAGAACCTATCAATACACTCCTTCAATCTGGCTTTATTCTACAGGCTTTGTGTGAACGTGTGTGTGCGGATATAGATGTGCATTTATGTCTACGTGTGTGCGGATGTAGCTGCTTGGTGGGCATGTGTGAGTGTGTCTGTGTGCGGATGCAGATGTGTGAGTATTGGTGTGTGCGTGTTTGTGTGAATGAGAGACTGAATGCGAATGTTGAGTTGAAATAGCTTTTGGCTTTGGTGCCTTGCTTCGACATGAGAAAAAAACCGATATAAGAAATTCGCCACAAGTGACAGATGGCAATTTTAGTGGCCCTACAATGCTGCAGTCCATTAGCTTATATTGAAACTTCCTTTTTCGCTCAGTTTAGTCTGCCCCAAGAGTAGTAGAATTAGGCTTTTTTTAAAAGCATGGCCAATGATTTACTGAGTATAAAAGTAAAAAAGAATAGAATGTGTATATGTTGATGGTGCAGGCAATGTGTGTGTGTTGTGTGTGTGTGTGCATGAGATTGGGGTGTTCAGTGTCTGTGAGAGTTGTGAACAATGACCAGTGTTTGTTACTGTTGACTATGAGGTGTTGTTGATTATTTTGATATTGGTCAGTAATTTAATAATCAGAAAATAGCCCCGACATATTATTTAGAACTCTGTGCATCACTATAAAGATTCAAAGGGTTTCAGAACATGACCAAGATGTTGTCAGATCATAGAAAATGCCTGTTGTTGATATTTCTGAAAGCGCCAAACGCCTTACCTCAATGTTTAATCTCTTATCTATCTGAAAACAATGTGTTTAAAAAGTGAACCTTAGTACAAGTAACATCGTTATACACACAGGAGTCCTTATATGGGGTTTTACGTTTCTCAATGTTATGAAAGTGTTGTAAGATTTGTATGAATAAATTTTGTAAACAACAATATTTTCTAATGAATGTCTAATCTTTGAAACACATAAAAATGTATAGATAATGTGAAACAGAGAGAGGTCACACATCTTCAGTGTTTTGTTTGCTACTCACATCAAAAAAAGAAGCTGTATGCCTTTAAAAGTTGAGTGGGCATGATCACCAAGGGCCGCATATTTGTCTGAAACACAAAAATCACATTACAGGAAATAAAGTGAAACATCCTCCAGCAACCACAGCAACAAGCTTCTGCTCTCTTGAGGGGGATGTCGACCTGAGCTCCTATCAAGTTAAATTCATCTTTCCGAGGCTTAATCATCAGAAATGAAAAAGAAAGTGAGACACTTAAAGCACCGCTGGATTGTGCAGAATCAGGAATAGGAGGTCAAACTGATGTATGAGCAAAAAGGTGTGTTTTTATTGGTCAATACTCACCACATCATGACATTTCCAACTGGTTTTAGAATTTTAAAAGGTACGGTTTCTGAAAAAGAGAAAAAGGGTGTATACATTTGGGTAAATGCACCTGTAACTCAAACTGAAGAACCATCCAACGTCTCAAAGGAGCTCGAGGAGAGAAGCTCCGAGCCTGCGCTGAGCAGCAGAGCTCCTCCAGGATCATCCCCGCCGCATCCCCCCCGCTCCATCCTTGGCCTTGGAAGTGCAGCTGTGTCCCGCGGGAGAGGAGGATGGGTGTGGCGAGGCAGCGTGTGTGTGATCTGATCCTCATCAGCCAAACAGTGTGTGTGTGTGCACATGCACCAGAGCTCAACTAACCCAATCAGAGATATGTTGCATGGCAACGGTCCACAAAGGGACATGGCTATGTATACGCATGTGTCAAGTGTGTTTGTGTGTGTGGAAAGGGAGGAGTGTGTGTGTGTTTGCTCAACAAATGCAGACCTTGAGCAGGCTCTGCAATGGGACGGGGTCTTACATTACAACTTACACACACTCACAGACAAACACATCCTGCAGAACAGAGGACACACAGATTCACACTGTTTCATTACAAATATCTGCACAGGTGGTAAATATGATTACAATTTCAAATTGGCCAAAAGAAAACCGCAGCAGACTTTACACCTTCGATTCATGGGAGTTGCCCTGTTGCTATGCTAGAGTTTGAGCTACCTGTGTGACATATCGGACATCTCCATTCTTTCTTTATCCATCCATCCCTCCCTCCCTTCCCCCTTTGCTTCCTCAAGCTGTCAAGAAGAAAAAGCCGGCTTAGTGCTCTTGACAAGCAGAGATTCCCCCCCGTGACATTTCATCTGGCTTAACAAAAGATGCATGCAGCGAGCGAGTCAGGTGACATGAAGAAAAAATGCATTCATAAATAAATATTCACCTCCTGATACGCCCACAAGTGGATATTGAGACAAATGCACCAATTTGTTTGCGCAGCAGTAGGCTTCACGTGAGGGGCCACCCTGAGCCCATTTGTACATAGTGTACATTAATGCCTGAATCAATAAAAGAAGGCTCCTCCTCCCTCAGAGCGCCGCTTTATGGATAGCATCACTCCACTTCTCATCTCCCCATTAGTGTCTTCAAGCGGTTTTACAATTGATCTTAATTTTTCAAGAGAGTTGCGTCCCTGGCTTGTTTTGCTACGGGCTTTCGGAGGGAAGAATTGTGTGATCTCTTCAAATCAGAGCTGCAAAAACAGCCTGGTCACTCTGTGCAGAGTTTAGAAAACACACAGCTATTATTAATCGTCCTTCTGCCCTACCATGCCTCCAGACACTTCTTAATCATGTGAGAGGTATGAGAGGGGGTGGGGAGGTTGTATTCAGGGCTTTTCCAGTGGGGATACCCATACTGCCTCCCCCCCCCCCCCCCACACAGCAATACAGCCACACCCAGCTTTGTTTTCCATCATTAGAAGCCAGGCCTGTGTATGCATGTGTAATTCTGATTTATTGCTTATATGATTAACATTGCTGTTAGTTGTGTGTGTGTGTGTGTGTGTGTGTGTGTGTGTGTGTGTGTGTGTGTGTGTGTGTGTGTGTGTGTGTGTGTGTGTGTGTGTTTATTCACCTGAAACACAAACACTGCCCCCTCCCTCTCCCCCGACTTCTCTCTTGCGTGTCAGGGTTAAAAATACAGCACTCACAAGGGAGGCCCACACATGATGCAATCACACACACACACCTCACCCTACACTCCCCCTTTCTCACCTCATGAATCTTTCAGTGGTCAGGTTTCGGGGGACGGTCTGGACTTGGCTGCAATGACACCCGTTATGGTGGCAGCCCCCACCCGGTCCCCCCCCCCTCTTTAAATCTCATCTTGTGGTGGGATCTGTCACATCAAGCATTAAGCAGGAGGCACTCTGCGGCGAACAGAAGCCCCTCTGGGAGCAGCGAGAGACAGGGAGGAGGGGAACAGGAGATGTGGGCGAGGGTTTGCAGACATGGACCACTGATCAAGAGATGCTTCTGGCTTGGAGGGAAACACTTTACCTGTGAGGCTTGAGTAGTCATGGGGAACTATCCATCATGTATCATGAGGCTATATGACTGGGAAGGACAAGGACCATCTCCAATGTCATTGTTCCCATGGATACGTTTAGCTGTGATGTGTAACCTTAAAAAAAAGCAGTATCCTGAGATTTTTGACAGTTGCTAAAGTGAAATGATGTTTGTTTTACTGCAGAACAAAGACTGTTGATCCCAAAATAAATGTGCCATGGATGCTCTGTACACATTGGGAGAAGCAGTAGTTCATAATAAAAAGTACTTTCATATAAAATAAAGTCGAAATAACTGATTCCAATGTTTCAAATTACAGAATTGGCTCTACAGAATTATACATTGTGTTACTTTTCTTACAAATATTAGGAACCACAAGCAAAGAAACAGACAGTACTAATATCAGAACAATGGGAGCATATAATTCAGCACACATCGGTTGCACTGGGAGGAGAATTGTAAATTTGTCAAAGTAAGTTATGATCGAAATAAAACTACACCTGCAAAATGATTAGCCTCTTGGGCGCAGTGCAACAGGCAGTGAACAGAACACTGACAGATTATACAATCATAAAGAGGATTTAGAGAATGTGTTCGCTGCCTATTTACACATCAAGTAGACATTAGAGCCTCTCTTAAAGCAAGTTCAAAATCCAACCTACTAAATCCATTTTGTAGCTCTGCTTCAACCAACTCCTGAGGGAAATATGTGGCTCTTTAGCTGCTAAATGCTCCACTATGTTCACCAGCGAGACACTAACTGGGTCTATCTGCCGTTTGGTCCAGACCAGGTTCTGCACAGTGGGCCTATCAGAGATGTTTTGATGAAAGAAGATGCCTGCTGCTGCCAAAAAACAGCTTATGAGACTGGTGAGACTGGAGCAATACATTCAAGCTGGGGCCTGTAAAACAAAAACAATAAGCTAGAAAATAACTAATGCTGCAGGGAATTGCAGTTTTCTGACAATCATTTGATGTAGGATTGTCACTAGCAAGCCTTTTTAATTTCAACCTTTGTTAATGTAAAAAATGTTTTGAACACATTTAAGGATTCTGTAGACATTTAAAGGTGGGGTAGGTAAGTTTGAGAAACTGGCTCGAGATACACTTTTTGTTATATTCCATGGAATGCTCTTAACATCCCGATAGCAATGAATATCTTAAGTGCTTTGACAACAGATCCATAAAAAAATATATGTGGAAGCCGTAGTACTGTAAAAAGTACGACCAATCATTTTAGCCGGCCCAGCTAAAATAACTGGATGGCCTACCTGCCTGTCAGCCTTCCATCTGTGCACAAACTTATCTCGTGCCCTCATTGGTCATGTGCGCGTTCGTGTGTGTTGGAGGAGGGGCTCTGTAAGGAAGTGGCAGATTTTCTCCGTATTTTCAAATTCCAGCGCACTCGAGCTGGTTTCTCCGAAATTACCTACCCCACCTTTAAGTTGTAGTGTTTGCTCTCCTGATGCTTTGACTATTGTTATTGTTCATGCTTGGGTTTAATTGTGTGCTTCTGCCACAAGAACAACAACAAAACAATCTATAACCTCATCCAAAATATTGTAACTATTTCCATGACAGCTATGGCACCATTTGAATTGAAGCATGAGAGCAATCATTTTCAAATAATACCACAGTTAAAGTCTGGGAAATCATTTCTCATGTGTTAGCACATATTGCTAACAGACTTATCCTCAGAACTCCCATTCCCTGTAGTTGGTGGTAATCCTGAGAGCTTGTGAAACTGTGCTGTCGAACATGAAACAAATGTATTTGAAGCTGTCTTCATGCAGTGTCGTTCTCCCAAAGACACGAACAGAGGACTGTTGTATCCCATGTGCTTCTTAAAAAAATCTGGGGAGAACAATGTTCAGCAGGTGGGCCTCACGAGTATGATGACACCACTTGAATAGTAAGTCATGTCATGTCTCTGTTGTTGTATAATTGGTTCATGCATTAGAGCATCCAAAAGGTCACACACGCTGACCTTTAGAGTTCAGAGTGAGGTGAACAAATGGACGTCACCATCTTTTAGTCTTTTGCCCGTAGCTCATACACCAATACAGTTCTGGATTGGGCCTGGCTGAGCAAACACTGAATAATGTATCATTGCTAGAGCAGTTAGGTGTGAAAACTTGGTGTGAAATTTGTGAGAAACATGTTCAAGCTCTCTTTATTCGCCTCACCGTTTCTCTCAATTGCCTCCAAAGGAAGGAAGAAGACGGCCTATCACCCCCCACCCCCCCACCCCTGCAGCCGCTCACTGTTGCAGGCCTTTCCACATCATTCACCTTCACTTCGCTAAATGTGACAGATTTCCTGAATGAGATGAGTGTTAATGAATGGAAAACATTCAAGGGTAGAGAGAGAAGCTTGTCAGCTCCAGGCTTCACGGGTTACGTGCACATGAGAGTCAAATGTACCCGCTGACACACAGCTTGTGGTTGTGTTATCTTACTTCTTTCCTTTTAATGAATGTGATATGAGGCGGTGTGTTGCATGTGTGTGGGTGTGAGTGGGTGTATGTGTAGCTGGCAGGGAAGGTTTTAATATGTTGATTTAATACCGGAGCTGTCTAATAAAGCAGGAACAAGGGCACAGCTTCAGAACTGGAACGCAGGAAGTGTTTAAAGTTAAAGTTCCTGGAGAACAGAAACACTTAAAAAAGTCCCCTTTCTTTTCTTACAAAGCGTAGAAAACACATTGATGTTATGTCATCACTTTATGTCCATAACGGAAACAGTTTTTTGTTTTGAGATTCTCGCATCCCCTTTGTAAAATGCATCTTCTCCTTTCACACAAACTTCTCAGCAAGCGTTCACCTACAGATCCTCGGAGATTGCTTTATCCCAAACCTCACATGCACACCAAAAGGGTAAGCGCTCGCTTTGAGAGACGGAAGCACAAAGCAGGCATAGGCTTTTCCCCGTCTTTTCACACATATTGAAAACAAAAAGGTACTGCCTGTCATCCAACAACACCTAACTCTCCGGGAATTGTCTTCGGCGGCACCAAAAGAAGTGAGGCTGTGTGATAAGGAGAGAGGTGTGAGTGGGAAACACGGGGAGGAGAGGAAACCACCCGGGCTCTTTATTCACACCTGTGAGCGACATCCTGCGCCCACTGGGATACAGCATCTGCATCGCATAGAAGAGCACCAGGCTCTGCTTGTGCAATTTCCCTTTCTTCTTTCTCACTTCCCTTCTGTCGCAGGGCTCCCCTACTACACAGCTCTTCCCATCGGGGATGTTATTACATCTCATAGACTGACATATTGCTGTAACACACTCACAGCATGTATGTAAGGATCGTTCTTAGTTTGCAAATATTACCCAAAAATATGTCTCATAGTAAAAATGTATTATCTTATTAGAACATAATGTTATTCCATGCCAACTAGAATGATTCGACGCATTCTCTCTGATCTGAAGCCTCCTCTTTTGACAGGACAACGTAATTTGTCTGTGCCTCAAAAACTGTTGCAGTTCACTGTTGAAAAATGTGCGGTGCCGGCTGCCAAGTACACAGGTTCTGCTTCCAGCCGGCAGAAGTTTCAGGAAATTCCACCCCCCTAATCTCCCCCTTTCAACACTGTATTTCCAAAAATGGCAAAAAAAGTAAGTAAGTAAACATGGGAACACCCAGGTAGCTCACCAGGTCCAGCAGGGGCCACATGGGCCAAGGTTGAGTCCTTTCCACACCTGTTGGGTTAGAGTCCGACCCGTGGCCCTTTGTTGCAAGTCGTTCCTCTTTCTCCCCCTTTTCGGTCAATCTATGTATTAAAGGCAAAAGGACTAAAAAAAAGCAAAGAGAGAAAAGCAAATCTGTTGTATGATGTGTCAAAAGAGACCAGCCAACATTATTTGGCATGATTTTTTATTTGATTTAGACACAAAAATAACTTGGTTAGGTTCAGAGAAAAATATCATGGTTTGGGTTCCTGCTAAGTGACCTTCATTACATTACATTATATGACATTTCATTTAATTAAGGTGACACTCAAGAGGAATCAAATTCAGAGCAGCAAGAATCCTGCGAGAACAAGTACCACAGATGTGTTTTGTTGTTAATCTTTTTGTATTTGTATAAACATAAATGGAAATGAATCCAATGATAATAAGGGCTGTTTATTAGATGCACATCTGGCTGTTTTCCTTTAAGACTAATAGCCATGAGTCACAGTCTGGACTGAGCACAATTGTTGTTTTGGATCAGCAAATACAAATGATTACTTCCTGTTTGAAAATACTCATGCAGGCCTAGTTTTTAAAGTGCTAAAGATAATGTATAATAATATACAAGCTATGCTCATCTGTCCGCCTGTTTGCCTGCTATGATCTCTAATAGACGAGTACATCATGCATGTACATTTCACATCACATCATATCGTAGATGCAGATATTCTTGTCTCACTGTGTTTGTTGCTGCTGGTATTTATAGTCTCAGTTGAGCAGCTCGTGACAGTTTGTTTCGGGGTTTGGCAGCTGCTGTCAGTCCAGTGACATCACAGCGTACTGGCACAGTGATTACTGAGAAATGCAGTGAGAAAACACAGCAATAACTGCTTAGCACCAAAGACGTCTCCAAATAAAAACAAACACACTGCACATAATCTAGTTTACGCTAATGGTATTGACCGACGTTACACACAGCAGGCGACGCTAGTTTAATATGTTGTACTCAAAGATTTCTTTAGTTGGCTACATTTTACAGGCAAAACATGGAGGAAACTTGGGGTTAGCAATGCGTTAATCTACCAATAATAAAGATAAGACATGGTCAACAACCAAGTCAACTTTGCATAAGCACTGTGCAAGTTCATATTCAATACTTGCACAAGGGTTTCAGATAAATCCTGTGTTAAAACGGCTCAATGCACTTGCAACTGAATGACTATAATTTAATAGTAGTGTTTATTAAACTTTTAAATTGTGTGTATGTGTGTACTGATAAGAATCAGTACAAAACTATTGAAGCTTTCCACATACCTTTGAGATCTAATTAATGACTTAATTTCAGTATTTATTCAAACGTGAGGGCAGAACGTGGCGAGACACTACACATTTTGGCATTTGTTTCTGTATATTTCTTTTAAATTCACTAAAAGTTAGCATTAGATAATGAACCATTTTCATATTTATACTCTAAATCTCCAACTTATTAGCAATTCCTTATACCAACTTTTAGATTTCATTCCTATCTGGGTACCACTTTACAATAAGACTACCCTTATAAAGGGTTTACGAATAGTTTGTAATTAATTAATTAATTAGGTTGTGAACACTTTATAAATCATTAATAAGCTTTTATAAGACATGAGATAAACAGGGCGACTGTGACCGGTTGCTTGCCAAATAGTGAGCCCACATTTATCTGTATTGCTAAGCCTTATATTGGCGACTTAGCTTACTTCATCTTCTTCATCAGCCAGCATTCACTGAGTTGATTCCCCCCCATCCATCTTGATGTTTCTTGGCATCTCTTATGACCATTTATGAATGAGTTACTAACATTTATAACTGCCAAAAGGGAGCCTTATTGTAAAGTGTGAAACAAATCACCATTTATTAATGAGTTACTACCATTTATATTTGTTAAAGGGGAGCCTTATCGTAAAGTGTGAAACAAATCACCATCTATTGATGAGTCACTAACATTTATAACTACTGAAAGGGTGCGTTGTTTTTAAGTTTAATACAAATGTCCATTTATGAATGAGTTATAACATTCACGCTGACCTAATACACATTTTTCACATGAAATGCAAAGTAAGACGAACCAAGAAGAACCAACAGAACCAAGCAAAACATTTTATTCACACATGAAGAAAATTAGGAGTCAAAGTAATGACTGTTTAGTATGACTGATACACATATTTAATGGGGACCTATCATGCAAAATGCACTTTGTGATGTCTTTTATACATAAATATGTGTCCCCGGTGCGTCGGGGAACTCACGCAGCGTCAGAAAATAAAACCCTCTCTCTTTTCCTCCGTATCCAAATCTTTTAAAAACGGGTGTACAACGAGTGGATACAGATTATTATTACAAAAGGCCACATTATTAACCCGAAAGTACACAAAAAGTACACTTCAGATGCTCAAGTTCCTTGACATGCTTCACGCTTTGATATTTCACCGATATACGGTTACGGTTCTTCAACAAAACGTTCACATGTAAGAGGTTTATCTCTCATTCAGAACAATTAAAATGCTCTCCTCTCACTGATTACTGCACATCACCATGGAAACCTTTGATCTCTGGACACGTCGTTAGCTCAAATATAAACACCTGTGCCATGGAACACGATGATGTCATAACTCCAACTGACATGCTCAGAGCACCAGACTTCAGATAATGGTTAACGGTCCAGCCCTCAACAGCTCTACGTCAATTATGGGGTGTCATCATATGCCGTTTCCATCCCTCGCCATAAAAGACAATGTCGCTATAACTCCTATGAAAATGTTCAAAAAGTGCTCAAACTTCACATGTGTGCTAACAGTCCAGCCGTGAAGACATCTACGGGACAGTTTTGAGATTTCTTCAAATGCTCACCATGAAAAACGGTTTTCTCATAACTTCAGTGAAAATGCTCCAAACGGTCCAAAACTTCACAGGTTTGGTAACGATGCAGCCATCAACGCATCTAAGCGTATTATGGGATGTCATCAAATGCTGTTGGCATGGCGACAGATCATTCGCCATCAAGTTAGTTCAAAAGTTTGCAGTTCAAATATTCCAGTGTTCATGTATCATTTCAATCTAAATTATTCACTTTCTTCTTACACATTACATTTCAGCATAGCAGTTTAGCGTCAGCTTTTCAGCATAAAGCATTCCCACTAGCAATTTCTTCAGGAATTGCATTCTCTAGTTTTAAATATAATGTTACCAGGTGAATGTCACCTAATGACCCAGTTTGGCTTTAAAGTTTTCAACAGTGTGGTAGTGATGCTTTTTCTCCTAATGATGATAGAAATTCATGCAGGTGAGATGCATGCAGCCGCTTTCATTATAAACAATTCTCACCTTTCAGAGTTTGACAGCTAACATTTGTATAACCATCGTGTAAATTACCTTTACAGAGGTCCTCCTGTAGTGGGAAATCAAATCAGCTGCATTAAATATTGTAGCTATGACTACAATCTGTAAATAGACTGCTTTGAAATGCCTTGTACAGTACAGCTCTATTTTGAGGGACAATTATAAAGTTAGTGTTTCATTCAGCTGCAGGAACAAAGCAGAACTTAATGAGTCTATTTTAAGTGCTTGTACTTTGAATATTGTTTATAATGACTTACACTGATTCTGACCACGCCATTATCAGTTAATGGAGGGTGCATCACTTCTGTGATTAAGCTGTTTTTGCCACACCTCCTGCCAATCCCCCATTGAGGTAATTTCCCCCGATCCATGGCTGATCAGCACACGCACTGAGAAACAGCTGTCACTCAGTCTCAGAGGTGTCCATCACAATGGCTCGTGGATCCAGAATAATCACCATCTGCTGCTGTTCTGCTGGACGTGTAGGCCCATATCACTTCCACCGTGTTGTGTAGGAGGCATCTAGTCACTGGCTGACAGCAGCTTGTGAGCATGTTCAGAGCCATATGGGGAAAGATTGACTGCCGCATGCCGGAGGGTGGCAAAATCATCAGTGTTTAACTAGAGAGAGTGAAAAACTCAGCACTATGCCAGACACACGCCATCTATCTGTTCATTTGGGAGATTAATTAATAGTTTGAAACAGATACTGCAGAGTCACCTTTGAGTAAACAACGTCTTAAAATTAACATTTGTCCAGTGTTAAATGACCTAATCTCATACGTTGAGTAAGGAGTATGGATTGACTCACTGTGAAACTAATTTAAAGTTGTCTCCACGAAACAACAACAAAAGCGAGATTGAACAATTCTGCAAAACTCAGGATGTTGTCCAATGCATGGATCTTTAGTTAAAATTGGAAACCAGACTCCATGATTGTGCTCATTCATTTGAATGAGAATTGCTCACCAAGCACATAAGCCAAAAAAGTTTTAAACTTGCTGGTTTACTCCGGCATTGTGTGGCCCACTGCACATGCTCATTATTGTTTCCCATCCTGACATCTCACACATAACAATACGATTTTCCAGACTCTGGGATAGTTGTGCAAATGTAAAACCTCCATGGATAAAAATGCATAATACAAAGAGCAATGATTTGGCTTTTTACAGCCATACGCATACAAGCAACAAAGAGATTAATGGAAACGGTTTACACGGGGACACTAAAAAAATAACCACGGTTGCAGTCGAAAAGTCTTTTTGAAAGTTTCCCAACTGAGTGATATGACACGGAGGTATTTAAGTGCTATTCAAATCCTCCAAATGCTAAGTGCTATTTCCTTTACCATTGGGTACACTGGTCCATACTGTTGTCTTTTAAGTGCAGCCGGAGTATGTTATTTTTTTTGGCCTATGCAACCACTTCAAACCACCGCAGCAAATATAGCCTTTTCCTATTATAAGCCTACCATTTAAAATAATTCCTAGATATTTTGCCGATATGAGCAATTAAATTAATCACTCACCTCTCTATGTTTGAAATTCATCATAGAGAGGTTTCGATTTGTATATTAAATATCATTCATCCTGCCAGGCTGCAACTTTTTTGATTTGTAATGTATTTTCACTCCTGAAGGTGATAATACTATAAGTAGCTATAGTATATTTGACTTATTATCCACAGTGATGAATTGGCATTAGAGGCAGACTGGCGGTCTCTTGGATGACTTATCCATATTGAAAATAATCAATAACTGCAGTCATAATTGTAATTGTTTAAAAAAAGAATGCTTCTAAGGAAAATGCCTGAAGCCTCAGTGTGCATAAATCCGCATTAAGCTGACTCTGCAGGCATTACATTGTTTCATGAGTAAACTTTGTTAGAGTCAAAACCACCGTCTCGTAAGTTGGGGCACGGCTAGACAGGAACAGGGAAAACAAAATGCAGCGCTCAGAAAAATGCCTTAGGCGTAAAGTGGGGGGGCGAGTGAGAGTATATCGATCTTTGGTCGCAACAACTTCCCCTGTCAGCAAATCTCTATTTCTGGAACCACCGTATCTCAGGAAGCCAGTGGGACCTGATTTGCAGTGAATGACATTACATTACTTTGTCTCTCCTCCAGTCGCTGTGATCTATTTCTATCCAAAGCACTCCAAACCATATTGTCATTTAAGTTACATTTAAGTTAGAGGGAGGGAGTGAGGGAGACAAAACCCTCCTGTCATGTTGTTGTTGTGGGGGCTGCTCTGCATGCCTATTAATTGCCTCGTCCCTTGGGTGATTCTCCCAGTCTCATCAACCTATGTGACACAATACCTACCTAGCGTGAATGAAACCTGAACGTAATGAGCAATACTTTTCCTCAAGTCAGCACACATTCATGAGCGGTCTGATAAAGCGGAAAGCAGAACTGCACACCGAGACAATTTGAACTGCTTTCACAAACAAAACGACTGTGTGGAAGTGTCAAAGCCTTCCTTAGAGTCGGTGGTGCAGTGGGTTCTTCTAGAAGAAGGATAGGAGACTCCTGGGGGGCCGTGAGTGTGTGGTGGTGACAGGTAGGTCTCAAGAACTGGGATCCCCTGTGTGTGTGTGTGTGTGTGTGTGTGTGTGTGTGTGTGTGTGTGTGTGTGTGTGTGTGTGTGTGTGTGTGTGTGTGTGTGTGTGTGTGTGTGTGTGTGTGTGTGTGTGTGTGTGTGTGTGTGTGTGTGTGTGTGTGTGTGTGTGTGTGTGTGTCACTTGGAAACAAAAAAACAAGTTGTTTAGTTTAACAAACAAAATAGAAGCGGGAGGGCAGAAAGCAATTTGTGATAGGAGAGCAGATATCTTTTGAGATTTGGGATATTGTGATATTGTAAGTGTTTTCATTTCCTGGTTTTAACCTCTTAAGCCCTGAGCCTGTTTTTCAGGTCTGAGGCTCGAAAATGACATTCCCAGAACAAATGACCATATCTTCCCTTCTAAAAGGGTTAAATTAATAATCTTTATTCTCAAAGTAATGATAAACCTGTGAGTTGGATGTAGAAAAGTCAGAATCAATATAGATGTTTTTTATTTTAAAGAAAATTCAGATTTTACATAGTAAAAAACTGTAAATTATAGTGTCCGTCCAAAAATTCTTTTTTACTTATAGTGAAAACTACCCTTGGATGATCGGTTAGTAGACTAAAAGCTTTAGGAATCCAAAGTACAACATATAATAAGTACCCTGTATCAAGACTGATGCAAAACAAGTGAAATTTGACCTTTTTAGAGAGATTTAGCCAAAAACCCCCACTTCTGGGGTCATTTGGGTGGATTTGACCTATCTCTGGCCCCCCTTGGTTTTGATGAATGAAATCTCTTTATAACCGCTAGAGCCAATGGAATCGAGGGAAAGTTATATACACACCAAAACGTTAACAAATAAGGAGTGAGAGTGACGCGTTACCAAAACCGGAAGCTGCATACTCTCTGGTGGCTACCATTAGCAGCTAACTTTTCCGCTCCGATTTTTACATAAAAAATGGAATTATGGATTATAAATAATTTCTTCAAAGGCACAGGTACATTATCAACCTATGGATCAACAGTTGTAGCATTTCTTTTTTTCGTTTTAATGCCATTGAACACGTCTTTTGGCCTAATTGACAGCTACGGTGAGACGATCTGCCGTAAAAGTTCCGTAAAAGCTCCGTAAAGGTACGTGTTGTGATGTCTGTGTTTGCTTCCCCTGTCGCAAGTTCGGATCGCTCAGTGATGATACTATACCTAAATAATCTGTGGAGTCTCAGCTTTAATCGGCTATATTGTATGTGCAGCTACGATAAGTAATATGGGTATTTTTATCTTGAATTGTGTGCCGCAGTGCGTTAGAATTTTTTCGCTCAGGGGTCATTTAGACGCTTCTTATGAGACTTGTGTTTTGTTTTGGTAAAAATGGTTCATATCTTCAGTTAGCTGAGATTCTTCCCGTTAATCTGGTGCTACACATTAATAGTTTCATAAATGTTAAGAAGCCCTGAGACATTATCTCGAAAAAAAAACGGTGGGAGGGGGGACCGCCGTGCTTAAGAGGTTAAAGGCTGACAGTTAGGTAACTTATTCGAGATTTTCTGGTATTAACCTTTACCTGCTTAGTCATTAAAAAAACTTTACGGATGATGACTTAACAAATATTTCATTGTGTAAATTATTTTTAAAACACCAATTGTCAACAATATTGATTTAGTGGTATTTGGTCAAAAATATCATGATATGAATTTCTTTTTTGAATCACTCAGCAATTATTCTGGAGAAAGGCTCTGGACAATCAATGAATTCTGATTAAAAGGATAACAGCGACATTGAATGACGCTCCCGTTCTTCCGGGCGATACAGCGTGATTCATGACAACCCGAGTCATTCATCCCCCATCAGGCAGTCATCGTTCCCAAACCCCTGGGTCAGGCCCATAATAAATATAGATGTTGACACACAGATTCTACCAGTCACAGGAGCAGACAATTCATGTTGTGGGTGGACTGAATCTGGCCTCGTGTCCGCACCTGACACCCTCCAATTATATGTGACAGATGCTTGGCGCGTGCACACGCACATTAATACTCTGCGCAGGGAATGAAATCTCCATATCTGACGGTGGGCTTTTCTCCCCCCCTTCCGCCTCTCCCCTTTGTTCTCGGGGTGTATGTGACCAGATGTGGCCCTACTACAAATTTAATAAAGACGCAGAGATGCAACTGTGTGTGTCTGCCTGCCTGTGTGTGTGTGTGATAGAGTCTCTGCTTGAGTGTGTGAGAAACTAGTCTGCTTATATGAAACTAAACATAAATATAAAAGTATGTTGGTTGTGTGTCTGGTGTGTGTTGCACATGCATGTACTGATCCTATAGATTGGGTTCTCGACACCGCCTTATTAGCAGGCTCCATGTGTCAGTAGTTAATCCCTCATTCTCTCCAGGGACGCCCCACCCTGCCTCTCCTCCCCCTGTCCTCCTGTCACCCCCTCATCACCACCTCCACAGATGGGTCCTTTTATTTCCCCACAGAATACTAATAATGGCCATTGAAGGATTCCAAAGGGGCTGGTTTACCCGCTTTGCACCAGCACCAAGGCTGAATGGTGCAAGTGGTGGCCAAGGGAGGGAAATGGGAGGACCTTACGAGCAAAAAGACAACAGCTAACGCAAACAAAGATTTACTCTGTGAATGTTTAAGTGCTTCCTTTTGAATTCATGAAGTGTTTATTTTATGCTGACTGCTGAAGTCACCAAAACATGGATGGGTTTTTATGAAATGCGGCATCTAACTAAGTTATAAAGAGAAGTTGAGTGACTCTGATATTGTGTTTCGGAATAATTTCTCACAGAACCATGAGGGAAATTAATATGCTGTAATAAAACCGTGGATATTATAGAGTTTACCTATATGTCAGGTAGCCATATGGTGGGTAAATATAGCTCATATCATCAAACCAGGGACACAAGCTAACAGCAACCAGAAAGTAATAAAGAGGGGAAATGAGTGCGCTACTACAGCTTCTAATTATAGACAGAGATTATTGAATGTCTCTGTGATGCTGCAGTGTATAGCAAACACAGCCTGGAGTCAAATCACTATGTCTTTGAGGCAGGGAAAGGATACAGGAAACAAGAGGAGAGAGAGAGACAGAGGATATTTTAAAAAGCTTTCGTGTCTCACTGCCACAAACTCTCAGTTGGGCAAAGATATTATCGTGATTCTTGTAGCAACTCACAACACAAGCCAAAATAAAAAGACACCTAAACTGTCTCAGAAGAAAGTAAAAGAAACAAAGCTACACAGCGAGACTGAATGCTGGCTGCTCTGGCTGGCCGCTACACAAAGAAGCTGCAAACAAGCTACATGAAACTTTGTCAAAATGAGGACAAATGTGTCGTACTATCCAAAACTCCTCCACCACAAATACAAAATCAGTAGTTGTAGTAGTAGTCAAAACTATACAAATCAAACAGAGAGCAAAATCAACTTTTTTAAATTAAATACAAAGAAGCTTTATTAATAAAAACTTGAGTTGTTGAGTTTAAATAATAGATAATGAAATCTGCAATTTCTGTGTTTTTCAACTAATTGCTATTGAAATCAAAAGACTAAGGGTCGGGTTGTGCTCAATCAGAACTTGTTCACACATGTTTCCGAATATCCTCACAAAATCAGAAGTGTTTGTAGCTTTTACAAATGGCCACGCTCGAAGGCTACGTGAAAACCAGCTCTCTAAAATCACAGAATTGGTTGGACACAACAAAACTTAATTGGAAGGTTTGGTGGGAGCGAGTTGCAGAGCTGGTCGGCTTATCCAGAGTTCACAAAGCACTGCTCACAGAGAATATTCCAGAAAGGAGTCTGAAATACACTCAATTTAAGGCAGATTTTATAATTTGTCATGTGATGTGCTTGGTAGGTAGTCAGCATATTTGTTTATATTGTCAAATAAAATATGAATGATACAAAAAGCGTACTATTCTTGTGTGTCGCAGTGATCAGCGGGCTTGGTGTAGATAACAGCGGTAGCTAAGTGGTTGTTGGATGCTTCAATATTATTGATATCCTGTCATCTCACTATTTCAGAAATACTATTGAGCAAATCAACACTTTCCCAGAGCCAACATGATCTTCAGATTTTAGATTTACGCGAATTCATTTTCCAAGAAAACCCAGCATCTAGACAAATGGTAGATACCATCTCCTACTACTATCAGTTTTATCAAGAGGCCCAACTTCATCATCATTCCACATGTTTAGCTCCTTGTTGCCAATTTCTTCAAGAATCAAGAATCAATCAAAATTAAAATCGATCTCATTACATACATTACATTGCATTTAGCTGACGCTTTTATCCAAAGCGACTTACAATAAGTGCATTCGACCAAGAAGATACAAACTTGAAGAAAACAGAATCATAGAAGTACATTAGGTTTCATAGAGCCAAAACATTAAGTGCTACTCAACTGGCTTTAGATAAGCCAGTCCTTAGTTAGTATATAAGTGCTTAGTTAGTATATGAGTTCTTAGTTAGTATGTAAGTCCTTTGTTAGTATATAAGTGCTTAGTTAGTATATGAGTTCTTAGTTAGTATGTAAGTCCTTTGTTAGTATATAAGTGCTTAGTTAGTATATGAGTTCTTAGTTAGTATATAAGTCCTTTGTTAGTATATAAGTGCTTAGTTAGTATATGAGTTCTTAGTTAGTATATGAGTTCTTAGTTAGTATATGAGTTCTTAGTTAGTATATAAGTGCTTAGTTAGTATATGAGTTCTTAGTTAGTATATAAGTGCTTAGTTAGTATATGAGTTCTTAGTTAGTATATGAGTTCTTAGTTAGTATATGAGTTCTTAGTTAGTATATAAGTGCTTAGTTAGTATATGAGTTCTTAGTTAGTATATAAGTGCTTTTTTTTTTCTTCTTTTTTTTTTTTACATACATGGCGTTGTGCATAAGTGAACATTTTAGCCCATGTCCTAAAAGGCCTCTTACTGGGGTTGGGTATTTTGTTCTGCCAGCTGCTCAGAGTTCAAAATAGAGTCAAGGAGTAATGGAGCTTCGGCTGTACTGGTGCCTCAGTTTAGTATTTGTTCTGCGAGAACTGCTTTTAAATCATGTCTCTATGGGGAACACCGGTGATTTTAACAATTAGGTTACTTACTAACCAGCCTGTGAAAGCAGTTGTATAATGTCCTCTGTGGCTTTGGAGGCGATTCGTCATGAAATGCCATTAGGGGTGTTTAGGCTTCGGCTTGGAGCCTATTCATTTATTTGATTGCATAATACGAATCTCTCATGCAACCAGAAGATTGTGTTTATTCCATTACTTGTTTTTGTGTCAGTTTTGTTTATACCTTTATCAATGGTGTTGTAGTGTCCTGTATACAGTTTTGTCTTTTCTTATTTTGTTTGTATCACCCTGGCCTTCAGCAGAGAGCACTGCCACGTCCTTGAAAAGTGCTGTACAAATAAAAGTATTGATTATTTTATCGTCTAACAACATTCAGTACATTTAAAATGCATATGGGCAAACTATATTTCCCAAGAGCTCAATCGTGTTTGCAACACAATTGTCTTGAAGGTCAACAGCTGAGGGATAATAGAAACAGCAGTGCAATCTCACCGACAGAGAAAATGGACACAAAGAAAAGCCAACGGTACCTCAACGTTACGAGCCGTTGTGTGTTTTCTTTTCTCATTATCTTTCCTCTCCAGTTGCAACCATCTCTCGTTTGTTTTTTTGCCTTTAAACATGAATCCAAAACTGTCCAATCACATCCGTCTATTTCCTGAAAAGAGAAAAATAGTCAAAATGCATGTATGATTTGAAGATATATTGTACAACTTAAACAGAAGAATATATTTATTTGAATAAAAACACAATGGACTGTACTTATATAGCGCTTTTCGACCCTTAAAAAGTGCTTTACATTACTTTACGTTATATTGCTTACATTCATTTACATTCACCCACTCACACCTCATTCATACAGAGCAGTACCATTTGCTCTAGGGAAGCTAACATTCACACACCGTTGGCCATGCCATCGGGAGCAACTCAGGGTTAAGTATCTTGCCCAAGGATACATCGACATGTTGACTGCTCTGGCTGGGATCGAACCAACAACCTTCTAGTTGAAAGACGGCCGGACTCCCTTGCAGAAACAACCGCCTCTGTCAGTCATTAGGCTCTAAGGTAATTGTCGTCTAACCAAAGCCCAATTTGATTCATGTTTTATATCTATGATTGATGTGCTGTTGGATTCCCTTCGAATCGTGCTTCAATCTGATGAACTCACACGCTCCCAACATGCTTGGTGTGTGTTTACCTTATCCTCTGGCAGGAGTTGTCTCCAGATGAACTCTAACTGATACCTTGTGTACTCTTGTGTCTCGTAATCAGAGGAAGTGTGTGGCATCCTCTCGGTCCTCCAAGGGGCCTGAACGGAATAGAGTGGGACATTTGTCTGTATAAATATTGCATTTTTTCCTTCAGTCCAATGCTAAATTATTGAACAGAATGCACTCTGGAAAACAGTTTTTGTGAGGTACTTCTCAGATATCGCAAATTGTGTCCTTGTGGAGAGACCTCTGCATGAGCTTTAGAGGAGGAAAGCGTGGAGGAATTCCTCCCTGCTGGCTGCAGCGCCGACCGACTCGTCTGTCTGCAGAAGCAACAGATGGCCGTGGTCTTGGGTTGCTAGGAAACTGGTAATCAAATACTTTAATTCAGATTGATTTGGGAATCTGAGGTTTATTAAAAGCAGGGTGAAGTCTTTTGTTATTCAGATGGCAAGATTTCTCGTCCTTATTTTGGTCGGTAAATATTTGATTGCCCTCGGAGTTGGATATAGACCTGGCAGCGGGCTTTGGACAGGATGTGGTCGTGTGTGTTCAAGGCCGTGAAGACAAATGATTGACGGTGTCTGACTAACAGCCACACTGGTATGAAAGGAATAACATACCTTGTGTTTGTGGGTACATTCACACTTAAGGTGATGATGCTTCATTGTCTACTGGCACCATTTTCCTTCTTGCCTGCATGATAATACTTCTATATGTTCTGGTCGATAGCTTTTAGGTCTAATAAACATCATGCAAAGCATAATAAATTCAAGGTTAAGATGAAATATAAGCGCCAGTGTTCTTGAAAAGGTGTTTTTCACAACTTCCCACACTGTGTTGATCCCTACAGTGGTGAAACGTCTTCAGAAAAAAAATGGGGGTGTTGTTGTTGAAGGCTGTGATCAGTTGGTTTGTGTTATTAATACTTTGCAAAGTAAAGAAAAAACTGAAGATCATCAGCCATCAACATGTGATACCTCTTGGCTTAAAGTGACTATGTTCATCTGAAAAGAAAAAAGCTGTATTAGTAACATACTTATCCTTTTTTCATTCAATAAATGCACTTGGTTTGTTCTAGGTCTGAATATATCTAAGATTCCAGAATCATTGTTCTAATTATTAAGAGATATAACATTGTGATAATGATGTTGCTTTGAGGATCTGCAAAGCACTGCAATACTTGATAGATATGTTGGCTTTTGACGACTTCTTTGAAGCAATGGACTCAATGGCAAATCAAGAGAAATAAAATGTGCTTTTATCTTTTAATTCCCACTCGTAGGCTTGTAAATGTGTGAACCGTTATGTGTCTTATAAGACCCAAAGCCACATCAATTATTGATTAAAAAAAAAGAAAATCTATATACACTGTAATACCAGGATTGTGCAAACAGTATACGTTTACCTTTTGATGAACCCCTATCCAAAACAAACCAAGGCAATATAGCTGCAATGAGTGTACTGGATTTAACGGTTTTAGATTTGAGGCTCTGGTCACTTTTTCAAAAGCCCAATTCTGGCTCAGTATTCCTGCCTTGAGAGCTGAATTGATATAAAGCAAAAACACAGGAGAGCTGGAGACTAAATGCCAGAAGATTGGCAAGCACAGCAGTCACCAGATGTTGACTGTTTTTGCACCAGAGTTTCTTTCAGAGAGCAAATTTGTTGATTTTGCCAGCAGTGATGCAGGAGCAGTTGAGCCTCCTGTGAAGCTGCAGCGCTGCAGCCGCTGCCCTCAGTTAGCGGGACAGATCACAGCCGATATAACATTTCCCTGGTGAGTTCAGAAATAGATCCAAACAGAACGCAGACTAACCACGAGGAAAAATATACCCGCCCATTGTCGGTGTTGATGCTGATTGTTCGAAAAGCCACATTTGATGTGCTATTTTCTATTTCAGCTAAAAATAAACACAAGATGTCCTGTAAAAACAGCAGACAGATGAATCATTTGCGGGGAGGGGGAGAGGAGGTATATGTGAACACACGAGTAGTTGCATATGCAAATGTGTGTCTGTATACGCACACATCAGCGGTCCACATATGTGCACACACGGACACAATATGTACAACAAACACATGCGTAGGAGGCACACAAAGAACATTTGCATTCAGTCCAACAAAGTAACCCCACAGTCATTATTAAAAATAACTAGGGATTCATGACATGGATTATTTCCACCCGATACTGATTACGAATCATTACCAGCTTCTCCTGACTGATACATGTTACAAAATAGATCCTATTAAATATTTGTTTGTTATAAAGAATTATCATTATCTGTTGTTTATGCACACCTGAGGGTAAGACACGGTAAGTATGATTTGATATGCCACAACTGTGATCTAACCAAATCTAACTGATAACCATATTGTGAACACAAGAACATTTCTGACTCTTCAATTTAAAACAACATTTACTTTTATTAGTAAAGCACATACAATTTTCTATCATGTTGAAAAATATGCACACCGGCTACAACATGGTTGGCTCTTTAGTCAGTGTTCTTCTTCTTTTCTGGGGTAACTGGCAGATTGCAAACCCATTTTGAAGTGCATACCACCACCAACTGTGTGCGTAGATGCTGCTATTGTCAAGTAAATGCAAGTGAGGACCGAGTGAACGTCCTTAGAGAATACTGCGAGTGAGCCTTGAAATAAGAAAACAAAGCCAAAGCACACACATGAAAGATATATAACCAGAGATATATTTGCATTAAAGCTTTGACGTTAAGCTCCTCAGCCAGAAAACTCCTCCTGAAAAGTCTCACTTCCTAAGCATCACTTACTCTCTGGGAAGGGTAAATCTTTTTCAATGCCCGACACGATCTGGTAGAAATCAGCTCGGACTTACAGTACAGGATTTTCCTGACTTTAATGAAATGCAAAAGCACCGTTCGTACTTTCAGTGCAAATTGCAGCCTTATGTCCAGAAGTATAGACATTTTTGGACCATTTAGTCTGACCAACATAGGCCACACTGCCAAGGAGACAGTTCATGTTGTACTTTTGTCTTTGAACAGAGGAAAAAGTAAAAGGGTCTCTGAGGAGTGGGATTAGCGTAGGCATCACACATCTACCTGCCAGAGTTTTGGACAGCCAGGTCGGCTTAATAGGCTTCGTCACTAAACTATGCTCTTTACTACCTGAAGATATGGATGTTTTTTTAAGAGGGGAAAAGAATGGGTTGAAGTTTCCCCCTGAAAAACATAACTGTTTCCTGCTTGAACATGTCTGCCTATAATGATCTCTCTAATTGCAAATATGGTGCAGCACACACTAATGGATTTGGTGGTGGCTTTCAGAACCAACATAAAAGGAAAAGGGAGTTTTAAGTAGCTGAAAGATCAAAGTATGTTTCAAATCTGCAGTGAGAAAAAAACATTATCATAGTTTTAAGTAACAACAACTGCCTTTGACCACAAACATCTTATTGCACCCAGAATTGAACATGTGGCGTTGAGAACATGATGCATTGATTGATTTGTTATCGCTTGTTGTATTCATTTAAGTGTACATGATCAGCCTGCAGGATTACAAACACCCCAGAAAACCACCACTAGTCCCCAGGAATGATAGGGTACAGGCAAAGAGTAGCATTTCAATTGATCTTTATCTTTTCAAATGATAAAAAAAACAATCCTTCCTCTGTTATATAAAATGCATTTAAGTACTTAAATAATGTCTAACATCCTTGTTTTTGAAATGTCCTCTGCACAGCTGGAGCTTAGAGAAATTAGATCTGTTTTTATTCCCTCTCTCCTAAGAATAGCTGTGGAAAATTGTCTCAGGATGTTTTCATTCTCATCAGAAACCATTAGACGGTAGAAAGCCCACATGTCAGATGCATGTGCCTTTAGAGACGTTTCCCAGTGGCAGCACGTCATCAACCTGGTGACACATCCAGTCCCCATCCGCCCTCTTTCATGGACCAAGAGTTTCAAACCGCACTGAAACTTTGGAATAAAAAACAAGATCAAAACTAACTGTCTCCTCAAGCCGGTGATACTGCAGTGCTAATACATCTCACATTTAAAAGTCTAAATTAAAAGAAGGGGATGTTCACATTTTATGAACTTTTTGTGAAGCTCACAGGTTCTCTCACAGGGTCTCCATCCCCTTAATAAACAGCAAATCTAATAAATAAATAAAAAAATAGCCAGCAAGATGCAGAGGCAGGAAGGTCACAGTGCTGCAGGCGCCTCATGGCAGCTGGTACAAAGCAGTCTGAGACGATACTGACTGACAGAGGAGTGAAGTGTGTCTCACATCAGCGCGGGTGGGTACATGTGGGTGGCCACCTCTGAAGAAAATGTTTCAATCTTAAAGGGCCCATGTCATGGCCATTTCTACTGATCATATTTCCATTGTTGAGGTCTACTAAAATAGATTTATACTGTGCAATGTTCCAAACTCACATTTGTTTCTCATACAGCATCTCTGTATAGTATGTGTATTCACTCTCTGTCCTAAACGGCTTGTTGGAGCCCCTGCCCCCGCTCCCTGTGAGCCGAGTGTGCTCTGATTGGTCGGGACGTTGAGAGGCTCGTTGCTGCGAGCTGCTGCGAGGAGCCGACAGGCTTCCGGGTCGGCGATACAGCGAGAACAAGCTAAACTCATCCTGAGCACACACAAACACTCACAGACGAAGTAAAAACAATAAGTGTGGCTTGATATTGAGTAAGAAAAAGGTTTATAACACTGTGAGAATGGGTCTGCGGAGAGCATTTCTCCGCGATCCCAACTTAGTAGCCCGAAAAACGTTTACCCATTTAAACAGTCGTGGTAGATACCTTGTTTGTTTTAAACATCATAAATACACAAACAACAATGAATACTTACAGGTTGTGTACCCGAATCTCCCGCTGGTCCAAACAAAGTAGGAACAGCATCGTTCTTCAGTGCCCTACGCTGTACATATCCGGCATGAATCTGAAAGGTTTGGGAAGCTTTGTTTTGTGAAATGCTGGCAGAGGGTGTGGCCTCTGGGTATCCCCACGTCAGAGTACCCAGGAAGAAAATGAGAAATCTCCAACGAGGCGTTTTGGGGCAGCATAGACTGTGTTAGAGTTTTACTCCCTACAGGGTGTACTTTGAGGGTTTTTGGCTCTGCAGACCGTTTACATGCATAAAAACCTTCATAACACACAAGGGGACGGGTAATAACCGGAAAAGCATGACATGGGCCCTTTAATGTACCTATGAATAAGTGAGGGTCCATTTCACACAGATGAGTCAAATACTAATTATGCATAACATCTCATATTCTTGTTATATTTAATGTTCCTTTTGTGAAATGGTTTCTGTGCAAAAAGTGCATACATTTGGTATTTTTAAATGCTCATCAAGCACCATTGCATTATGCTGTTTAGGTATTGCTCAATGTCTCGATTTAGGGTATAGCCTGCACCACCCGTTCCTCTAAAAAGACCAAGTTTCTTTTATACTAATCGTCTGCTGAGCCCAAATATAAATGACCAATCTTTACTGAAGTATTGTTATGGAGAAAGGCTGCCTTGTTATTGCATTCATTTCAGCAAGGAGAAGTGTATATTTTTGTTTATCCGGACAGGGTTTGTAATATTATAGTTAATAACTTCAGCCAAAAAAATTATCTTTTTCCAGAGAAGGCTGAGATAAACTAATGAGAGATGAGAGTGAGGAAGTAGGGAGCCAGAGCCTAATGGAAATCACCCCCAGACTCAGTAACCAGTATCCTGAATACATAAGATATAATATATGTCTCAAGGTTACCAGGTGAAGAAAGTCTGAAAGGTCACAGAAGATTATCGTCCCAGGACAGCTCCACAGTTAGCACTCTGGAAAGCAATTGTGATATATTTCAGATGTATTATACATTTGAGTTCCCTGAGGTAAGATTAGCTAGCAGTATGATGGTTGTACTTGAGTGTTGCACTAATCAATACTAATATATGAAGGATATAAAATGACCAATGTAATGTTAAAGGTGTCATTTGAACGACACTCGACTTTTAAGCTCTACAAAGCATCTTAGCATCTTTCAGCTCCATGTTTTTACCTCAGTAGTTGACCAAAACAGAGCTAAAATTAGAGTGAATGATGGATTTATGTTTGTCTGGTGGAAAGAAACACAACTCTTAATGAATGCTAATGATGTTTGAGGTCTAATTTGTAAATACTATATTTTATGGACATAAATATCAGCATGTTGATGATTTCTGACGCAGAGACTAATCAGTACAGCTTTGAAGGCTCAGTGACATATCATGGTTGTTTCTGCTAGCAAATACATATGTTAAACATTCCTGTTTCAGACACTACCAACCCTCCAACAAAACGCACACAAAATACTCAATTAACGGAATAAACAAGGGACAGACTAAATTAGTGTGTAATCTTTCACTTTAAATTCCTTCTAAATGTGTTAATTAATTCAAAAAGACATCAATTACCTTTTTTCTAAATGACTGGTAATCTGATTACAGTTTTAGTCGGTATCTAACACAATGTCCACTGAGACGGGCTGTCAGCTGGAAGCTACACATCCTGTTCATTTAGACGCACAGCTGTTCAGCCGCCCATCTGTTTGGTCTGCCTCTGTGACTCTGCTGAATTGTGCAGTTTCATTGTTCTCCCTTTGAATCCTGGGACTCGCCATTAGTTCTCGTCAGTCGAGTCGTGATTGCCTCGATGAATACAGCGCAAGCAAGTAAACTTCTGGGATGTTCATGTGTCCTTTTCAAAGTTGACTCTACCAATCAGGTTTCACATCTAACGGGTCATTGAAGATGAACATGATAGAGACAAGTTACTACTTTCATGATGTGGTGCATATGGCTGTGTGGCAGCAGCAGTGTGTTCTTTGTTCTCTATTTTGCAGAGTCACCGTGAACATGAGGTGTGCTGAAGTGGGAAGGAGGCACAATAGGGGGCGTGTCAGTAGTGATTAAGATGACACGGTGCAATTTTAGTGTCGAGGGACGCTGGGAATTGAACTCAGGTGGGGTCAACCGATTCATGTTTGATTACTTTATCACGTGTTTTTCATGACATTAACCCCTCCCTACATCCAGCCATGCATTTTATATGCCACTTACGTCACTTGGCTCTCTCGTTTTTGTATATTTCCCTCCTGTTCTGGGGCCTCATTTATAAAGGGATATACGCTCAAAAAAATGGCGTACGCCAGTTTCTACGCAATGTTTGCGATTTATAAAATACTAACTTGACGGGAAAATGTGCTGTCCTCCACGCAAACTCTAACCCATGCGTACGCACTAAGCACACAAACGGGAGAGACGAGAAACTGTGACACCGTTGGCAGAAGGAAGAATGGAGAGAAATATGTGGAAATAATACCATAAATAAAATGTTACCTCTCATTGATCAAATATGAAGAATTCATTTTCAAACAATGATTAAAGCCAATCTTAAAATGATTAAACAAACGCCTGTTTGAGACTCCTCAGTGCACACAAAAACATAACTTGGAGAAATAAATAAATACGGATATGTTATTTAAAACCACCTCGAATATGTTGTGTTAATGTTATGAAATGTTTTCTCATAAATGATGCGGTAAGCAGGAGGACAGAATTACGTCTAAATTGACGCCGTTTTGCATTTATATAGGTTGTAGATACGAGCATGGTTTTATATACTATCATGTTTAATCGTGTTTTATGCCGTTTGCCAAGACTTGATAAGTCGCTCGTAAAACACAGGAGGTATGGAAACTAAGAACACCATATGTGGTAAATTGTACAGCTAATATAACACAACACATTAGTTGTATTTCCTTTAACTGGTGGATTATGGATATATAGTTGCTGATCGACAGCTGGAACACAAACCACCAAATACAACAAGATAATTCAGATCCAGTCGTCATGACTACACTCCGGAGGGATTCCCCGATCATTTCTTACAGTTTCTCATCAAGGGGGTGTCTCCTGTCCCCGGGACAAACACACTGCCTGAGGAAGGTTATGTGTATTTTTTTTGTCATTAACTTTTTTCGGACCACTTATTTATTTATTTTGGTGACGATCCGACCTCCATGCTGCTACTCTGGTTCAAACTGCATCCACCAAACAATATGATTTATCTCAACCTCCCCAAAATAACCTAAATCTGACACGGTGTGTGAGATGTCTTTTTTAGCTGTTCTATCGTCATTTCCTGCGATCTTCTTCATGCAGTCAGTCAAAATGAATGGGCGTTTCTTTGACTATGTATAGGCAAATTTGGGCGTTACGAGTCGATTGTGATTTATAAAGGGAAACAGGCGTAGGAAGTGCCGTACGCACTTCCCTCGCCGGTACGCAATGTTTTGTGAATCGGAAAATGTATGTACCTATTTTTGTGCTTTGTACTACGTAAGCAACCTTCCTACGTCAATCCTACGCAAGGCGTTATAAATGAGGCCCCTGGTCTTAATTAGATCTTTTTTTTTTAAGGTCCATTACAATATAGATATTTTGTTTTGAGAAGTGATAAACTTCTCGTAAAAAAAAAAAAGCATTTGCTCTTTGGTCATGTAAACTGCATAAAGCATATTTTCGTAACTAAAGGGGACCTATTATCCTAATGTTCAGGTTTGTTTTTTGTGCTTCTAATTTGAGATTTTTGCATGCTTTAATGTTCAAAAAGGTCTATATTTTTCTCATACTCACCCCTTTTCACCCTCTGCTCTGATTGGTTAGCTGACCGGCTCTGTTGTAATTGGCCAATCGCTTAGCTATGTCCTGCCCCTTAGTCTAAAACATACAATGTGTTGGAAACTCCCTCTGGAGAGAACTTTGGGATTTTAGCCTTTGCAGACCATTTACATGTAAAAAAAAACCTATAACAGTACTTGAAAAGGACATGCCTAATAAGACCTCTTTAACTCAAGCAATGGCATTCTGCAGGATCTTGTGTTTATCATCAGACAAGACACACACTGATATATCTGCCACAAAAAAGAAATATTTGCTGATATCAGCTGGGCTCCAACCTTAGTAGCTAAGTTCAGACATTTTCTAAAATTAACTTTACCAATTCATATTCAGTAGACTAGGGATGTACTAAACAACCTACTCTAGTCTGTAATTCATTTTTATTCTGAATAAAAGCTGAATAAAAGTCTGACAACCTGCCAATGGTTATGAATCAACGTATCATTGTATGGTGCCAGCGGGTGTCCAAATAACAACAGATGGAAGACATGCATACCTCCTGAAAGCCGGGTGACCACTGGGAACAGCATGAGGCTGACTGGCTTCTGCACAACACTGATTCACTATCACATTAGTCATTTCAGTTGACTGCAGGAATAGCAAGAAGGCTGGAAATATTGTTGAGATAAATAAATATCCGGAGCAATTTACAGCATTTCGAGTCCTGTTTCGAGACACAGTTTGAATTCCAAGAAAAGACAAAGAAAT
Organism: Trematomus bernacchii; assembly: GCF_902827165.1. NCBI lineage: Eukaryota > Metazoa > Chordata > Actinopteri > Perciformes > Nototheniidae > Trematomus > Trematomus bernacchii. The sequence continues at coordinate 48,441 of NW_022987599.1, forward strand.
GTATGAAAAATAGAATCTGTGTGTTTGTTTCCAGTCAAGCTTATACTAGGGTTGAAGTAAGAAATAACTTTTTCAGTGGAGAATATATGTTTTGCCAGAAACTCCCGCAGAGCTGCATTGTTTTCAGTATAAAGAAAGTGAGTGGACATGCTAACAAGGTCTGCACTACTAAGTCATTATAAGCAGAAACATTTAGATTGTGCCAATTATCATGTTTTTTCCTCACATGCAGAAAAACACAGATTTATGGTATTATTAAGTTCACATCTCTTTTCAGATCGTGTGCAAATATGTAAAGCCTTTCTCTGGCATCTTGGTGTGTGCTTTTCATCTATGCATTTTCGTTTTGCATTGTCCACATGTGGAGGCGTGATAAGTCCCTGTATATTATTAACAGGAATCCGAGGGAGCAGGTCGATAAAGCACCTGCCCACCAGTGTCCCCCTGAAGTCCTACACACCATCTCCCAGCGCTGCCCTCCTATAGTCATCCATGGTAATCACCGGGATCACATCACAGCACATCCTTAATCATACTGGAGGCGGTTCTAGGAAGCGGAGTACGCAGCCAGTGAACTACTGACCTCTGTGTCTACCAACTTCTTTCATCTCGGAGCAACAGTATGAACGTCCTCTCCCCCAAAAGTCTAATTTAGATCGTTCACGTCACACGATTTCAAAGAACTGTAAAGCAAACATACATCCTGTTCTCTTTATGCCTTTTTATGGTAGTACAGAAAGTACATGTTTTTGATCTACTACTGTATGTGCCTGTTAGCAGTGGAAACACAAGATAATCATTTATCAGCCCCACAGCGGGGGAATCTGCAGTGTTACAGTAGCACAGGGGATAGTGCAATAACAAGAAGCATCAGTAAAAAACGAATAAAAAACATATATATAATAAATAAGTAAACTTTTAAAACTAAATATAAAAAGAAGACATAGTAAATAGTTTAATTCACATTAATAAATAATAGGAAATAATGAGGAAATAACACATTAGTATGGAATACAGTACAGTCTTAAGGTACTTGTTCCATTTTTTTTTTGTATTTCCATTTCACAAAAAAAAATGGACAGCTACTGTAGGGTGACTATTACGAATAAGATTTTATATATATATTTAAAAAATCCAATTACCTTATGAATTGCAATGCATTAAAGATTGTGCCAATCTTTTTGGCTTGGGACAAAAATCCATACTCAATTGATCAGATTGTTAATAACTGTCAGAGATTATCCAGATTATTTACAAAAGAAGGCTTAAATTATAATAGAGAATATTCAACAATCTTGTGGAGGAAATCTGACCCTCAAGTTTGAAAAAAGACCATATATTTATATAAGAAAAGTTCAAATAAGCTACACCTCAACCAGGACAATTTTTAAATGCTTCTCAGACATCAATGCATCGGAATAAACCAAATATTGTGTTGGTTTTTTAAAAATAAATTAGATCCCCATCCCTTTTTTCTGTACTTTTATCAGACAATACTAAGATTTGTTGGAGTTTCTGAGTCCCTCTTCCACAACTGCCTTTTTTCTTCATGTGTGTTGGTGCATCCATATTGACTTATGTAAAGTTCGAAGCACCAACGTGTGTGTTGATGCAGCTCGGTGCTGTTGAGCGTCAGCAGTGTGTGGTCATCCACTGAAGCCCTTGAGCTAGAATCCAGAAATCTACCCGTCTCACCCTCTCATCACAAACACTTGCATTACAGACGACAACATAAGAAACCTCGAACAAAGACATGACTCATTATCTGAAGCACAAAACAATCAGCGAGCATTTGCGAACATCCCCGCGCCGGAAAATGTGAAATGAAGGTGATTGTAACGAGTAACATCTCCAAGCTTCTGATGTATGCAAAATAGAGAGATAGAAGATAATGAAAGATTAATGAGTAAATCTCTGCCCATGAATATTTAACGAGGGGAAGTCTGTTTAATACATGATCACCCTGTGGAAGGCTTCCTGTACATGCCACCGACTCTTTCCTCGATTCAGAGAGGATGCTTATTAGATTTTCAGGCGGATGGCATTTTCATTGCCCTACTCTCCAATGAGCCTTTTTCATAAATCATTCTACATCACTTTATATTTGGGTTTTATTCCTAGACGCGATACAAACAGAGGGGGGAAAAGTGTCCTCAGACTTTAGAAAAAACAGGATGATAAATTAAGCTTCCTGGTGGCGTTATTGCTCAGACCTTCGACACAGACACACATATCTTTAATTAAAACGTGCCTGGATCATACATGTTATTCATGATGAAAAGGCTTCAATCTTAATTACAGAAGCATCTCTCCCAACCACACATCCTCTCGCTGTGCCAGCCGCACACACCGAGCCATCATTTGACCATTTGCATCCTAAATTACTTGCACACTATCGATTCCTGAGCTTTAAGGGCCACACTTGACATAGCATAGCTCTGTAGCTCATAGCTCTAACTGCTTTTGTGACTGACACACGGAGAGGGATCAATGGATTAGTTTCCACGAGATGGGTGTTCTTGGGGGCCGTAGACGTGCCTGCACATGCTAAGAATGGGATTACAGAGAGGCAGACAGGAGCTCTCGGGTCCGACGGGCGCCTGCCGTCCCATCTCACGGCTCAAGATGGTGACAAATGGAGAACGCTGCCAGCAGAGTGCACTTCCATCTCCAACTCAATCAGCCTGAGTCAACACAGGAAGTCGTACTGTCAATCAGGATCGCACATTTATGCAAACACCCGAATATTGACAGATATCGTCATAACCAGTCACACTGCATACTTTCACATCAGGTTTGATATACACATGCCTTCATTCTTGGAGTGCTACCTTTGTGTGAGTGTAATACTTTGATTCCATTAATCTTTCCCGTATTTCTGTTATGACGTTAGGCTGAGAAAAAATAATGTATGATGGAGGATCAGCCATATTCCTTACAGCAACAATCTCGATCAAACCTAAGCGGCTCACAGACTTGAGAAATATGATATATGAGGGACACATGGTTTCCATTTCTCAAACACATCCGTTGCCTGTCAGAATGTTGAGATTATGTAATTACCCAATCATGTACGTAGACATATTTTATCCAAGCTGGTGGTTAGATTTGTCTCTGACAAAGCCTTGGGAGGGTGTTCCTCCATGAAAGATATTTATAGTTCAGAAGAGAGCTGTGTTGCCTGTACAAGGGGAAACCCACAGCTATGAAGATGATGGATGGCTTTAATGAGCGCATTGCATAAATGCAATACCGGCGGGAAAAGTGGGTGAAAATAACATTAAGCTAAATTTGATCTTCTTTTGCATACGAGAACAGAAGATTTAGCACACACATGAATGCATCATTTTATGCACAGAAAATACCCGTGCACACATTTATCCACAAAAGTCCCTCCCCCCCTCTCCTCAATGTAACGGCCCCAGCCACACACTTGAACAGTCTCATTTATGATTCCTGTGTTCAACTTGAAGATCACAGCATCTGCGAATGCACAGGTGACAGCAGATGTAAGCGGCGCAGAGTCTTTCCCCCTTCTTGCAAGTCATCAAAGTGGTGGTCGGGACTTCCGATTCCCCTGTCTCAATAGCAGGGGATGAATAATGCAGCAGCGCGGGGTTTCCTGCCTGACAGAGTGACTTGATAAAAACAGCTGGGGGAGACCGTGGGAGACGTCACTCCACAGAAAAGGACTGCAGCAGCTAAAAATAAGCACGCCAAAGTCCCAGTAGCTTCTTCCATTCAGAGACAAGCACAGAAAGGGACATGGAGAGAATGCGTTTGAGTTTGGGTCCTTGCAGTTTGTTGTGTGTTTGTGTGTTGGCAGAGTGTACTCCACCTCTGTGCCAACACACACCCGGAGTGATCTGCAGGATGTGTAGCAGCGCCGGAGGCAGCACAGTGCACGGCTGGCTCCCAATACAGGAACAAAGGTTTTAGTAAGGCTCTCATCATTATAGGGACAAATAGGTTGTTATACCAACCAAAAGTGTGAAGAGAAAGCAAAGCAAAGCAATACTAAACATGAGTTATTAAATAAATGTGTGTATAACCTAGAGGGGTGTGGACTAGTGTTACATCTAGGGTTGGGTATGAAAGGGGCAATATTATGCTCATTACAGGTTCTTATTTGTATGTTGTACCTCTCCTGTAACAGGTTTATGCTTTAATGTTCGAAAAGTGATTTATTTGTCTCATACTGCTCTGTTATGATTGCTGAACCGCTTAGAGATGTCCCGCCCATTAGCCTAGCATGTACGCAGTGATGTCACTATGTCGCTGAAGTAAACAAAGGACTATAATTGAGGTGTGTGGGAGAGAAACTCCCTCATGCAGGAACTTTGGGACTTTAGCCCTTGCAGACCATTAAGTTCCAAATTACATTTCCGAAGGAAGTGTTAAGAAAAGCACTTCTGCTGCTGCCTGTTTTATATAAATCAGTTAATTCACTATTGATGCATCCAGTATTTCTTCCCAGACAAAGCACAACTTAAATTGGCGTTGAAATCGCCAGAGGAGATATAATGAATGTAAACTGTCCTCTAAGGATGCATTGAACTACATTAAGACCATCTCTCTCTATTCAGTAAAAGCGAGTTAGGGGAAAAGTACTGTTTAAGTATTGATGCTTGTCACGTCCAATGTTGTATTTTGTACCAAATTGAACAATAATGTGGGTTGGGGTACATCAATATTGCTTTTGGAAACCATTCTTCTGAGAAATTAATTTAATTTACAGAAACTCAACAATTTAAACAGGAGAGTATCAACTTTTAACAAATTGTCCATCCCTCCATATCTCTCTCTACATTTAAATTACTTTTATGCAGCAGCAAACCTTGTAACCAAGGCTTCTCGTTGATCCGCTGTGGGTGAGATTGTACGTCATTGGTACATCGCTTTGCACATGAGCGTCTGACAAATAAATAAATGGAGATGAAAGTCACTCTCAGCTCTTCTGCTTCACAGTTGACATGCATCATGTCCCGTGACTGCATTCAAGTTGCACATTTTAATGAATGGCAGACCACAAAGTAATAACACTTCGACAAGTTAAATTCATGTTAGAATAATTTAAATTAAATATTTTCATAATCAAACACATTTTTCAGGATGCCGGGTTCTTTAATATTCGGTATTGAATTTCAGCGTTTTTAATTATTCATATGACATCAAAACATGTTTTTCTTCAATTGCACCCTTCACAACTAATGTTTATCACAACCAACGTCCATCACAAGTACTCAACTACAGAAAAAGCTGCGTTTATAAAGATTTAAATAGAAAATAAACGATCCAAGCTCTTAATTAGAGGGTTTTATCCTTCCTCAGGTATAATGACGTTACTCTTGCCAAACAGCAGGGACATTTCCCCTGACAGACGCCCTTGTCAGGCTCAGTGCTTCAGGATGTGAAGGCACAACTAGCTGCTAATAAAACTTTCTCAGAGGCAAGCTGAGATAGGTAGGAGATACTCTTTGAACACCAGGAGCAAATTGTACTCACTTAAGCGTGATGTATTTGCAATGGCATCATTGAAACAGTCTATTAGTCACCCGGTATCAGCCAAAGAGACTGCGAGGAGCTACTTTAGACACTGATAACACATGACCTGCAGCTCTGTCAGAACTGAGTAAAGAACAGGCCTTCAGCTTTTGGTTTTTCATTATATATATTCTCTCAGAGGCATCAGTGTGTTGGGTGTTAAGCTAATTGCCACTTGTTGAAAGTCCACAGTGCAGTTTAGTGTAACCAAACCATCTGTAATGAATAAAACTATCTATTCATGCTGCATGTAATTGTCAATTTTAATTAGGCAGCTTTATAATCATATCATCCCGACACATTGTTTTAGATTATTACTTCCAATTTGGAAAGCTTTCATTAAACTGATGACATTAAAGTCACATTTAGCTATATATATTTGCATTTAAATTGATGCATCTGTGTGCCACTTTTAGCCCAATGCGGTGATTAGACAGCCCACAAAACTGTCATTGCTTTTAGACAAAGAGGCATTCACAAGCTCAGAGAAGTGCCTTTACATTCCCTGCCCATAACAACGGAGAAACAAGGTAAAACGGTGCCTAGTGAAAGAGTTCAAATTAGTTCAGAAAGTATGTAACCTTATTGAGCAAATGTTTTTCTCAGGGTTTCGCAGACCACACCAAACCCAACAATCTAGCTTCTATTGGATTTAGGCAGCTCAGGACCTTAGCCAAAATGTGATAGACCTATACAAATATTTTACCATAGCATCTGTACCTCAGTGTTTTTTCTCAAGGCTGTCTCTCATTTGTCTGTCTGAAAAGGTAATCGTTCATTCAATGGTAAAACTCTCATTATGTTGACATCACAAAGAGAAATAACTTCTTCTGTGTTTGTTTGTGCCAATAATGAACTACATTTTACTCTGTTTTTCTTAAAAGCAACCACCTCTCACCTTTGCCTCTCTCCAACATTCCCGCAGAGTGTTTGATGGCATGCTAACGATCAGAAAGACGGGAGAGCACATGAAAAACCACCTTGGATAACACAAGAGATCTGTAATGCATGAGACGAGCGCGAGAGGCATTAACTCAAAGGTCAGCCCAAGTGTCACAAATCCACATTTCACTGAGCAACCTTGACTGAAACATCTTCAGCAGACTTTAATTGGAATCTTGAAGAACTTGACGAACGGGTCTGCCAAACGTATCATTATTATATCTGCGAGATCAGCTGGTTTCTGGTAGTTAAATGGGTTTAAGGGGTCATTGCAAACGTCTGTCTAAATTAGGCTGGGTCACACTAAGGCGACCTTTACTGCAGTCTTATTCTAGCCCTTTTACTTATTCAGAGATATAGAAATAGCAGCACATCTCAACCTGGCAGAGGGGTTAGGGTTAGTCAAAGAGACAGTAAAGTTCGGATGTGAATCATCTTACACTGTTACTGTATAATGATAACCTGACAGACAGGAGTTATTTCTGTTAGATAGGGGTAAGAAAAGTCACAATAAAGCTTTCAAAAGAAGTTCCATAGTTACCACGTTTTTATATCTGTTAATCTGTTAGGGCTCTTCTTTGCTTCCCTTTTAAAAGATGGGTTGTTTATGTATTTGCATAAACAAGATGAGGGCGGTATGTCTTGTCTTGTAGCGTTCGCTTTGCATTTCCCTCTCAGCTCAAACTCCTCAATGGGGAAATAAGTCGAGTAAAACTCAACCTCAAGATTACTTTGGGGCCCTTTTGGTCTCACACCACTCTGAGGTAGATTCCAATACATGCAGGTTATATTCATTCATCTCTTTGTATACAGTCCTGGTTATGAAGCAGATTACTCCAGTGCGCCAGAGGGATAATAACCAACAGTTATGACGTACGATTTAATGTGAAACTGAGTATCACTCTGAGGCTGAGAGAAAATAACATTGGCAAATAAACTGCTTCACACGGGCTACGAGTAGTCCCTGACCAACAACAGCATGTTAATATTTAGGTCATGTTCAAACAGAAAACAACACTGCTGTAAAAAGAAAGGGAAAATTGGTTTGGAGAGGTTGCCATATAGGTACCAGCTAGAAGAGGTAATACAATCCAAGGATCCCAATTTTAGTGATAGATTCAGATATAAAACATCTATTTCCCATCTATTCATGTTACAAGCTGCTGAACCAGAAGTGTTCTCCCTACCGGCTAATGCAGTGTTGCTGTATGATGTTACATTAAGGGATACATTGATCAGTGTTTTCTTTTTCGATACTGATGTAGCAAAAGCTTTGTTATTCCTACAGCTCTCATCTAAACACTTCACCTATGCACCACTTCATCTTTTTCTTCTGTTTTCCTCACAGACCCAAACCAACCTACAGCTCCTCAACCTTTCATTAGTTAGATGTACAGTTGGTCCTCCATCTTTGAGCGTTTAGCAAGCTTTGATAAAAACATCTTCTATCCACCAGCCTCTGCCGACAGTCTCCAGTTAAGAGAGTAAGGGATAATGAACATCTTGATATGCACATCTGATTCACTTTCAATTATTACTGTGTGCTCATAGCTACATTTTTAACAAGTAGCAAAGAGTTCTGACTTCTAACATTTGAATAAATCCATTTCATTTTTTAGTAACTCAAATAGCTTTGTCATCAATTACAGGTTTACACGAGTAAGTGTCATGAATGTTGGCAGGAGCTCGACGGCACCTCAACACACTGTATTGTTGCATCACAAGTCTCATTGTCTTATCAAATGTTAGTCTTTTGCCAGCTTTGCCAATTCAAATTGCCAAGAGGTCTCATTGAATTGATGAGGAGGATTTGCTTAACCCTCCCTAGTGACAATACAATGGAAAAAAAGACTAAGAAAAAATACAAAACATGGCCTGCCCTGTAACATGGTATGCATTGAGTCATTTGTTCTTTAGGGATACAAATTCTGTTGACCTATAGTGTGCTGAAAAAACTGGAGGTGTACATTTTGTATCTTGTCGCTATGTCTTATGTTGGTGTGATACAATGCAATGACAAATACCCACCCACAGCTTGTCGTGAGTTATTGCTTAAGTATATACTGTGAGTCAAGCCAACAACTGGTGCTTAATGCAGTGTGATTAAATAGACAAGCAGCATATATTGACCTGTTTCCTGTGTGTTTTTACACAGGGCTCGGGACCTGCTTCGAGGTAAACATAGTTTGGTCCCATTTTCTCGGTTGCATAATCCTTTCTACTTCCCGCCGCGACATATTCTACAAATCAGCAAAAAATGCAATTCCCTGAGTCATTTTTTAGTTACCTATTAATGCAATATCTGTTTATTCATATTTTATAACCTCGTAAGCTCGGATTCAGTGGAAAAGGCCCTCAAGTTAAATTTGTTCCAGTTCATTTGACTTGTTTGCTGTGCTCTGAACTATGCTGAGTGCGTGTGGGACAGGAAAGAGAGGCAAATATAGACAATAATGAATCCAGCTGTCACATGAGAACAATTGTGTGTGGTGTTCTCCTCCTCACATCCATACATGATGATTCACATGTTAACTCTCACCTGCAGGCAATCCCTGAGCCTTCTCTCCATTTCTACAACCATCTTTCATTCTAATGTGCGCCATTCGTTTTATGGCAGCCTCTCAATTATTCAGTACCGTCAGCTCAATCCATATGTGCATGTACGTGTGCATCTATGCTCGCATGTGGGCTTTTTGTGTATTTGTATGAGCATACACTATAGGCACGTGTGCATCTGCGTATGGTAGACTAGGGAGAAAAGAGAAAGCGAGAAATTGAAAGGTGAAGGTGCATTGAGGCTAGATTTCTACTCTTGTCTGTGCAGTAAAAAATTCATTCCACCGTTGGATTTATTCTTCCCGTGTATTAGAAACAGACTTGGACTTCATCTGACCCCTGTGCGCTGAACCACAGCGCAAGTAAAATCATGTCTTCTATTACTGCAATCACCTTTTCACCGTGAACATGTATCTTCCGCAGGATTTCAAACAACCAACAGAGAGGTGGGAATGTAATATGACACTGAGTTGGCAGCAGCTGAGAGGTTACAGAAGAGAACATCTGAACAAAAAGTTGCCAGTTTAAATTCCTGTACTGGTGAGGAATTTCTCTGCAGGAAACGTCGAATGCTTATTTGACTTCTGAGCTCTGGCGTGCCTTTAAAAAAGTAGTTTGAGTGCTTAGAGTAGCAAAATGCTGCCAGGTGGTCAGTAGCAGCAGAGGCATAAGCAGAATACTATCTAATATAAAAGCAGGCAGCAAAACCACATGTAAAAGTGTTCAATAACATAAAACATCTCTAAGCGGTTGACCAATCATAATGCGGTCCGATAGCTAACCAATCAGAGCAGACTGGGCCCTGGTTTCAGACAGAGGGTGAAAAGAGGTGCTCTTATGGAAATTGTGCAATTAGCAGATAAGCAGCAATGAAACTTGAGAATAGCAAATCATTTATCAAGTTCCTTCAAAACATTACTATGAGTTTCACAGCCTCAGTCATAAGGCCAGAATCTATTGGTATACAAATGGGGAAATATATATTTTTTAAAGGGGCAGTATTAGGGATGTCCCGATCACCTTTTTTTGCTCCCGATCCGATTCCGATCATTTGATTTTGACAATCTGCCGATACCGATTTTTCCCGATCCGATCTTTATGCAATGCATTAAGAGAAAAAAAAGGTAACAGATAACGGCTGGTCATCCAACGCGATGAATTCAGCTATCTTGGCTGTTCTGGGGTAGTTTCTCTTTCCTTTTAAAAGTCTCTGAAAGTGTCGGTTGTTTCAGTGCCGTTACCCGAGTGGCCGCTGTGTACTCGTCGTGTTGTTGTTGGTGGTGTTTGTATTAGATTGGTCATGTTGAACGTAGCTCTGTTCTTTCCACCACACGGAACCTCCGCCTTGCAAACATTGCATCTGGCTGTTACACTGCCTTCGCTTTCAATTTTATAATACTTCCAAACTCCTGACATTTTCTCTGTCCCGACTCCCGAGTCACCAGCTGAACGTAGCCTCTTGTTAGCTTACTGCTACTATTAGACACTGCGCCCTGCCCACTCTGTTGCCAGATTTGAGAGAAATAAGCAACCAGGTCTATGAAAACAAGCCTAAAAGAAGCAACACATACATGATGTTGTGTAATTTTAACCCAAAACTAAGGCCTCAGGATGACTTTAAGACGTGAACATGGTCATTTTTGTTTTGTAACATTAAATAAAATGTATAAAAATATTTTATAAAAAAAAAAAAAAAAAAAAAAAAAATTCCGATCCCCGATTTTTTTCTCCCGATCCCCGATCACGTGAAAATCACGTGATCGGCTCCGATCCCCGATCACGTGATCGGATCGGGACATCCCTAGGCAGTATGAGAAGAATAAAGACCTTTTTGAACATTAAAGCATTGAAACAACTCACAGTAGAGGCTCAAAATACAAATATTAACCTGAAAATGAGCATAATGTGGCCCCTTCAACTGCATGATGATAATGTGTTGGATCACATACCACTGGTACTGATGTGTCTGCACTTCATTTCCAAATACTCTGGCGTACTTATAGCGCTTTAAAAAGACTGGTTCATTCATATGTCTGCAGCCTATCCCCCATGAAGCCTTCACTTGTACCCTTTGCGTTGCCTGAAGGCCGGTTACTTTACTCTGGAATAAACTCCCACTGCACATTTTGGAAACAATCTATGTTGACACTTTGAAATCCAGCCAGGTTGAAAACACATATTTTTTTCTGCTGTTGTTTTACTTAAGTGTAGAGAATCTCTCTGGGTTGCAAGAAACTGAAATGTAAGTTAAATATAGCCATTACTTTATCTCTGGTTTCATTTATAAAATGCAGGCAATATTGCAAATCAATGAGTAGAGCTATGTCATTCTTAGCAGTACATGAGCAGCTACAGACATTCATTCATGCTTTATGAAAAACACCAAAAACATGTAACTACATATATCCTGATAGAATATTTGAACTATATGTCCTGCCTCGAAATGCATCAAATCCTTGCAAAATGATTCAAAATGTGTGAGCCAATGTTTGCCTTTATTTCTCCTCAGACCTGCTGTGTTTATGAAACATATACACGATCAATTTAGACACAAACATGTGCATACATGCTTGTATTTCACCTTCGAATATTGCTCATACAGTTGATCCCACACAGGAGACATCTGGCCACTATGCTGAATGCACAGCCTTATTCATATATGTTCAGCAAACGCTTCAATTATTTAACCGTAGTGCTATTTATGGGACGAATGCCTTCTTCAAATATGCATGATGTGTCTATAAAGGATTTGATGTCTCCTTTGCTTCTGCTTGAGTGGAAGAATCCTGTGACAGCAGATCGCGTTGAGCAAGAAAACACAAATAGTACAAGACAAGAGTGAGGTCTGTGTGTCAGGGTCTTGGTTTATTTCTGGAGGAAGAGTCTTGGCTTGCGTGACCCGCTCGGAGCACAGTGTGCTGACGGAGCTGACGCTGCAGACGGGTCCGTAATGTTCGGGAAAAACTCAACAGCTAGAGTGCAGGAACCTGAACTGAACCAGCTGGGTGTCACAGATACGTTACATCAGGAAACAAGGGTGTGAAGATTAGCAGTATATTAAGAAAAAGGGGGTACTTTAATGCAGTGGTAAACAAAAGGATATCAAGGGCTTGTTAAAAACTCAATTTTTTTATTTGAAGTATGATAATTATGAGATAATTAATTCCTTGTTACTGCACCTATAACACCTTTATTAAAAATAAACAATGTGTGATGTTTTGTTTCCTCTAACTGTAGTCTTGTCAACAATCCATGATGCCCTTACTTAATTTTATAAACATATTTTGATTTTGTTACTCTCTAAAACACACAATTGATTCATCCCATACCTAGTTTATGAAAGCTTTCGGCAGCCGCTTGTCCCTGGTGGGGTGATAAAATATATTTCCCTAAAAAGAAATTGCTTAGAAAACAACAATATTTCAGCTGTTCTGAATTACTTTCCTATAGTGGCCTCTTTAAAGTTTCATATCACATCATCATCATGTTGTAAAGAACGACATAAAAGCAGCCTATGAAGTCATATTTCATGTGAAGAACAGCGTGTCTCTATGATCTTATTTTCTTAAACCGTACAAGAGAGAAGTTGTCAGGCCATTTTTGACTTCCTGCCTTTTATGGAGAACATTTCCTCAGTGAGTTTTTTTTAACAAGTTAATACCGTTATACAACATGGAGCTATATCTGCTTTAAAGGAGATTGCAGATTCAACTTAGAGCAGAAAATGGTTGCAATGAGAATGAGAACAGGCAAGTTAGTATGCAAGGCAATAATACAAATGGCTAAACAGACAAAGAAAAGGGGAAAACACCTACATTTATCAGTAGAAAATCTCTCCAAAACTTTAAACTGTATGTATCCTCATTTGACCACAACAAGTGTTCACACTACAGGTCACAATGATATGGTAAGTGATATATTGCGAGTGTGTTGCAGAAAAACACCAGAGCAATGACCACTTAATACCACTTGTGATGTTAAAATCAATTTAACATCTCCACTTCACTGTAAAGCTTTTCTCACTTCCTCAGCAATAATAACTCCTTGCTGTGTGCAGTTAACTCTCACCCTCCTACAGTGTGTATTAATATTCAAAGTGATTTTGTCACACATGGGGCCCTCGCTCCATGGAGGAAGATTGTTAGTTACTGAACCTGTTTTTCGCACATCTGAGTCTTTTCTTCTAATTTGCAACGAACGTTAAGAATGTAATCAAAAGATTTCTTGAAAAAATATATATTTTTGATATAAAAATAAATTCCTCATTCAAGTTTTATAATAAAATCATCATGTCATGTTAACAATGAGGCTTATTGATCACAGTAACACACTATATATGCTATACCAGCGCTGCGGATACAGATACCTCCCAGTGGTGCAGCCTTGTTAAACAGGATATAGTCCGATGCGGTAGAATCCGATCCACACTATGTGAAATCAAACTATCAACTTCCCAAACAAATGCCAATATTTCAGGTGGAAAATTGGTTTGACAACGTCTACAAATGGATAGTTAACACTCGGTTAACCTTAAATCATCATCAGACAAAAGTCGTTGGGTTTCAGATGGCGATTTGGAAAACCTGTATTGAACCAAAGCCCGCCAAAAAGTGGTTAGACAACACCGACTACAAACGCTTCCGAAACCAAAACTTGCCTCGATCCTAACACTTTTAACCTGGATAAAAGGCCAGTCATATGTCAGTGTGATCATGTGAAAATGTTTCTTGGAGAAAGTCAGAGGAACTGTCAACTTCCATTTCCTATGTTCCTGCACCAGTAAACAAGTGCATTAGCGGCGTGCTTCAGGACTCTGAGTAGGTGTAAGAGGTGCTGAGGGCTTGTGAGTCATCCACTAGTCCATCTGAAATGCCTGACCAAGCTCCTCCACTCCCCATCCAGAGGCTCCATCTGTGGGTCCCGTGGGCCAGCTGCTGGCCTCTCTCACGCTCCTTCAGCCCAAGCTGCTCAGGCTCGGTGCTCCAGTCGTAATCCTTCCCCTGCCGGCTCATCTCTGCATGCCTGGATCGCGAGCCTGGAAACTCGACAGACTTCAGTTAACTCCATAGCAAGCCCACGCGAACCGAGCCCCTGCAGCGCAAACATTTGGAGGAAAACACGCACCTGTCTAACTCTGTGCACCTCAGAGCATGTGAATGACAGTGTGATATAGGAAATAAAGGAGAAAGCACAGTGTGAGCTGAAAATATGGGCTTCTGCTACAAGCTGGTAAAGGGGAAAGGGGGGAAGATTATTTGAGCTGTGCAGCTATCACGCTACAATGTGAACATGCTGTGGCATTGCATAAGGCTGTGTGCTCATTAGGGATTCAATATATTCTTGAAGCAGCCACTTTTAAAAGTATGCTGCATTTGTATTCGACCATTTGTTAATGAAAAATAAATACATAAAAACACTTTCTGCTTACACTTTCCCTAAAACGTTATTTTCAAATGTTGCTTCAAATAAATGAAACGGAGGTAATATATTGCTGATTAAGTTTGAAAAATTCAGTAAGCTTGCTTGAGAGTCAGATATATCAGATGACAGAGCATCCGCAAATCTTCAGACCCGACCAAATTAAATTGCATTTCATCTGCATAATGTTACCTCCTTTGCATAGGACCTCCTGCCTGTCGACTGTCACGACTCATCCCTCATCCCATTTTACATCACTTTGTAATTCAGCCTCAAGGAGCAATCCTCAAAATAGTTTTCAAAGAGCTGGTTGCTTGCATTTTCTGAATCAAGCTGTGACTTTTGATGCCTTTCTAAACCAAAGAATGTATGCAGTTGCACAATTAAAGGTTGTGCTTTACCCCTGTGTGTTTACTAGGCCCATTGATTTAAAATGCATACTGATCAGCGAGAGCAGGGGTTCACTGTAGCAAAGTCAGCAGGGCCAGACTCTAAATCAATATATAAATTATATCAGAGACGTTGCTTAGTGATTTGTTGGCTGGTTCCTGGAACTGTTCATATCCTACAGGTGGAATTACAATTTAATTTCACAAGCCTATATCATTTAAGGGGTTAACTACTCATGAATGCTGATCTTTTTTGGTGTTAGAAGAAGAGGAATGGTTTTCCCAGTTTTAGATGTTTTAATAATTCATCGGTGACATGTCCGAAGGAAATGAGTCTTTTTTTTAATATATCCCTAATGGCCCACTTAAAGGTTATGTCTATCAGATGGCTCTAACTGGAGACAGTCTGGCATTTTAATCAGCAGAAGAGATGGTAGACTATGTTGGGTTTTTTTCAACTAATTCCTGTTTCATTGATTACTTGTAAAAATTGCTTCTGTCTTGAGTGTGACTATGCAGAGCTGTTATAAGTGATGATGAATCACACGGACAATCAGTTTTACCTGAGTCTTAGTGAGGAATGTTGATCAGGGAAGCTTAAGCGCATACTTGTACACACCCCATTCTACGTATCTCAATAGAGGAAGGAAACATTTTTATTTTTTTTACTTTCACAGCAGTTGATTAAGGTCAGAGAAAGATTGTCAACAAATTCAAAACCCTAACCCTAACCCTCCAAAGCATTTGATAGGACCTGCTTATTATATGTTTCAATCCCATACCTAACCATCCACGTGACCCATGTGACCCCCCACGCGTTTAAAGTTTAACCAACAACTCTGTTTGCTTCACTTTGACTTTCATAACATACAAGAATGTATCTGACATAAAAATGCTGCCAGTGAATGAGCCCCATCTGAAACCTCAGTACTCCGGCCATCATCCTGTGATACAGCGTTCTCTATGTAAACATCACGTTGTGTTTTCAAGACCATATTTCGTATCCCACGGATGAACTTCCTTTTCTAGAGAGATACCATTTTAGTGAATTAAAAGCAAAATGTAACTGGCAAAACAAATGAGTAGTCCTTAAATGTATTTTCTAAGCTCATACACATACTTGTACAAAAACCCATCAATTCCCAAGGACATTTTCCACAGCCGCTCGTAATTATTTAAAAAACTCACCCATATGCATCTCTTAACATTTGTATGTGTTCGCCATTAATCGTCAAGAGAAAGTCCCCATATTTTTTGCGGGTAATGAAGGTGCTTATTATTTCCCATGACTTCCGACACCACAACCATTATCGTTATTGTCTTCCACGTCGTGTCGACTAAAGTTCCAGAAATTCTAAACTTCTCTTCGTCTCATTAAAATGTAGTTAGTTTTGAAAACTTGTTTGTGAACTGCTCTGTGTCTGCAGGTGGCCAGAGTCAATAGGCCACATAAATGTGTAATATCCCCGTCACCCTCGGGAGAGTGATAATGTCAATCATTTGATGCCGGGGATATAGCAAGATAAATCAAGGAATGGGGGTGGTAATGAAAAAAACATAAGAGACTTGTAACAGATGACCTCTCAGAGAAAGGGCATAAGAAAGCCCCCGTTTTGAACATTTCATCCTCTCTGGGAAACAATGTGTGACAGCTTGGAGACGCCGGGTCTTGACAGCAAACTGTCATAAGGATAGCACAGGTGTGAATTTTGCTGAAGTGTCTCATAATCTGATTATTCAGGGGTTACTCGCATACATGTTGTAAGAAGAGAGAATCATATAAGGAGAGAATCCTTTAGTAGGGTTCAGTACAAAGAGGAGAGGAAGCCCAGCTACAAAGCACTGAGTGAGACCGAGGGACAGATGAGGAATCAAGTGTTATTCAGCTCCATTCACCATCTGGTTCTTCCAGACGGGTTAAGGCAGAGGCATATGGAGCAGGATGTGAGGATGACGCCGTATTTGAATTGATAATGCTCGCACGCTCTGCCAACTTGTGTGTTCATGACACCACTTCGATGTTTGAGTGCACTCTTTAACGACATATTGACAAAGTAACCCATGGAGCTTTAAGTTTATTGGATGCCAGGATTGTGACGCATGAGCAGAGGATCCACACATGTACTGTAAGAAAAAAAGCTGAGGTGAGATCTAATCTAAAAGGAGTAACAGCAATGGCATGTTGAAAGGTCATGTGGGTCACTACTTCTTTCCCATGAGCCACACTGACATGGATAAAGCACCTCATCTGGACAGCCAATCCTTTCACACGCTGACTAATCAATGGATGTCAGGTCTTTTCCACCAGTGAGATATTTCCGTCACTCTGCCCGTCACGTATTCAAATATTTATGCACACATCCACTCTCCAACCTGTGCAACTGAGCTGACATAATGGACTGTATAGTGGGAAAACATAGGAATCTGCATCAGCGTGTGAGGAAATGTTCTATTTCTCTCCCAGGTATTCCTGGCATGATGGCAGTTTTTTCAGTCTAGAATTATTAGCTGCATTGTTAAATGTGTGCAGGCATCACTGAAAAGTTGTTCTGGAGATTTTCTGTTGTAATTTATCTGGTTTTAACCTGTGAGGTTTGCTGTTGATCTCAATTACTACTGCTGGAAAAGAAATCCAGGCTTCGTATGAATCAAGAGTGGGGAGATCATCTTACTGTACAAAAGAATAGATAGTGAAAATGGCCCAATAAATGGCAACAACCACGGTTAAGATGAGACCGTTATGGGTTGTTGTTAGATGAATGATGACAAGTCGTACATTTGCATATTTCCAAGATCATTAAAGCTGATTTTACACAAAGTCCATTTACACAACAGTGCTACTGCATATAAAAAAATAAGTTGTTGAAAGCGTTCTGTGACTACTGCCTGAAATTGGATGAATTATCTCAGTGGTCCAACAACCAGTGACACACCTCCAGCACAATGTGAATCACAAAAACAAGATGGAAATGTAGTCTGATAAGGTCCTAATGGTTTAGCTAATAGACATACATTCTGGAAAACAACAGTGAAATATACTGAACAAAGGGTAAAATACTCATGAAACACTTGTTGAGGCTTGACATTGATCACGACCCTGTGAAACCCTTTGCAGCCATTTTGTTTAACAGAGCTGTTAAACACCTATAAAAAGGGGAATGATTTGATGTCCTCATGCCTGTAAACTGACTTCCTGTCATTATTTTACCACCCTGGCTCATGAAATGGAAATACAATGTGGAACTATTGATGCTGCAATCAGATACTATGTTACAACATGCAACACTTTTAAATTCTTGGAAATGATGGATGCAAAGCTGCTCATTAAGTACAGATTAACCAGGCTGACATCAGCATATGATACAGCTTTGGTTATTCAGATGTGAACAGGGGGTCAAATCGAGGGGAGTCATCCACCTGCTTTGCAAAATTGATGAAGGGCACCCTCAGAGGAGAAAAAACACATAACACTCTCGCGCCGATATATATATATATATATATATCCTGGTAAGTTTCAACAAATTGCCCGCAGGCAAACCAAGCGTATACTCTTTGACACCGAGCTAACCTATTTTGAGAGGATGGCAATATTGAAACATAGGGGAAAGGAGAGGGTAGACCAATAGGCAAACACAATATTGTGAGTGCACAGTGAGGCAGAGAGGCAGATCTGTCTTCATTTTAAAGTTGTCTCATGCTGTGATTGTGTCTGCGAGGGCAGACCAGGACTAAAGGTTATGGTGGCTGCTTCCCTCATGGGAGGAGCTGATGAAAGGGAAGTCTTGTTGGAGGTCTCGGGGCAGCAGATTTGTGACTGCGGGTTCCCTCTAAGTGCGCTGCGACATGATGGAGGGCTTTTCCCATTTCCCATCAGCCAACAGCATGTTTTTATTGCCACAGAGTGCCAAGTCTGAACGGCACTGAAACAAACAAGTTTATACACAAAAATCAGGAACTTGTTTTGTTTGTATATTAAAAATGCTGATAATTCTTATCAAATAATCACAAAGAAATACAATGTTGTATTGTATATAGGTTTTTCAATGTAATTTCCTTTATTTCATATTTTGTTCTAATGATTTGTTCTCGGTTTGTTTTCTTGGGCTTCTGTAACATTTGAAGATTGAGAGTTTTATAAGAAACTATTTTTTTTCATCTTTATGTCCATTAATGTTCTCTGATTCAAGGTTCTCAAAATACAAAGATGTGAAGCTTTTCTCTTTCTTATGCTTCATAATAAAATAAAGTATTGGGTGGATAAAGCATATTTTGAAGGTAAAATGTTCATTTTCAAAATGAGGGGAATTCATCAGCGAAAACAAAAATCATTAGTTACAGTCCTTGTGTTATAAGTTGCACAAAATAAATGTATATGGATTTCATTGTAGTCCAGCTTCTGCTTTATATTATTACTCATCTCTCTTTTGTGAAGTTACTGAGATAAGTAGTTAAATAAAACCTGTTGAGGTCGGCAGCTCATTCTGTCCTTGGGGAGTTCGTCTGTTTTGTGAGAGCTGTAGTGAATTATCTGCGTGTCAGTTTCGAGCTGTATGTGGAAGTTATTATACCGACTTCATCATTTTCTGAGTAGGCAATTATCAAGGGAGGGTGTGTTATATGTGCTTATTCTTTACCCAGTGCCTCAGGGTGTGTGTGTCAGCGCAACCCTCCAGAGTAAAAAAGAAAATGATGAAAGTCCTGATTTTAATGTCAAAACTTTAACAAAATATGTGCTTAGATCATTCTGACACTTCCAGGACATTTCCAACCAAAAATACAAATCATACATATTCCATTGTGAGAAAATGAAATATTTTCAAGACCCTCATCATCACCTCCTTCTTGTTGCTCCACCGGCTGATGACAGTGGTCTGCTGTAGCTGAAGTGAGTCCTGCTGCCTGCTGCAAAGGTGTGTGATTGTGCACTGCAGCAGTGGGAGAGTGACTCATAGCTGTACCCGCAGACTGTCGGCCATGATGGCACACGGGTCGGGACAAATCCCCGAGACAGAAGGGGCTGTGCATCTGTCCTTCTTGGAAACTGTTCTTCAATTTGAGATTCAACACGAGCAGGATGCCATCTCCATTCTAATCAACCGAGCACAGCAGCTACACTAATCAAATGATAATTCAGCACTAATGCCAGGGTAAACACGACAAAGGGCATGTTTCCATTAGCTAAATTAATGGGCTTCTTTATTACATTTGCTAAACGAGAAAAAGAGGAGGAAATACATGTTTGGTTTCATTTCGACACCAAGCTGGAATTTCAATTGCAACGTGTGGCTACTCCAAAGATATTAATAGTGTATTTATGCAACATTTTAAAGCAATAACAGATGTTATTTATGATTGCATGACACCGTGTTTAGTATTCATGTTTAGCAGTTCACAAGCTTTGTTTGTGCATCAACATTTATTAATATATCATCTGGTAAGACACTCAAACCACCACTTCTATTCTCTATCAACTGTTTGTCAGCTTTGTAAAAAAAGCTTTGTGAACATCCCCCCCCCGAGTGTGGGGTCAAACCTGTGGACATTTTCTGTAACTTTACGAAACTGTCAATCCAACTGTCACACCCACTTCACACATTCGTTGGTCATGAACTTTTCTCACAGGCTCTCTTTTTCCCTTTCTTTACACGACTAACAACACTTTGAATGCCTTTGAGAAAAGACTGCCAGAAAAATTGTTCTTTTAGCCCTGTATTTAAACAGTTATGTTGTGGCCTCTCTCAACGACTGTGTGTGTGACAAACTTTAAATTCAAGATTCAGACAGTTATGCTCGTTGAGTGTATAGCAACACTTGTTTATCTGCAATAAGGCAATCATTTATTTGGGAAACACCAATGACCAAAAACTTGTCTTAACCCTAATTCAACAAAATTAAGCCACAATATAATGGCGGCGCCTGGGCAGCAATTGATGCTAAAATGTAAGAATCCCAAAAACTTCAAGTCCAGAGAATGGAGGGTTTCTTGAGACTGTTCCAATTCAATTGCTTTTTGAAAAGTGAAGCCAATCTTTGCCCCAAGTGATTGTTACAAAAGGCATATTTTTGACTGAAAATACTCTTTAAAGAGGCCCTATTGTGCTTTTTGGAGTTGTCCCTTTCCTGTAGTGTGTTATACAGGGATGTATAATTGTCGGCAAAGCCTAAAATCTGAAGGTTCCGTCTAGAGGGAGTTTTAATCCCACCATTTATGTGAAAAATAAAGCACTTTTTGAACATTAAAGCATGTAAACATGTCACAGTAGAGGCACAAAATAAAAATATGAACCTGAACATGGATGTATGGCAAACATGTAACAAGAAGGAATATTGTAAAATTGGTGGTCAGAGGCGCCAATATAAAGCATCTTTTTTTATTTGCAGAAGGTACAGAGTAGTGGATGCTACCTTCACTGAACCACGCTGAAGGTCATTCGCTCACGGCTCAGCATATTTGCTGGAAACCTAAACATCAAACAGGTCGCTGAGCTGTGGCTAACAAGAATCACTGAGATGAAAACTTCATAGCAGAAATCTCTGGCAGAGAAAGGGATAGCCACCAACACGGCTATTCCATGGTGTGTGTGTGTGTGTGTGTGTGTGTGTGTGTGTGTGTGTGTGTGTGTGTACACTTCATGCTGAACCGCAAACAGGTTTGTTTTTTAAGATCAGTCGCAGTGTGTGTCACAAAAGACAACCTAATGCGCCGTGGAGACCGCAGTTAGGCGATATCGATACGTATCTGGACTGTTGCTGGGATAAAACATGAAAAGGTCATAGTAGTGTGCTCCATACTGATTTAGTCAGTGATGGATCGAAGAAGCTGCACATAACAATGCTTTTTTTATATATATCCTGGGGCACATTCATCACTCTCAATGAGAACGGCAGAAGTTACGGAAAAGAGTCGAAAGCAATAACCAACAAAACAAAAATTAAAACTACAAAATGATCAAATATCATATCCTGTATATTGTTAGTATACTTTGTAAACAGATCAGCCCTTAGGAGTTTGTACACAACATGTTAATACTAGCCACAAAGACAGCGTACATGAGAGAAACAGTACAGGGAGTCCTTCATCTGTATGCTAAATACAACATAAGGGATGTTTTACACAGTTATAAAATCTCTTTTTCATCCCCGACACAGCTGTGGAATTGTTTACACTCTCATATCTGTGGGTTTTCCAACAATCCTACGTCCAATTTCAGCTAACCTTGCTCACAATTGAGTTTGGGCCTGAGGGACTCCACTAAAGCCAAGGTGTACCTCTTTTTTTTAATAATTATTTTTCTTTTGTATTTCTCTGTATTTCACAGTGGATCCAGCAGCTGAATAGGCTGGCCCTTTGTGTCCTCTAGACTCACTTGTTGTTTAAGCTCTATTCAATAATTTCTGAAAATGTTTTTTTTCAAATTCAGAGCCGAAAGAAACGTATTGATGTTGGCCTCACTAATATATATGTATGCCTGTGTCCGGATAAGTCTGACGGTTTGAAAACTGAAATGTTGGTGGTCCAGGAGAGAGAGCACCAATGCCATATGTGTTATTATGCTTCGATGGTATCTGTTTTCTAACCGTCTGCCTGTCTGAGATCTCCAAAGAGCGACACCATCACTTGGTTGCTGATGCATTCATCTAAATCAGATATTCTTATTAGCCAAGCATTTGTCAATTTCAAATTCTTATTAGACGTGTACTGGAGAGTATTCTGTTCAAGGGTCCAAAACTAATTATGATTTTCCATTAATCACAAGAAAAAACATTAGACTCAGGGCTTTTGATTACTTTTACACCCAATAACCCCAAGCTCATATGATTGCAGCAAAAATAATCTTTTAATCATTCTTTATTAAGCTTGTGGATTGTGTTTCGGCTTGCATTTGGCAATGGTTACGTAGTGTTCTGGCTGACCTTGTCTCTATCACTGCCTCCAAGCCAGGCTCATCTGGCAGTGGATGAACAACTGGGGTGTCCAGAAAGCATCGGCTGCATACCACTGCAGGAGCCGAAAGGAGTGAGGCACGACTTCACCAATTAGGAAACAAGGCAACGGAGTGTAGCAGACACACAATAAGAGTACAGCGACTCTATTACACCTTTTATCACAAAATCTGTCCAACAATCAATCAATCAATCAATCAATTAAAAACAATCAGCAGATTAGTTTAAGACCCATTTTTAACCAAGCACATTGATCGTTCTTCCACATTCATTCATGAAGAAAAATTATCGGAATAGTAGAATAAAAGTCAAAGGCGCCTTTCTTCTTCATGATCACTTCTATATTTAATAATAAGGCAACTGGAATTCATTAAAGACTTGGAGTGATGGAAGTAGACTATTAATAGAACTTTTTCACAGCAGTTAAGGCAAGGTGTAAATAACATGAATAATTAAGGCTGCAATGAACAGAGGTGTGCAGAGCTCTGGCATGTCTTCCTGTCTCTCATTCTCTGAGGCGCCGTTTACACGAGGAGAAAACTGCTTGTATCTGCATAGTTTCGCGTGCGTATAGCCCTATTATTTACACGAGGCCGATAGAAACTGACCCCACAAACAATAACGGGTCCCAAGGTGGATAGATTTGCAAACGAAACGCTCTGGGGGGTCAACCGAGTCCGTGTAATCACCTCGATACGAATATTTCCTGAAAAAATAACGATAGCCCCGCCTCTCCACACCTCTCCTGCTCACTGCTGAAGCAACTATCAAAAATAGCTGTGTTAATTAAACGCACAAGGGGTTCTTGAATGAAATAATATTATAAAAGGCAAACCAGAATTGTTAACGCCCAATATACTCCTTAAACAAAATAAACAGAGTCAGATTTCATGCATTGATCCATTATATTGACAAAGGAGGATCTCACCCGGTGTTTGTAGAGAATATCTCTCTCTTTCTGAGCCGTCCTCTCCACGGAGACGTGCTTCAGTTTCTTTCAGTTTCAGTTTCAGTTTCGGGGCTTAAATAGAAGGGTAGCCATGGCAACATTGCAGCGGGGCTGCTTGGGTTGCTCTTCTTCGCGGCTTTTGGTGTATTTTGGCGGAAGTTACAGCGCCACTTACAGTCCCAGCATATGTACTACAGCGTTTCCAGCGGCCTCGTTTGAACAGACACGTTAAATGAAACAAATGCATGTGAACGGAAGACTTTTTTGAATACGCATACTGTGCATAAACGCAAACGGTCCCGTGTGAGCGGGGCCTGAGAACAGCTGAAGCTGAATAGATTCATTAGTTTTAGAGCTATCCTGACTGGAAACAGGCGGACATCTTGACCTGATGGTGGTGCAACGTGAACAGTTGGGATCACCAACTCATTCTTTCACTCTCCAACGATCCAAAATACACACTAATTAATACAGTTTTCCTCTGACTACACTAACATTACTAATTCTAGAAAAAAAAGAAAGGTTGCACCCATCACAAGGTAAATTCTTAGCTATAATTGGACTCAACATTTAGAAGCAGAGCTAGCAATGTTGTAGCAGTTCATCGCAATATATCCAGATCTTTCTTCACATGTCAAGTGAGAAATGAACTAAAATATTCATTAGAGCAGCCAGACTGTCAGAATAAATGAAGAGGTTGAGATCACAGGGGTCTCTTTGATGACAATCTGAAACTATTAAGGCACCTGTGTCTTCACTATCAGAGACTTCAAGGGAAACTAAGAGACGTGGGAGTGACTGCAGCCGTGTACTACTCTACTTGATCTCCAGCCTTATTGAAGTTTAAAGTTAAGTTGATCAAAGACCATGCAGCCTGTGGGTGAATAGAATACATACCTCTGCTAGAGGGTGTAATGGCAAGAATCTGGCGATGCAAAACATATCACATTACAGGGTTTATAGTTCAATGTATGGCATTTTAGTAGATACTGTAAGCAAGGTGATCTAGTGGGAGTACTAAATGTCATTTTAGAGAAAACTGTCAGAGAATAAAGAAAACACTGTACATCCAAGTTAAAAAATAACACTTTTCTTATTTAATCAGTCAAATGTAATCTGAATTGCTATTTATTAAAGTCCCTGTGACAGACTTTGTAATTGCACTACTTTGAAATGGCACATTAACTGAGAGGGAACACAACTTTGCTAATAAAATGAAGTATTGCATGTCAACTATTATATTAAAATCCACACAGCTTATTTTAAGAATCAAATCAGTATCACAACAGGTACATGTGACTCACACTCTATGTACCTTCTTTAGCCTTGCACTTGCACAAGGACATATTTAATATATTAATCATTATTCATATCTGTATATTTAAATAGTTTCACCAAGTGCTAAGGTTTTGAATGTTTACTAATGCTTTCATTCTTTATTGTGTTTATCGTCTTTTTGTTATCCTTGTGTGAACTCTTACCGGTCCTATCCTGGGTTTCATTCTTATTCTGACGCTGCTTTAACACCTGAATTCACCTACAGGGATCAATACATGTTTATTATCCTATATTAAATTATATTTTATAGTGTTACGATACTGTATCAATATTTTATTACAACTATAACCTCAACTCAACCAAGTATTTAAAATGTTGCTTTAGTTTGAGCATGTTATGTGCTCCATAGCTTCTCTTGATAACTGGACTTGAACTCCCATTGTACATTTTACATTTATATTCAATTTATATATATTTAAAGGGGAGCTATCATGCAAAATGCACTTTTGTACGTCTTTTATACATGAATATGTGTTCCCGGTGTGTCAGGGAACTCACCAAGTGTCAGAAAACACAACCCTCTCTTTTCCTCCATACCCAAATCTCTAAAAACAGGGCTGCAACGGAGCTGATACAGACTGATACAGAGATTTGAAATTGTTCTGACGTCAGAAACAGGGAGCTCCGCCTATATGGGCAACTCTCCACCTATCAGGGGAATGAGAGGTTGCCGTGGCAAGGTAACAGCATGGTAACAGCATGGTAACAGCATGGCAACATGACGCTCTTGCCTCACCCCCCTCCTTTGCAGGGGGGCGTGGTCAGCTGCAGCTCATTTGCCACAGGATCAGCCCATGCAAAAACAGGGCTGGAAAAGAGCAAATAGAGCGAAATGAGGCATGGCTAAAATGCATGATCTGTTTGGTATTTTGAAAAAAAAAACGTCACAGACATGTTTTATATAGGTATGGCCCTACAATATATTATTCAAATATAGCATGATAGGTCCACTTTAATAATCGATTCCTTGCACAATTAATGTATATATAATATCCTGCTGTATATTTTGTTACTGTTCATTTGTATCTCCACATGTATATTTTCCACATGTATATTTTTTTACTTTTTAATGCTATTTTATTTCTATTTCACAAATATTTTGGATTGTTTATTTCTAGTGTTTTAAGATAAGATAAGATAGTACTTTATTGATCCCAATTAAGGAAATGTTTGCGTTGCAGCAGCATAAAAAGACATGGCATTGTACAATAAAAATTCAAGACAAGAAATAAACAAGAAAGTAGAAAATATACATGTTGAATTTAACAAGCTATTATGTAAACATACATAAATATATGACAGATTTCTCTTATGTACATTGCCTTGTCTTTTTATGCTGCTGCAACACAAACATTTCCCAATTTGGGATCAATAAAGTACTAATCTTTCTATCTATCTATCTATCTATCTTACCAGGAGCTGACAGGTGCTGCTTTTGTAAACTCCTCACAAACTTGAGGACAGAGCGAAAGTAGAGCAGGAATCAGAGGGGGTTCACAGAGACATACGATGCCCGCTGAGCGGATCCAGAACCTCACTGACAGCCTTCAGCTTCCTGCTGGTCGCTGTGTGTTGTGAGGATGTCAAAGAGCAGCTCTGCTCCCTTTCATATGTTGTGTAATTAGCCATCAGTGGGCATGCATGGCTGGAGCTGATGCATCTGAATAAAAGATCTGTTGGGCTTTGAAATTCAGACAGTGTTAGTAAACATCTGAGCAAATTAGCAGGATGTTGAATCTGTAATGTTTCCGCTGTTATTTGTATATCTGCTTGTGGAAATGCCTATTTATGCAAACATCCACATTCTTCTTAAACTGTGTCTGTTTCCAAATAGGTTTGTTTATCGAATGATTATAAAAAACAAGAGAAAGTTTTAAAGAAATAACCCACCTCTCTTCTAGTATCTTTATCAAGTCTTTTGGCTGCAGGCAGACATTTATTTTCTCGATGCAGCTTCATAACCTGGGTCCTTCATTTTAAAACACCTAATGAGGCACAGAGTTATTTCAGTGGACGCTGCAGCAATGACACATTGGCAAAGACAGCAAGCATATTTCAATCCAATCTCCATCACACACACACACACACACACACACACACACACACACACACACACACACACACACACACACACACACACACACACACACACACACACACACACACACACACACACACACACACACACACACACACACACACACACACACACACACACACACACACACACACACACACACACACACACACACACACACACACACACACACACACACACACACACACACACCACACACACACACACACACACACACACACACACACACACACACACACACACACACACACACACACACACACACACACACACACACACACACACACACACACACACACACACACACACACACACACACACACACACACGAATACCCACATACCTCACAGCCCAGCGTGGGCCTATAAATCATGGTCTCTGCTAACATCTGGTCTTGAGGATGAGCAGAACAAGCCTACTGGGCAATTGGTGATGGGGGAGGGGGGGAGAGGAAGATGGAGAGATGGAGGCAGGACGTTTAGCCGAGCTGCGGTCACACGTGCTTTCTTGCTAACAGACATTTTTCTCAATCTGGCCTGTCACACGCAGGAATGGTATAAGTAAGATTAATCTCTGGTGAGGGGTGCAGTTGACGTACGTGGTATTTTTGTTCATGTAATAGAAGCTGAAGAAGCTGTAATAAACAAACACACAAATGGCACATACTCTATCTAGAGTGGCTGAATGCAGAGATTGAAAAAAATATTTTCTTCTGCTTGATGATCAACAGGTAGGGTTAAGTTTTCTCTATAGAACCGCCAAGCTCTGCTGATCCACGATCAATTGACCTTTGCTGACAAAACATCCTGTATTTGACACAGAAATCTCCTTTCACATAAAAAAAACGTCAATAACGCATTCAATGTACCGTAGCTTGGATACAAGTGCAGTTATTGAAGGTTTGTATTTCCCTAATAAGAGTGTTTTGTGTGTAATATTATGGAAAGGCCTGACAGGCAAACACAGCTTGAAAGGATATGTTAACCTGAGTTTGCATGGTGGGCAAGTCCCCCGATAGCTGCTAATAATTAGGCGCATCTCAACATGAGACAAGTTAACGCCAAAGAATAATGAGCGGGTCAGCTAACAAGTAGCCAGCAGCCCACATCCTGATTAGAAGAGGAGCCTGTGAAAGGAGCACTCACACACTAAGTGAGACATTTAGCATAATTAGATGTCCAGGGGAGAAAAGTGCTCGGACGAAGGGCTCATCGTTTTAGATCGCATCATCTTGCAATGTGTCATCGTATTGTGGAGGGAGGGAATAAGGCCTGTGAGCATTAGCAAACGCTTCTTTATTAAACATTTTAATGTAATAACCGGCTGCTATTGTAGAGTGTAATGTGTCAAACCCGCCTTTATGTGTTTGGTTCCCTACAGTCCTGGATCTATAGTTTTCTTTGATAATCAAACCACTTCCTCGTAGGCACTACTGTCATCAAGTTTCTGCATAAAAAGACTGCAATTAGTTATTATTTCAGTGTTAATTATTCTGTCATTTATTTTTCATCAATTGATTTAAGTTTTCCTAGAAATGTATCACAAAATGATAGAAATCTGTGGGCAAATACATGAGCCCTAATCTGCAAATGTTATGTGATGTATGCCTGCAATAAAAGGCTGTTTTCATTATTATTTATTGATCCAGTAGTTTGCTGTAATTTTATACAGTTGTGTTTTTCTCCATCTCATAGTGACATTTCAATACTAATCGGATTGAGTCTTGAATTAAGCCTAGTTTTCTGCCTCTTCCTGCACTGTATATCATTGATCAATCTATTTTTTTTTAGCTCTGATGTTTATCACCCCAAAAAGAATAACTTAACACCAGGCTAAAAGCACTCTGCTCATTGGTTGAAACCACACCTAACAGTGATGTCACAGTGTACTGACACACCCTTGAGTACACGTCTACATCACTGCAGAAAGGTGAGAGCGCGCTCAAGGTGAAAACAGCTGGTGTTTGGAAACCAGTTGGAAAATGCATATCTCCCATCTACAAATAGTGGTTTTACAAACACAGCTGATAGGATATTAGCATCTCTCAAAATGACATTCTTTTCCCAGCTACAGTAGATTTAGAAGTGGATGTGATCCAAAGGTTCGGACATTCATGAGTAGGATCATTACTGACGTATTTTATGTAGTGCAACAAAATGTGAAAATCACGTTAGTAAGCTTAGACCTTAATTGAGGCTTCTAACCGCAAACACGTTCAAAAAACCATTGACTTTGAGACTGGAAGTGGTAAAATATGACTTACTGCATCACTCTATAACCCCATGTGCCAAAAGAAACAGCAACGTTGCTAACAATTGACTTAATGACACTACTGTAGTCCGTTTAATACAAAATGTTTTTACTTCTGGCAATTGCATTTATGGTGTTAATATATGGAGATTATCCACCATACCAAAGGTGTAGGTATCATAAACCTGTGATGCCACAGACCTTATACATCACTACATCACTGCAGAAAGGTGAGAGCGCGCTCAAGGTGAAAACAGCTGGTGTTTGGAAACCAGTTGGAAAATGCATATCTCCCATCTACAAATAGTGGTTTTACAAACACAGCTAATAGGATATTGGCATCTCTCAAAATGACTTTCTTTGCCCAGCTACAGTAGATTTCGAAGTGGATGTGATCCAAAGGTGAAGGAAAAGTTTTCAACCAACAGAAAATAGACTTATTCTCACTTCTTGTTGTGATGCGTTATTCTCTCTGGGCATTTCTTTTTCATTTTCCAATTAGCAAATGGATTGCATTGGATTCAAAATACCAAAAAAGATGGAATCACATGTGTGTACCGAAATGTTAACTGTTTTTATATAAGACATCTGAGGGAATGATCAGCTTTGTACCCGTTAAAGCCAATTTAGGCAATGTGATGACTTTGCTTTAAATGAGAGCAGTTTCTGGATATGGCCAGGCCTAATGCTGTTATGTTGCAACAGGAAAGATAAGTTATTCTCAATTGAGTTAAGACCCATTAAATGCCTTACAAAACCAATATCACTTCTGTGTGGTTTTGTGGAAATAAATGGACTATAATTTCTTCTGAGCATTTCTTCCAGTGGTAGTTATAAGAGCTGCGCTGAATGTTTAAGATTTCATGAAGATGTCGAACTTACTTTGATTTGATGGACTATAATAGTGAGGTTTTTCTTACTCTAAGAAATGTTTTCTACATGTAAGCTACAATCAGCTGAGAATAGAATAAATTCATGAAATCTAAAGGAATTACCCTAATATAAAAAAGTAATATGTACTGAGGAGAAGAGGAAAATTCAAGGGATTCACTATTAGTTTGAAGAGACAGCTATGTACGAGGGGGGTTGTAATTTGCCTTGAGTTTGTTGCTTGTTATTTTTGCACTCATTACATTTTTGGTGACATCTGCACTTTTTACCCCCCCTTCCTCGAGTTATGAGTCATCCCGAGCAAGATCCCTGCATTACAAAACAATTAGATCAGAAGCCTCCGGTAATGCAGCAGGGATCCACAGCTCCCTACCTACTGCCGCGGTGAGGAGGGGGTAGGGGTGTGAGGAGGGGAGGGGCGACGGATCTGAGAGGAGGGAGGACTGCAAGAGCAGGACTATGACTCACAGACCAACACTGCCACTTAAAATACAAAAAGTTATCTTTCATGCTTAAGAAATTAGCATTCCACCTTGTGTCTCTTTATGTTGATCGGATTAGCTTTGACGTAAATGTTTGCGTTATGAAAGGTTTATGATAATCAGTCCATTAAGGGATATAACCACATTTTCACTTAGTGTTGTATGCTGGTTCATCGTACTCTCTCTCTCTCTCTCTGCCTGTTTTTGTGCATCTTCTGATACTCAATAATTTGATGCATCAAAGGGTATCTGATATGAATCACCGGTGTGTTCTAATCGAAAATGTTGCTAATACATTTCCCTGGTGGATCTCTTCAGAAAGCCTCTTAAAATCATTGACAGATAATGAAGCTCATTAGTGCGGCTTGGTATTCTCTCCATTTCCCCCTCTGCAGCTTACTTAGTCTTAAAAAGCAACACTAACAAGCAGCTGCAGGTCTCATGGACGACTTGTTTTTTCTTTGTGTAGAAAACATCAAACTGGAGCTTAGCCGCTGAACAGAAAGATTACAAGAACTGGTTGTTGATCATCCAATGGAGTTTATTAGTCTTATCACTATTTAGATTAATGTGTTTTTCAAACTGATGCCCTGGATTAAACATTGCAGAAATGCAAGAAAGTTATTCTATTAGGCTATTTTGTAGATAAACTTTATCTAGACAACATGTGATAAGAGTTTAATCTGTAATAGAGTGGTGCAGGAATAAGTCTTAAAACCCGGATATGAGTTTTACCACTTACTGGTACATACAATACATCAGTAATAGAGTGGTGCAGTAATAACGTATTTTTGTAGGCGAACCCAGAATTAACAAGACAACCAACAGAGGTTTATGATTCTTAACATTCTTTTGTTCGTCAGGATAATCTCTTCGTATTAACCAAACAGTGTTTGGTTAACAATCTCCTGGCTATGCGTCACCACTGCTAAGCTTAGACTTCGGCATGATGACGTTGAGTAGTTTATTTAGTCACTTGTGAGAAACTGCCATTTTTATAATACATTAAAGCTTCGGACATTCATGAGTAGGATCATTACTGACGTATTTTATGTAGTGCAACAAAATGTGAAAATCACATTAGTAAGCTTAGACCTTAATTGAGGCTTCTAACCGCAAACACGTTCAAAAAACCATTGACTTTGAGACTAGAAGTGGTAAAATATGACTTACTGCATCACTCTATAACCCCATGTGCCAAAAGAGACAGCAACGTTGCTAACAATTGACTTAATGACACTACTGTAGTCCGTTTAATACAAAATGTTTTTACTTCTGACAATTGCATTTATGGTGTTAATATATGGAGATTATCCACCATACCAAAGGTGTACTGTAGGTATCATAAACCTGTGATGCCACAGACCTTATTTTCTGCAACAATCTAACTTCGAAGTCAGCCTTCAAAAACACGTCATCACCGCACCATTCTATAGCACACAATACAATAACAGTTCTCAACTACACACACCGACACATTGATGAGTCTGATCTATTTACATTTGTCACACGGGGGGGGAAATATAAATTATCTGACTCACCGTGCATAAATGAATTGAGGAAGTCACGATGGCTGATTCTACCCTCAAATGACTACTACCGATCTGTCTGATGATCATAAAGGACCAGAACAGATTGAAAACATCTAAAGGTAGAAATGGTAAGAATTAAGAGGTGTATCATATGTGAAAGACATTTTGATTCAATCGAACATGTATGCCACAAGTGCAGTTTATGTCTTGTCAGCTGGCAGCTAATGACTTCCTGCAGCGTTGTGTGCTGATGAAGGTCAGTGTGTATGGAGTTCCAGTGGTGAGCAGGTGTGAAAGCTAATGAAATCTCAAAAGACACCCTGACTAAATGTTATATTGTAAAAAAAAAAATTGTATCTGGCCTGTGCTATGTCCTTGTTCCTTTAACTCAGTTTCCTGTGATTTTGTTAAACAGAACCGCCAATATCATATGTTTTATGCCTCTAATATCACATTTTCATTACGCAGATGTAATATGGATCTCCTGTCATATCGGTGCATTAGGCCATCCAAATTTGCCATACCTAGAGAAGCATTATTTTGAATGGTCAATCACTCCACCATAATTACATTTTGGCCAATATTCTCCCCCAGCTTGAAACTGGGCATTTGTCTGTGGTAATATTATAAAAACAATCCTATGGCAGCTGAAATTGAGTTTATGCCTATGTCATTTTTTGTGAAAGAGAAAGGCGGTAACAGAATCTATCCCATCATTTAATTCAGTTTTCTTCTCGTAGTTGAGATAATGTTATATCATATAATAGTTAACCAATATCTACAGTATAGACACTGAGAAGCTCACAAGCTAATATCTGCTCATTACTCTGGTTTTGTGTCTGCCATGTTTTCCCGTCTTGTATGAAACTTGCTTTCTTAAATGTTGTCTTTAAGTTAACTCTCCACACACACCAACTCACAAAAGTGTACCGAAACTGTCATTTAATTGCCTTTTATATTTTAGAACTATTACCGAGGTGTTAAAGGTATATAGGAGGAAGAACACATGAAGTACTGAACCTATTTATAGCGTTTCTGCAGATGTGGGTGTAGAGCGACTGGCATGCACAGTGCAGCTTCCTTTAATGGTATATGAGCCATGTAAGAGTGGGAGTGAGTTATTAATATCAGGGTTCGGTACATTTGATTGAGGAAACATGCTCATAACTTGCCTCGATACCATGGTCAGGGTCAAGCAATGGGCGGCGTGTTTATATAGTTAAAAGGTCAAGTTCTCCCAGCTTTAAATGATTGTGTGAAATAACACCAGATAAATGGTGGTGTAAAGTTTGAGTCAAACTTCAAGAAAGCATGAGAATTTGTATTATGAGTCACAGTGGTTCCTATTGCCAGGCATAAGACGAGTTGTTAATCAAATCTGTTGCCTGAGGTGACTGGTTCATGTTTTTTTAATTAGAACCAAAGTTAGTTTTTCTCTGCAACGGTTAGTCACTGGTTTATGTGATTTGGTACAAAAACAAGCTTCAGTTTAAATCTCACTGACAGATATTTGTATGTGTTGCGTGGAGTGTTTTTAGGGTTTCCTATATATACCTTCCTCCACTAAACTTGTGTATAGGAATACCATTTGAATGTCATCCACAACGTCAAACAGGAGAGCTTATACGACATCATTATGACAGCTGGTTGGGTGAATATATTTATGAGTCATTTAAAAGAAATGCAAGTGTTTATGGAAGAAGAGATGAAACACCAGTCAAACAAAAAAGGATGACAGAAATAGACCAATTTCTTGAAACACAGATATGTATGCAAATCCATACAGCTCAAGCGAGGCTGTGCAATTTTCTCCCATGTTGAGGGAAAAGAGGATGGAGGACATTGCAAAATGCAAAAGCTGTCCTCAAAAGATTTGCCAGAATCCCCATCTTTATCTGCAAGTCATCTCCCGCGGAAATCAAAGAATCTCACTTGGATTTGTCTCAAGCGATGCAAGCGTCTTCTTGTGAAATGCATTTTTACTTTTTGTACACTGGAGCTTTGCCAACTACAAACGGCTTCTGGGGTAACCATGAAAGTCTGGCTCCCCTGAGCTACAGATGTGTATGTATTGGATAATGAGGATTCAGGGGAGTGGAGGAGAGCCTCAGTGCTTGTAGATCTATTTATAGCTCCAATAAATCCTGTTTTTAGATGGCAATTATTGAGCATCTTTGATAAAAGCATCCTGCATTCCTGCTTCTATTCTATTCATAAATCTCAAAAAGACACAAGGAGGCTTCCTCTCCGGGAGATGTAAAGCTCTATCTAGGTAGTCTTGATGCAAATGGGAGCCGGATGGAGAATGAATCAATTATTTTATGAATTACTGCCTTTAATTTATTCTGCATAAAAACACATGATTATCATCTTGAGCAAAAGATACAGGGTGTTTCTCAATGTCAAGGAAGGATCCTTCAGAGCCACTATTTCAAGGATGCTACGTCATCGAATCCCGCCGAAGGACTGTGCCAATGTCCAGGATCCTTGGAATTCTAGGAGTCCTTCGTTGCGGGACATTTCGAGGATGCACATGCGTATCCTCGGCGGTCTTAAAAACCCCACAATGCTTTGCGCACGGACCAATTTCCAAAATCTTTGGTGGAAAATGGCTGAATCCAGACATTTAAATGTAAGTATGTTCAGTGGCGTAGTAAATGTGCACATGACTTGTGTTTAAAGTTTATAGTCCGTTTGAGTTTTGCCCGTGTGAACGCAAACCGAACCTTCTGAAAAATGAAACAATGTAACAAACTGTCGTCTGGTGCGCACCAGAGAAGCGGACTATTCGGTTTGAATGAGAAGCGTTTTGCACCTAAATAAATAATTTAAATTAACCTTGTTTTGACTTTGCCTCTTTTGTTGATATTTGTGGTTTATGCTACAATGTGCACCAATATGTGTAAGAAAGGTTTGCAGACATCAAGTATGATATATGAATGCACATTTTATTATTGATTGGTGATGGTGATTTTATGATTTTCTTATGGCTGCTTATCCTCCAGGACTTTTTCAAGGCTGCAAACAGAACGAGAACGTTTTATGTTAGTTTAGTGGTTCTGTCCTGGAGAGATGATCATTTTACAAAATACAGTTACTCAAGTAGGTAGACCTACCCTACATCTTCGATCTTCTCAAATCAGTTATGAGTCTTCAAACCTATCGCGCTCAATTTAAGGCGGGGCCTCTCATATGACGCACACCTGCACACTTGCTAGCCTGTTCCATTCTTTGTTCTCAAAATGCCAGGAAGGATTCTTGCCTAGCCTCTGAAGGGCCGGACATGAAGACATGTCCTACCAAGGAAGCGTCCTCGACATTGAGAAACACCCACAGTCCGTCGAGATGTTACTCTACTTCCTGTCTGCTTTGATTAAAATCAATATATTTTTTATGTAGTAGATTGGTCATTTCTAAATTATTCTGTTTATTTTATATTGTGCATTTTTTAGGATATCTTTGTAGTGTTCTTAATGTCTTTCATTTTTGTAAAGCACTGTGAATTGCCTTGTGTTGAAAGGTGCTATATAAATAAACTTGCCTTGCCTTACCTTGCCTTGCCTTGCCTTGTGTTGATATGTATATATGAACTTTTTATGCATATATTTTGGTTTTTATTATATTTTATTCTACATTGAACTCATGTGCAATACCTTATTGGCAGAGTATGTCTAATCTACTCTAATTTAATATAGAAGACAGTTTCATTTCTCACACAGGTCAAGGCCCTGGCCTCTGCAGGACATGCTCTCTGCCGGCGACCCGCTGTGAGGACAGCTTCATTTGCTGCAGCTCATTTACTATTCCGCATCAAAGAGAAAACACCACGACCGCTGCAGGTCCATCCACCGAGAACACCCACACACGTGTCTATTAAACTAATGTTTGAGCCGAGAACGGGACTCATTAGTGGGACCAATAGTGTGCTCCTCACTAATGCTGATTTTCACATCTCTCTCTCTTTGATTCATCTGCGCTGTTATTCTTCCTGACACTTCAATCCCGTAATTGTGATGCCTGAAGGTAACGAGAATGATATTAGCGTGACAAACATGATATTTCCCTCTGTCTATCAGCCAGGTGAGATAATGGAGAGTAATGGGCAACTACCTGTGTAACTTATTGACTTTTGAATTAACGCTAATAAATCTGATTAAAAGTTAAAGTGAGCTGCATATGAACTCCGAGGAAAAGCGGCGTTCATCCTTTGAGGCGCCACACACGAGAGCGCTTTAATCACTAACAGCACGCTCAATGGAGAACAATTTAGAGATGCCTATAGAAGTTATGTGTACAAGGCTGCAGTCACAGGAGGATCGATAGCAATTAGAGGCTCTGTCAGCTCCCTCGCCTGGTCAGTATTGACGGAAATATTAGAGAACCTAAAGGGATATCAGTATACTTTGCACTTACAAAGCACTTGTTGCATCCTTTAAGAAAATCTAAAGATGTTTGTTTAATAAGTCACTCGAACAACAGGTCAGGCAGGGGGGAGAAGAAACTGAAATAGTTTGCAAAGGTTTTCTAAGTGATCCAACAGGACATCAGGTACTCGCTCAGGCACTTATGCTAAGCTACTAGAGATACTATCCATGCTGGGTTTCCCTGACAGAGAGCTGAAGAATCTTTTCTATACCTTCCCTGAAGCAAAACTAGAAGGTCAACAGGAGCAAGGTGACTGTCATGATTTCCCAAAAATGTCCTGCCTTGGGAACCACCATCAGAGTTACCGTTTTGCTCTCAACAAGGTCAAAATAAATATAAAACAATCCACAGGGTTTCCACAGCGGTCGGTTGACTGCTGTAAAGATTTTCCTTAGGCTCGTTGATTGAAAGTATACTTTTTTTTACTGTATAATGGACCTTAAGATGATTCCTAAAGCTTAGCCACACTTAAAGGTGGGGTAGGTAAGTTTGAGAAACCGGCTCGAGATACACTTTTTGTTATATTCCATGGAATGCTCTTAATATCCCGATAGCAATGAATATCTTAAGTGCTTTGACAAAAAATCCATAAAAAAATGTCATCTGTGGAAGCCGTGGCGCTGTAAAAAGCACGACCAATCATTTTAGCCGGCCCGGCTAAAATAACTGGATGGCCTACCTGCCTGTCAGCCTTCCATCTGTGCACAAACTTATCTCGTGCCCTCATTGGTCATGTGCGCGTTTGTGTGTGTTGGAGGAGGGGCTCTGTAAGGAAGGTTGTGTATTTTCAAATTCTAGCGCACTCGAGCTGGTTTCTCCAAAATTACCTACCCCACCTTTAAGTCCTTAAGACCTAACAAGATCCGTACTGCCAAATATGAGACCCGAACCGAGATCAGACTTTATATTTTTGATATTTTTCATCCATCACTTGCTATTATGATGGCAGGCTACATCAAACGTTGTCTTTAATCAGAATAAAATAAGATCCAATCCAAAATGTTAATCCCAAACAACAGCCTGTTAACTCTGGGGGTAATAGTGTGACAGGAACCATAATAATATGCCAGTAGAATACACACCTCAGGCATGACTTTGAAAAGGCTGGTTATTGCATTCAAAAGCCTGAAAACTAAACATTAAGGGAATTTAGCCAAAGTGTCGGTCATAAATAATTACATTAGCACAAAGCTAGCGCACAACATTCCTGTGGAACAAATGCTTTACAAGTTTCTTATTCTGCTTATTTACAGGTTTTGCAGTTTTCCTGGATCGGTGAGACAACACGTACTCAATGTTTCAATGTTCATCTACCTCTGCATTATGTACTATTTATTTCTAGGATAATATAAAGCATTGTTAATATACATGTTTAAATATGTATTATTGGGTTGTTTAGTCCTGCAAGCAACTAGTCCATGATCATTTTGTGACACCCAATCTTCCCCTTTCTTAAATTCAACAAGTTAGTTATTTGTTGATCGCAATCAACTCACAACGATAAGAATAATACATCAAAAAGTGTCACTGACGTCTGTTTTTCATTTCCTAATTTGATTGAAACTATTTGTCACGCGATGCTCCGAATCATGGCCGGCTAGAGTAAATAAACTAAAACTGGTCTTCTGAGCATCTTCCTCCCTCTCAGCATGGGCAGCTCCTTTTGAAAAGCATGTCTTGTGAGAAACATGTTTTTCTATTAATATTCAGTGGATGCCAGTACCAGAGTGACTAGCTGACACTTTGAGAATATCATATGTTGGTGTGTGAATATTTTGTATTTATAGATGAATATACAGTACCATGTGAGGTGTGGCTCCCAAAGAGAAGTGTTAATGAACGTCAGGTTTCCATATTTTCACAAGGCTTGAATCTAGTTAATAAAAAAAACATATATACCTTGTTTTATATATTGTAGGAAAAATAAATCAAGTGTTGTTAATGTTGTGTTAATTTCATGCGCATTTTCATGACTGCCTCCGGTAAAATAACTGCCTTTCTTTTTGTTTGTAACCTTGCATCATATAAAAGCAATAGCTGGGAGAGACTTGCCAACTGTTTTACCACTTGTTGTTCTACTCGGCTTCATACGTTTTTCAAAAGGTTCAGCAGGTCAGCATTATCTGTACTGTAGCTTTAATATATGTTTACTTGAAGGTTAACATACTAGCAATGAAGAAAAAGATCAAAACCAAGCTGAGAACAAAGGTTTCAAAATGTGTTAACATTTTAGATTTTTCTTCAAAAAGAATAGTCATGCCTTTAGCAAGTGCTGACATCTTTGAGCAAGTTTTGTTTAAATACTAAACCTCCTGAAAGCCTCCTGTGCACTTCCTCCAGTCGGACTAATTAAACACCTAGAGATTAATGGGTCCGATGGGATTGAAAACTGTAACACTGGTAATATTTCATCAAAGCATCAACAAATGTGCCCACACAGAAACATAAATAGCCTCCATGAGCATCATGGGCGAATGTGGGAAAATCCTTTCCTGCTCTCCCTCAGGTTTTACATTGGCGGAAAGACAATACAGAGAAAAAAAAACGCTATTTCATGGCACTTTGAATGAGGGTTTTGTTTACATTTCACCGTGTCAACAAGTGGGCTCCACTGCAGGTTTTTCAGGAACAGAATGTTCTTTATGAATCATATTTTTGGCAAACTTCATTTTCTGAATCACATTTTCTTTTAAAGTTGTTACACTGTTGTAACCACATTGCATTCTGAATGTTGTCTGTATATTTTTTTTAATTTAACCAGATAAAAAAGCATTGAGATAAAATCTCATTTACAATGCTGACCTGGCCAGGAAGGCAGCAACGTTACACAT
This sequence comes from Trematomus bernacchii, assembly GCF_902827165.1. Classification (NCBI taxonomy): domain Eukaryota; kingdom Metazoa; phylum Chordata; class Actinopteri; order Perciformes; family Nototheniidae; genus Trematomus; species Trematomus bernacchii. The sequence continues at coordinate 88,030 of NW_022987599.1, forward strand.
AACACAAACATATAAAATACAGAGAACATAACTAAGAAAACAAAGACGAAAAAGCAGTCACTACATTGTGCACATTAGGACAGTAAGAAAGGTGCAGTACTTATTCATGCAAGAGCAGCTGGTGGTAAGGACTTCAGACAACTTCAATTTAAAACATGCTATTGAGACAAGTGCCGTCAGTTTGAGGCTTGATTGAAGGTCATTCCAAGACCAAGGACCATAATAAAAAAAATATATATGTGTGTGTTTTAAAAACTTCATCAGTTTGCAGTGTATACTTTATGCACGTTTTACATACCGTTTGTCTGCCCTAAATGCAAGACATTTTCCTGAGGACCTTATGGGTTCTAATGTAAAAGAAAAAGTGCTTCAGACACTTTAGAAAGAAGTTCTGTAGCTAAAACATTTACATAAAACTGTAAAGAAAGGCAGAATTCATTTTCATGCCTCTGGGCTATACAGCATTTAAGATAGTCTTCTTTTCTGGGCCAAGTAGAGGGAGTGCAGCTATTAGAAACCAGAGTTCAGATGGACTCGGATGGTTATTAATGGAAGAACCAGGAAGAGCTCAGCCTCGGAGGATGAGTCACACAGGGCCCTTCCCCAGGGGCCATCGCCGGGCAGGGCTTTATTACCAAGCCTTCCAGTGGTTGGGTGGGATCTAAAGAGCTGCCACAAGCTGTGCATTTTAAGGATTTGCTGTGTCTGATGCTCCTGCTTCTCAACTACTCATGTTCAACCCGCCAATAGCTTGTTTGCACAAGAGGCGTTGTTATAAATAAACATGTCTGGTGGAGGAGGCTAGAACCGAAGATAAAGAGGATACAGTGGGAAAAAGAACACGGAAGAAATTGAAGGTCGGCTATTTCAGTGGTTTGTCCAAGAAAATGTAAATTAGGAGGAAGTAAAATGCTGAAAAAAATATGTCTTGTCTTTTTATGGGAACATTGATTCAAGATTTGCATTTTATTCTCAGTTCCTGTAAAGTTATTAATATGTATTGTTTTCTAAATGAAGACATTAATTCAGATGAGTCTTTCATTGAGGGGAAAACAGAGCCGGCTTCAAGGACAAAAACATCACTTAGATTCAGCCTCCTGAGAAAATACAACAAAGATTATATTATATTATATTATAAAAGATATTGTTACCAAAGAAATGCAAGTCAATCTGGGACATGTCAGAATACAAAAACTAAAAATGTTTTAAGTCAAGATCAATCACACGTCTATAAATAGTTATCATTTGTGTCTGAATTGACCCAGAAGATCAGATATGCTACTATGAACTGGTTTCTAAAGGAGATATTTGATGCTAACATTGAGAAATACAAACTTAGCAGGACGTTTAAAGTTCTTTCTACAGTGTGATTAATACTTTCAGAGTTTCAGGGTCCACGGTTAGAAGTGATGGTTGGAGGAGGAAGCCTGTAAAGCTGTGTTTTTCTTTTGAAATCTTTTGACTGGCTGGAAAAGTCAGAGCTGTCCTTGAGCGAGGCTTTATTTCCAGCTGCCACTCAGAGGCAGCAGCAGACGCAGGCATGTCAGAATACAAACCTCTCAAGGACTCATGTGTTTGTACCCGCAACACGGCAGCATACAAATGATCATAATCTTCTTTTACTTATTAGCAGATAGATATATAAGAGCTATCCCGATAAAGGCCATTTCATATCTTGATAACAATATATATTCACATCTATATCAGACTATATTTAATCAGATTAAGACAAAATGTGACTGTTTCATTATTGATGATTATTGCCCTAATGTGTTAAACAAATGTTTGCACTTGGCAACTTTTTTAAATCAACGAAAACCCTTTCTGTACTCCGTGTACTGAAATCATCCCATAAATTGTGATGATGACTTTGCAAGAATGAATCTCTATATGAAAATGTAACATTTTTAAGTAATAAATAGATCTTCTGTATTGGAAAAATACTGCTTCGTCCTTGTGTAGTCTAGCTTTGTATATCAGTGGTAAATGTACTTAAAAGAAACCCCATATGGTAATGTGTTACAATGGAAAAGGATGGCCTTAAAGATAGGAATGCTGTGTCAGTCTTATGTCTGCCTACACGTTGTTAAAGTGTAAAAAAAGAGGACTGCATCCAGCACAAGGTAATACAGACATCTTTGCTGCACGCTTTGATCCTCCGGTAGAGGCTTTTCTTTTGTTAAATAAAACTCTTAATGACACATTTGATATCTTTTGATCATCTTATTGTTTTCCACCAAACTTTCTAATTTAATTGTGTACTTTATTGGTGCAATTTTCAATAATGAAATGATCAAAACTGACTTATAGAGATCTAGGTATTTTGGGGCTGTTTGGGGTCTGCGTCCCTAGGACAGTTGCCCACTCTTTCTGGTTGGTTACCCGCCTTGTAAATAACTCAACCAACCTTGGCTTTGTTTGCACTGTTAAGGAATGTCAATGTATACTGAAATGTCCCTATTTTATACTGTGGATATGTTTATGTGTTTGTTACCTGGGTAAGAATATATATTGTGTCTCTCTCTCAGCGACAGTGGGCAGACACAGATGCATCAAGAATGTGAAGCTGTGTTTTATGAAGAAAGCTAACTTTTTCCAAACAGAAAAGTTGTGAACTCCAGACGCCTGAGGTGCCTTTTACTCCTCTGTTTGCCATCACACGCTGAACACGTAATCTCCTCACCTTAGACCTTCCTGCTATCTGGCCTTGTGTGTCCTTCTGGAGCTCATGAGGTGATCTCCAACCGCTCTGCAGATTTATTTCGCCTCACTGAACTGCATTTGACTTGTGCTATGGCGCTTCCCATTACCGGTCCAGCAGGTGGAGGAGAGTGGCAGGAGATGGTACCTGTAGCTCTTCTCCGCTGAGCGTAGCGCTGCTCCGACAGGTCACTTGGACCAATTAGTAATTTCTGTCACTCTGCTGTCACTGCCTGGCTTAACGCACTGTAACACAGAGGCTGGATATTAGAGCCAGACCCCAAAATAGAGCCTGTGGGAGGATGACTGTCTCTTCTACAATTACTAACTACCACAATTATTTTAATAAGAATGTATCATCCAAGCCTTGTGTATTTTTAAGTGTATGTATATATGTTTGTGCATACAGATACTATTTTCAGTTGTTGTGGTGTTTCTCTATCTTTTTTTAAATGAAACTTTTTTTCAGGTTAACATTATTTCTAAATATATTGTCATATAGTTAAAAGCAGCAAATTATTTAATGAACATCTAAACATTTAAGCAGCTAAAACAACTTCATATTTGCATTTTTGCTCATGATAAATTCATCTATTATCAAAAATGGTCAACCTGTCAAATGAGTTATTGAATCACATGCACTTTTTTGCATTTATATATTGATAATAAATATCTAAGATCAACATCTCAAACTAATGGTGCTACATGTAAATAGCGGCTTGTTGATGATCACTTCCAGTTTAATGGAATTCTCTCTGCTTACAGTTCCATCCACATTTTGAAACAGTTTCGATTCAGTGTTACATTTCCTTTGGTATACTGTATGTGATAGATCATGTTTTTTAAGGACATGCAACAACACTGTGCACTTGAGAAAAATACTTGTGAATGTTTTATACGGTCTATTTCTATATCATTTGGTACAGGAACATTTCAAAAGGTCAAAACTGAAATCGGTAAGTCAACACTGTCACCTTTTCCAGCAGTGAGAATTACCTTATATACAACTACAACATTGACAAAGGTGACAGAGTTGTGAAGAAGACAGCGGGGAAGCCTGCAGGTTCCCTGAATAAACCCCAGGAAAACCTTTTGAAAGGAATCTTGTGTGTTGCTAATGAAGCTCAGTGTGGAGGATCCACTCTTTCACATTTCCTCTTCAGTCTCTCTGCAGGTGAATTCCTGCTATCTGTCTCTCACTACCTTTATTACATTTCCGTAGCATTTTCAACTAAATTCAATTTCGGGGCATTTCCCGTTTTCACACACTCTAAAAGCTTCTCTCATTCACAAAAAAAAGTGTTACTGGACGCTGATCTTTAAATACCACATGTTGTCTTTCAGTCTACCTTTCAGACTGAGTATTGTGCAACCCCCCCACCTCCCCTATCTCAACCATCATCTTCAGATTGTCTCTGCAGGTCTCCTTTATTTATAGATCTGCATTTTATTAAAATGCCATGCTGAAACTTCCTGAAACACCTTCTATTAGCGTTAAATTAAGATGATTTATACAGTAATCTCTACTTTATCCACACATGTCACATAGTGATACATGTTGTGAACATTTAAAAAAAAAAATGTCATCACTTCTAACTCAACCAGGACGGGTGCAACTTAAGAAGCTGCACACCTAAACAAATCCTCAACTGTGCAATGTATGTAACTAACAACATGAATATTAGCAGCTACATTAAAACAATGTGCCCTCATCTGTCCTCCTCTACTGTATGTACGCGAGCTAGGGCTGTGCAATTAATCGTATTTTAATCGCAATTACGATTTTGGCCTGCTACAATTACGAAAACAACATAATCGAAAAAAACAATTATTTTGCTTTGCTTGGTTGTGACAGTGCACTGCAACATATTTGATCTAATTAATTTTGGTCTCATTTATTTGTATTTATCATATTTATATATGTTTAGTAGCTTGTGGAAGTGCGCTCCAAAATATTTGTTGATCTTGTTTATTGGTATTTATTATTTTGATATTATTTATTTCAATGTATAATTTATTTAATTTATTTTTGTATTGGTTTTTCAGTTGAATTATACGTTCAGGGTAATCAACAGTTAAAAAGATACTGTTCAAATTATTATTTGTATTTGTTTTAAAGTTCAATAAATGGATGTTTTCAAAGTCAATGAATAATCATATTTAATAATCGTGATATCAATTATTGACCCAAATAATCGTGATTATGATTTATGCCATAATCGCACAGCCCTAACGCGAGCAGTTGTCTTCCATGAGGTTTGTTGCATAGGGAGTGTGTCGTGTTTGCCACAGACGCAGGGGGAACCAGCAAGGAAAAAACAAATAACAACAAGGCATTAATAAAACATGAGTGAACTAACCTGGGACAGAAGGCGGGCGTTCGCAGCATATTCAGCGGCAACAAGAGCTTCAGAGTAATTGGGTTGGGCTGAGGTTACTTTCAGGGTTGTGTAATGTAAGGAGAGCAAAAACACAACCAGACCACAAAGATGCCTAAAAAGATACATCCGTCACTACTTGTTGAGTTATAAAAATACTAAATCTGGAGTTGTTTGCCTTACAGCCTCACCAAAGGACACAGGGGATAAAATACATACTGATTGTCCAATTTGAATTACAAATCTGCCTGGAAGCCCTTTTGTGTTTTCTTTAAATATTTTACATCAAAGGATGCTTCTTTACTGTCGTGACATTTAGATGTTTTGGAATAGAAATGTTGCTATTGTTCAGAGTACACATAATAATCTAGATGCACAAATGCAAGTCCAGGACAAGATTTACATTCACAAAAACATTTATATGTAAATTCCTATACGGAAACTGGTATATAACATAATTGATTGGAAAACCTCTTTCCAATAGATCAACTTCAGCCGATTGTTACAGCACTAGTTATATGATGAAATAACAGGACAAATAAGGTGGGTAAAATCTAATATGCAACATTATTCACTTTATTTTAGTTCGAACCTGAATTAACTGATTTTGAGGGATTTCTGAGGCAGTGGAAACAAAATACTATTACCATATTATCCCCTTTTGGGTTGATACGGCCAACTTGTTAAACAGTTGCTTATTTACACCTGACAATAAATGCAGCATTCCCCAATTGACTCTTAAAAAATTCAAACAGCTGTCTGCTGCATCCTCTGGAGGCAATGAGGCTGTGAGGGGTGAATGAACCGAAACAGATAAATAGCGTCCTGTTAAACAAGAATTGGGATGTGTATTTTTAAATCTTGTCTACCTTCACACAACACATTTTTGTTTGATCTAATGTTATCATATACAAACAATGATGATAGCTTCTTGTGCACTTGTCATTTTATTTAGCTATTATGGTATTGTCTCATTTAATGTCTTTTTGAAACAACATTTCTGTGATAAACCTATAGATCCAATGTTATTTTAGCCCACCTTCTAAATCCCTGTAACGTATCCTCCTCTATTGCAGCCACTATTCATGCCCGAGTTGTTAGGAATCCATGTGATACTACAAAACACAGTGGAGACAAGTTAAAGTACAGTAGTGGAGATCAATGGCGGAAGACTCTCGCTGGGAAATCAAAAACCATGGAAACAAATTCACATGGGGCAATCGAACGCCATGGAAACAAAATCCATGCGACACCGCCGATGCCAGCCGGGTTTAGAAGTTTGTGATAGGCAAGGTGAGATTCCTCAGGGGGGCCGCTTGCTGAGTGGCAAGATGGAGAGGAATACAATAAGTCTTATCATCACTAACTACACACCATCTATCGTTCCTTCAAAACATACACAGAATAAACTGACACTAAGCAACGCTGCTATGGACAATCTTGTACTAATGTACATTCCCAAAGATATTGAAGTGACTGTTATTTTATATTGATTGTTGTGCTTTTATCTTAATGTGTGCATATGTATAAATGCGTCTGTTGATTGTGTATATATAGGATTCACATATTTGATATATATTTGTATTTTTGTATTCGGGATTGTGGGAAATGCTATTTCGATCTCTCTGTCTGTACAGACAAATTGAAAGATTGACAATAAAGTTGATTTTGACTAATTTCAGTTTCAACTATTTCGATATTAATGCCAGGATAAAGTATGATATTCACAGATATTTACAAGTCTTTTCAAATCCTCACCACTGCTCATTGTTGTGTCTTTGCCACATTTCTGACATCTCTGCAGAGAGAAAAGGTCAGAGGGACAGAAAACCAAGAGGAAGCCACAAACAGCTGCTGTAAGGTATGAACTTACGAACTCTTGTATGTATGAATCTTTTAGATGCTACCTGTGTACAACATGAAATAATAACACAATACTGCAATGTTGCACAACATAAAGACATATGGGGCGGCTGTAGTATAGGGGGTAAATGGGCATCTACCAATCAGAGGGTCAGCGGTTTGATCTCTAGACCCTGCAGTCAACATGTTGTCGTGTCCTTATGCAACAATTGCTACGGCATGCTCTGATATGTCCGCAATATTGATGTGTGTATAAGACTCTTTGGATAAAGCTAAATAAGATGCAATATAATGAAACATAAGTGAGAGAATAATAACTATAGGTTGTAACGATCAATTATTCCTAATTGCTGTATTGATTCAATGATCACAAATCAATGATGGAAAGTAAAAAACGTAGCAGATCAGTGTGTGTGTTGTTCTGTTTTGTGAACACCTCCACAAGACCAAAGCTACGTTCCCCCGTCTGGGTTGCCTCCTCAGCCAGAACTTCAGATACGGCTCAATTAAAGTGGGCTGACCTTTAAAGTGGACCTGCTGATCTAATTTGAGTGAAAAGCTGCTCTCCCGCTCTTACCATACCTCCAACAACAGGAGCTCTATTTTATGCTTTTTAATAAGAAGAATGGATTGTCTTTCATTGAAATGTCTGAAGAGCCAATCAAATTGACAAATCATATTCGAGTTGCTTTCTGTGATTTGATATAATTGTAACTGATAAGTGTTATATGGGGACATTATATTGTCTCGCAGGTTGAAATTGAAAATATTAAAACTTGTATTAAAGTGTCCAAATAAATAATGTTGTATCTTTATGAAACTGCCTTTACACCCCTATGTATTTGTGTTAGGAAAAACAAACATTTTAAAATGTGTGTTTGAGGTTTTTGGGCTTTTTTGTATTTATGGGTATAATTTGAGAGGAAATCTACATTTTAAACAACTCAAGGTCAGAACAACTCTGAGAAGTATGAGTATAACAATCTGTGGGGTGATTTTATGGAATGGTTTGGAGCAGGAGTTAAAACAAAGCACAAGCATAATTCAGTTTAAAAGGATGTACAGAAACACTTTTTGGGAAAACTATGAGAATGAAGAGAGGTGACTGAAGATGAGAAATTATTGTATGTGTAAATGTAAGTAGCAATAACTTGCATAATGATTTAAAGGACAATCATTGATCAAGTAAGGGGTGGGAATTAATAAGCATTTGCTTCCTCCTACTCCCTTTCGGACACAGGATTTATTATTATTATTAATATGAAGACGTTTTTTTTGTTGAATATATAAATATTATCATGAATGTGGATAAATACTGTATTTTAACAATACGGTATTCTGTTTTTCACATTTTTTATTTGTTATTTTTTTAATCTGTTCGAAATAAAGATTGAAATGAAATGAGATAGTTCAGGTAAGACAGACAGAAGGGGGGATTCTTCTGATTACTTTGATGCTGTGAGGACTCCCACTCCCACTCTGAGAATATTCTGGGCCGTCCGGCTCGTGAGCCTCTCTGGATGATGCAGCAGTGTGTCGGTGTCACAGCAGACTGGAGCGATGTGATATGTGATATATCAGAGACTCTGTTTCTGTGTGTTGCCAAGAATGTGAGTGGGCTAAAGCTGAAAATAGAAAGGAGTTTATATAGAGGTTAAATTGCTGATAATGGCAGCACTCAACAGTATATAAAGCCTTTCGTCACTACTCAAGTGTTTCTCAACAACATTAGATTGTATTGGGAGTTCTTTAAGGTTGTTAAATAACATATTGAGTTTGTAAAAAGTTGACTTGGATATGTGAAGCAGTTCAATGTGAATAAAAACATTTGAAAAACAATTATTCTTAATGTATCACTGATGTTATGGAGGTGTGTGGCGCAGTGGCCTAGTGTGTTGGTGTTCGGATCAGGGGAGCACAGGTTCAAACCCCACTGCAGTCAGCATGTCGTTGTGTCCCTGAGACACTTCACCCCAAATTGCTCCTGTGGGGATTGCCCACAGTATTGAGTATGTAAGTTGCTTTGGATAAAAGCGTCTAACAAGTGACATGTAATGTAATGTAATGTTAGATTTGCATATTAATAAATGATTATAAATGTAGGGGTTACCTTGGTTGCTGATTGGCTAATGGTTACACAAGCCAAAAAATCTTTATCAGGTTTTTATATAAATGGATCAGTATAAAAAGTGAGAGAATCTTTTTTCCTGAAACAGAATCTCTTTACACAGAGGGGACACATGTTTATGTATAAAATTCATGAAAAAGTGGATTTTGCATAATATGTGACCTTTAAATACTGAGCCTACTTTCCCAATAACGACTCAGTAAAAGTTAAGTCCTTTGAGACATTTAGCAAGATTTATTCCATATGTTGGAAAACATGACATATATAGCCTTTAATATACTTTTAAATAAAAATAGTATATTCACCTATCCATGTCCATACTGTATGTGGCCATACATTTTATGAATAATAAAGCAGGGCATACAAGAATGTATGGTGTGAGACTTGTGTATTCACAGTCACACCTGCATGCCTAGAGGCCTTGGCTGAGTGAGATATAAAAGCTGTGAGCGTCATCGCTGAGAAGAACTAAAATTCAATTAGTACAAAACAGCTCTGGTTGTCAGGCAACACCAAGGACATGCCATTCTTCTGCACCGTGGCATTCAACTCTTTCAGTATTAGTAATGACATTAAAGCGAAAATCACAGCCAAGGATCATTACGAACCTTTTCAAAAGCTGAATTGCGATCCTCACCCACGTAATCTTTTGTCTCATTCAGGCAGTTGATGCGGTAAACTGTGACTTTTGCTAGCATCAACTTGATGACAATGAAAACTAAGAACTAAATAGTGAGGTGTACAAGCTGTGAAGATAAAGAATATTGTATATTCACATACATAAAAAGTTATAGTTCACAAACACTCCTCCATTTCACTGAGCAGAAAATAGAAAATATGTTGTTACAGTAAAGGAGAACTGGTTCTTGGCAAGGTCAAAACACAAGCCTTTAAACTAAAGTTAAAATTGAAAAGTACAGGTGACATTTTGCAGAATGTTCCGGCAAGCTCCAATTTCCAACGTTGATCTTTTATATCCAACCCAGAACGGAAACTAATTTTGTTAGTCTATGTGTGACACAAGGTCTTGTGTGCCGTCACAAAGAAAGTCTGACCTATTCAGCATTCACATGAAATATGCACCTTCTTTCTGCAACGCACGATTGCCAACTAATAGCATTTTAAAGGGCATATGGTTCAATGCGTCTCATTTATTCTCTGTGCCCACTTATCCAGGGTCGCAGTGGGTTTGAGCCAGTCCCAGCATGCATTGGGTGAGAGGAAGGGCTCACCCTGGGCAGGTTGCCAGTCCATCAGACTATCTCGTTTCAGGGCGTCCTTCTAGTAAAAAATAATCTCCCTTTTTGGTATAAATCTCAAATGAGTTTTGTCCAATCCTATATGGCACGTATCACATTAAAAATATACATATACAATCTAAACTGTTTTTGCACTAGTAGTTATTTGTTTTTCTCCTGCTCCTTCAACAAAACACACACTGATGCCAAGAGGGGAGTAGACTTTGGCCACAAAATGTTAACCATAAGCAGCTTGCTTTATTTGTGAGCTCAGAAAGAAGCTCAGCAATGATCCAAAACCCAATAAAAACTTCTGTTGGCTTTTTGTCCAGGGAACCAGTGTGATGCTATCTTCTGGGAACATACGTCATCCCTGTATCCCTCTATATTAATGTTAAGAACAGTGTATGTGTTATCAGACCATTCTCCACATATTCTATACATTTAACAATACTTTTAACTATTCTTCAAAGCAAACTGTCCATATTTAGATTAAAGTTAGTGTTGTTCTGAGTTGAATTTCGATAGGATGGCCTTAAGGGAGTTTTTTGGGTTGTATCCATCGAATGCCTGAATGAGTTACTGTTAATGGGGTCAGTGCCAGAATCATTGGCAGGATGCAGGGGTGCCAACGTAACGTGAAGAAACGAGATCATAAAGAGTAATTACAAATAAATACATTGGCACATGGTGCCCCATAGTTCCAATGAGCGTGTTACTGGCACCATATTGCAGTCATTCTGTGTCTGAATGCAATTAACAAAAAGCTCTGCGCCAACATTTTGTCAACACATTGACAAACCACTTGAGTTTCTTGGGTTGCTTAAACCTTAATGGATTGGGCCTCTCGGGGAAGTAGGAGATTTGAAAAATTAGAATGAATACTTAGCATATCCATCCAATAATACTCAATGAATCATGGTGCAGAAGGAAATCAATGGCATGCCAAAAAATCTAAGCACTACATATGATTGCATTACATTCAGGGTATCAGCCATTTTTTTAAGTACAAATGTAATGACTTTTAAGACCTTTTTAAGACCTCTAAAAGGAAAAAATAATACCAATATGAAAAAATCGATGAACTAGAAAACAGTATAAACCGTTACTGAGTTGTATTGCATTTGAATAACGGGAAATATTCAGTGCACATTACCCAACATGACTGCCTTCGCATTAACAAAAAATAAAATGGTATGGCAGTAGACCAATGTAAACCAATGTCCACCCTGCACACTCATTCATTCTGCCACATATACAATGCCGGGTTTCCCACACATAGACTTTACTTGGGCGGGCCACCCAGGTATATTAACGGCAGCCCAAGTATATTTCGCGACCCATTTATTTTTATTTTTTTATGTATTGTGAACGCAACGCTGCGCAAATGTGGGTCTGCCTCACACAGGGTGACTGGCTGTCTACATGATGTGGCCTGCCGACATGGCCACTGTCATACAGATCATAAATCAAAGCCCTTGATTGGTCTCTGTGTGTCATTCAGCTCAGGTGAGGTTAAGGACTCTCTAGAGTTAACTTAGTCTAAGTTCTCAGTGGGTCTCAAACAGTTTGGTTACCATTTATTTCCATTTGAGGGGGTAGTGATTAGTCAAATATGCATGAATAAAAAAAAATATGTTAACTAGGTGAAAAAAGGTAAGATACACTTTTAAAACTTGTTGAGAGCTAAAAACGAGTCTTTGCTGCTGCCTCAAAGAGGAGCAGAGGGAGAGGAGGGAGACAGGTGAGGCTGATTCAGGAGCCCAGACACACTCACAACTATAAAATAACCAAAAACAAATAAATAAACAAGTTTCAGTGTTTTTTCATATTGGATATGGTATGTTGTTGGTTATGGCCATGATTTTATGATTATTTAAATGTATACAGTTCTGTTTCATATACGTGTTCCCATTGATCTAGTCTTTTTATTTTCCCCTCAAAGTGCACCAGATTGATGCATTTAACTCCAACATAAAAAAAAAAATCTTACCGGGGGAGCATGCCCCCGGACCCCCCTAGAGGATTTGAGGTCCACCCCCACTGAAAATCACATGGACAGGTTCCTAAATACATTTACAATTTTATTTAAATAGTAACCCATGTCCATATATTTATTTGTGGGTAGTAGATTTAAACTATAGGGCTATCACTATGGGCAGCAACGCTGTAAATATTGACAAATAAATCCAGCAAAATGGCACAAAAACAAACTGGTAGTTGCCTGACTGGGTGTATAATTTCCAGCCTGACTTATTGTCTCGGTCCGGCCCTGGCTATACAGTACCTGTTCGCTCTGCCATCGCATGAAGGGTCTGCTAACAAGCGACTAACAGAAAGGTTAATGTTAATGTTGTTATTGCACGTCACCTCACCTCCCCCCCCCCAAGTATATTTCAGATCTGTGGGAAACACTGTAATGTAATACCTCCCATCCTAAGATTCCAGACCTTTTTAGACCTTGAATATCAAAAAATAAATGTAAGACTTAAGACTTTTTAAGGATCCGCGGGGACCCTGGTTACATGAAAATGAAAATGAAAAAAAAACGCATGTTTTGTTCAAGCTTGCTTTTGATAAGTATGTGGAGCAGGACCAGTGAACCTGGTAAAGTGGCCGCACAGACAGAGGCATCACCCCACCTCTGGCAAAACAACCTGCTCACAGTCAGAATCCCTCCATAGGGCAGAATAACCCTCTGCCTCTGGCTAAATGACCCTGCAGGGTTATTCTGCACATCTGTCAGCAGTAGATACAGTATTTTGCAGCAGCTACAACATACACAGAAGCTTAGGGAGAGAACACACAATATTGTCATGAGACTCAAGTCACAATATGATATTATTGCATATCGCAATGTCACAATTAATTACCTTTTTCATCTGAAAATGATGCAGTTTGTGAAAGTTTTTAGCGCATTTCAAAGAATGTCTCTCCATCTTTGTTCTGACAAACTTCCTACTAAACCTCCTGATCTAGTCAGATAAAAACTCAAACTGCACAATGTAGGGGACTGAAAATAAAACTGTTATCAAAACATTGTATTTGCAATATTTATCACTCCTATAATAACATTTCAAGACTTGTGGTCTGGGTATAAAAGCAATATTGCCACAGAATTTATATATTTATATTTTTGATATTATGCCGTCTCATTAATTTCCACTATCCAAATTGCAACTAATGTACTAAATGGCTAGAACAGTTTTGTGAATATATTTAATTTCTTAAATTAAGAACAAAGCAAAAATAAAAGCCATTTCTCTCAGTAAAATTAGAAAATGTAAAAAAGAAACTGATCATCTTAATTGACATCACCAGGTTACAAAACAGTCAATTTCATCCCAAATACTATAAACTGTATTATGTATTAACAAAGGGAAAACAACCAAACAACAAAATGTGGTTTAGCTTGTCCAGTCAGTCGACTGTTTCAATAAATCAGCAGGGTTTCCACACTGCTTTGATCAGCCGTGCCTTCCTTTGCTTCAGTGGATTCGCCAGTTCTCTTTTATTAGCTCAGCCACTCATGGACAAACACGGAGCAATAAACAAAAGGTGGTTGTGCTATCACAAAGACAAATAACACAACAATGAGTAAATGTTGCCTTTACAACTTTTCACTCCATTTTTCTCTTGACAACATTCGAGTCAATACGACAGAACACCACAAACGTCATCCGATTTGTTGACACATATTTTCTTAACATTTACAAAAACATCAACAGAAAGGAAAAAAGTCTAATTTCATTCACTTTAACAATGGACTATACACACAGACTCTGCATTTGCTTCACGGTGAGCTCTTCCCTCCCTCCTTCTTTACAGTTGAACAAAGAGGGCCTGATGTGCCTTAAAACTGAGATGAACTTTAAATTAATCACAAAAAAGATCTGGCTCCTGAATATGACTTGTGGAGAAACTATCCTTTCCGGGAGAAAGTTTTCAAGTTACATATACTGTATGTATGTGGAATAAAACAAAACCAACATAATAATGGCATCAAAAATTAAAATAAAAAGATCCTTATTAAAGCTGTTTGCCATTTCCATTATTTTCCTGCAGTGGCTTTTAAAGATGGTTGGTGTAGCAGTGAGTCCAGCTAATGAGGACGGCTCATGTTTACTGATTTCACAACACACTCACGCATCTCTAGCTCTGCTGAAAGCTCTATATTCAGCTTTAGTATCACCTTTTCACCCATATGGAGCCAATCATTAATGCTGAATTAATTGAATACACATAAACTGCATTCAATGTTATAATTAGTGTTGTTAAATGAAGGCGAGTTCAAAACTATGTGATGGTGTGGTTAACAAGAGACAATCACAATGAGAATGATAGAGGCAGAGGAGTGTGTGCGTATTGTTGGATGTGTTGCTCTAATTAACACCATGCTTTAGTCAAAGCCTGATGTGCGACCTAAGCTTTAAGCACATTTGACAGAAATCCAGTAAGATCACAGCGACATTACATTATGTAAAGTTAAACCTTGCAACAAAAACACTATAATTTTGTTTTATTGGAAAATGGAGGCTTAGATGACCTCTTCGATCGTGGTGGCTTTCATAAAAAATAAGAAGCCTAGAAAACAAAGGTTGAGATGCCTTTTATATCCCTACCAGCTGAGAAATTAACATGCCCGCAGCTCAGTAAATGACAGTGTGTTTCCATAGCGACATTTCTAGCACCTTGAGACATTTCTACCGCTACCTATTATCTTTAAGATGTGGAAACCATTAAAAAAAAAGGTACTTTTCCGGCAAGTTCCATCAACATAAAAAGCTAAGACATGTTGTAATATTTGATTTTCCGTCCACACTGCCAACTACATTTGAATGATATGCTGCTATATGGGCTGCGTCGTGCGTTGTGAGAATGCCATTTATGTTAATTGAAACACATACACAGTATTACTCAGAAGGATGACTGTGACAGCACAACTGTGGCCCATTTAGGCACGCTTTACCTTTGTTTCCCAGAAATAATATGTGTGATTTCACAACTACAGTATGTCTCTGAGAAACAAATCTGAAACCACATTTCTAAAGATGGGGACTGATACTGCCAGCAGGGCTCATCACGATCTGGCCCACTGAACAGATTTCAAGGTGATACTGAGAGCTGGCAGGAGTGAAGCAAAGGCCTTTCATCTGTAATTAAAAGGTAGGTTGATTAAATAGTCAAAACGTGGGAGTAGGGGGAGGTTAGTTCCTGTGACGCGTCTCTCCCTGCGTGTTTGAACATGACACCGAACCCCAGGGGGACTCGATTCCTCCTGGCTTCCCAAGTTATAAGACCAAAACAGCAAGGGAGCTTGTGAAGGCTGCTATTTAAACACTGGCCTCATCTCTAGGTACAGGTGTCATTTCCCCAAAGGAAACCGAGCAGTTTGTCAACAAGAGCAACAGGCACACATTCCTGTATTTGCTGCTAGTACTGTTTGTCTTTCGGTCTTTGCTTTTAAAAATAGAACCTGGATGAACACACTGATCCCCGGAAGATATGTTTTCTTCTTGTGATTGACAGCTTTTAAGTCCTTAGTGCTTTGTGGTTACTATGATATGTCACCATTTACGCAAGCATCTCATAGTGGGAAAAAAAAGCGTACTGTATGCCGTAAAGCCTACGTCCAACAGAGCTTAACTCACTCGGGAGCAATAGAGGATTGTGACGGCCGTGGTAGTCAACGTGAACGAAGAGATGAAAAACACTCTGGTGTAGTGATGGAAAGGTTGAAGGGGGGGAATAATCCATGCACAGCCTCATGTCCCTGTGTTTTGTAAGTGCAGTGGGATTCATTAACCAGGTCTGATAAGAACCAATAAAGTTGCTCCGCCATTGTTTGCTATTGATTTCTCAGTTTTTTATGCCTCTCTAGGTGACTGTACAGTCAGCTCTGAGGGAGGTGAGTGGATCCATATGGGTGTTCATATGTCTGTCACAGCCTTAGCGGCTTTCATTGGTTTTTTCATAGTGAGTTATTGAAGGCGATGTGCTAGGCTTTTATTAAGGCACCTGTGTGTTTGGGGAGATCTCGTCTCAATTGACCTGTGGTAAGTTGAAGTTATTAAAACAGTCGCTCCTCGCCTCTTTCTCACAAACCTTGTCCCTTCATTCCCATACCTCCCTGGGAGCCTCACACCTACTTGATCACTTTCTTTCTGTTTTGACAGCTCCCTCCTACTTGCTCTCGTTCTTCATTATTACTCCTCTCTAAGTCTATCTCTCACCCTCTTCCTCTCCTGCTACCCACACTCTCCCCTGGGGTGTTCTTCGCCAACTCTCTCTGAACTGCTTTCAACTCTTTCTCCATCCACTGTCCTGTCAATTTACCTGTCTTCTGTTGCCTGAACTTGCCACCGCCTAGTAACAAGGGACTGTTTCCCAAGGTCTCGTGACAGCAACGCTCGTCTTATTACTTTTGTGACAGAGTGGCTCTTTTTGGCTCAGAAGTGTCTAGGCTTGCTTGTCTTTGTTCAGTTTCCCATGGTGTACCCGTCCAACTCCAAAGATGGAACCTGAATTCACAAACAGCTGCACACACAAAGAGCAACAGCGTGTCCTGGAGAGAAAAGGCATAGGATAGCAATATATTCATTGTTTTGGAGCGGCATTATCAGCATGACTGGATTGGAAAAGGCAAAGATTTCCAATGCTTTAAGTTCAACGCTCAGAATGAATCTTAACAGGCTTAGCAAGTCATTTGCAGAGATGTGACTCAGGCAGTTTCGACCAGATTTGTAAAGATGACGGAGGACACAAAACAACTTTTGGGGGTTTCAACTTTTCATGAAAGGCAGATTAATCTAAGGGTTTCTGCTTGGACACTACACAAACATGGGCAGTAAAGGGTTACAAAAGCACTAAACCTGAAAGGTACATTAGTAGTAGAATGCTATTAAATTGATCTAAATATACTTGGGAGGCATCAGGTTCCCAAAAGTATAAATGCTTCTCCATGTGTAAGCAGATATGTAAAGGAAACAGGGTGTAGTACTGATACAGAGATGGGAAAGAATAAGATTACACTCGCCAAGTAGAGGATTGTTCTGCTTAAGAGTGAGCTCTAGTGGCAACACAAAAGAAGTGCCGGGCTGTGTATTTCCAACTTCCAACAGTGAAATGTATAACACGACTGTAGCAAAAATGGTTTGCTGCAGCTCCAAATTTTAATAAACCCCATTGTTATAAAGCACTGATGTCTTTGTGTTGATATAACAGTGTTGGTTTACTTTCCCTTACAGATATTGGCACATTGGTCAATTTAAATGTGGTAAGTAATAAGAGAACAGAGACTATAATATGAATTCTTCCCCAGTAGACTGCTGGATCCACTTTTCCTAAAACTAGATGTATGACTTTAATAAAGTGTTATGGCTGCTTATGTTGAGATTCCAAACATAAAATCAACATTTACAACCTCTTTATCACCGAAACAAACACTTCATTCTCTGAAAAGAAACATAAAAACAACGTCCACATCCACAAGACACTCATTCGAAACGACTTGTAGAGAGATTCTGGCAAAGGAAATGGTCCTTTAATGGCTTTGAGGGCTTAAGAAATCACAATCTTCCAAAACAAAACAATAATCAGCAGCGAGGAGCCTGGAGATTCCCCTAATGAGGAGAGAGAGTGAGATAAACTATTGACTTATATTACAGTCGCAGCTGAAAGCCCTTTAACTGCTTTCACTTGGCACAGATTGTTGATTCAATAACTAAACGTGACAAAAGTTATTTGGTGATTCTGCACCGTTGTTTCAAAGACGGACTAACAAACAATACTTGATGAAAAACAAAAGGGAAATAAATGTAACATGAACTGCTGTCTTTTGGTTTTATGTGTTACATTAAGACACTTAGGTGCTAGTTCTGATTAAAAGCAAACTTTTGATTGGGAATAAAACTGACTTTAAAGTTTACACCCTTACTTTGGGAGACTGTTGTCTCTTGGCTATGAGAATATGAAGCTTTCCTGTAGGTATCTCTGATTGAAGGCATTCAGAAATAAATCTCCTGACGATCTACTGTCTCGATACGATGCTGTACACATCCTAATTAAAAAGCAGATGTTCTCCATCGCTCGCTCACCTTCGGAGGATGGTCCTTCACCACATACAAATCTCTGTAGATGCACGGCTGTCTCTCAACACTGCCACTGCAAACACCCTGTTTATTATTCATGTTTATCATCACACCATGTCTTCTGTTTGCTACCAGTTTCATGGATGGACTGGCAGCAATTTAGAGTTGTTACATGAAACCCAGTTTTACCGTCAACACTGAAACGGATCCCACTTAGTTTAACACAGCCAACCACGTTGCTGTGCGCTCGCAGAAAGGCATGCACACACACACGTATTCCAACTGCCCACACACGAAACAACACACACATCAGTTCTGGGAAATGTCTGTCAGATCCCCATTTCAGTTCATGTGTTTTCTTAACACCATGGGCTCTGGCTTCTCAGACGCAGTTATTATTGAGCATCAGAGGGAAGAGAAATGAGAGTAATACTGCAGTAATCGCAATTCTTCTGAGATGGGGGATAATTACCTCGCAACGGCTTCCTTCTCTATTAAAAACCTATTGAGGGTCTAATTCCTGGGTGCTGACATTACGCATGAAGAGATAATAAAAAACACACAGGCAGGTGTGTGCCATTATCTTGTGAAATCCTATCTGAACTCAATGTTTCTGAACATCCAGCAAACATCTGTTGTATGTTTTTATAGTCAACCAGCACTGCAAACTTTGAATTTCTTTATGCTCTACAGCCAAAATTCTAAACATCCTAATTCTGATACTAAGCTTTACGGTTTTGATGAGATGCAAGAGCACGAGAGAGTCAAAGCCCAGTTTGAAATCCAGACATAACCAAACGTTGCCCTGATAACAATGAGCCACACACAGAGACATATTTAATTCTGACAAAGATTACGAGAAGTCTGTCCTGACTCCTGAATGACTAACCGCATGCATGAGGTCATTAGATCTGAATATTTCCAAATATAGACAAAGAGAGCCTAATGACTTTGACTGATGAAGGTTTGATAAATGTCCTTATCATCCCTTATTGTTAATCACACTTTTTTATGGAGACTTCACTACACTTCACTCATGTTCGGTCACTTAATAAACAAATGGTTTCTCAAGAAAACGCAGAAGAACATTACATATTTGTACATATGTGATGGAGCATGGGATACTTTTTTAAAGATTTGCCTGCAGTCTGTGTTGTTTTAAAAATGGCTTTACAATTGATACCTGTACATTTTCTTTCATTTAAATGGGTTGCATATACTATTTTAGAAAAAGCTCGATTTATGTCGGATGACCCTTGAACATTATGAACTCTGACTTTCACAATAATGAAGTGTGACAACATCATGTGACTTAAGGCTGCAATAGGACGTGCAAAACCATTTCATTAGACATGGTGAGTTCAAATGGAAATCAGTTTCAACATACTGTTCTTTAGGAAAAGTTTGAGATTATACTGGTATTTCTCGGCCCTGGAACACTGATTTAAGGTCAAGAGGAGGTGGCACCCAGTTCTGTTATATACCTTTGGGCAGGGCAAAGCTAACATATTTCCATATTTACTGTGTTAACATAAATAGCATTACAATTATAAAACTATCAAATTCACACGAATGCTTTAGGGATCACTTGTGAGCAATCTCTGCCAGGTATCATGAAAACAAAACATATTCTAGCTAGTCTATCGCCACCGATGTCATCCAGGTCTACATCATCACCATCAGAGAAGATATGGCAGCGATAATAGCATTACGCCTTTGAAGGGAAAATAAGGCTGTCAAAGATATGGCTCCAGCTATAGCTGTAACCCACACTTGACCAATCGTGCGGCAGCCTGGGGGCTCAAAATAACCTGGAAAAACGAGTTGACCCTGAATGCACTATGGTTTAATAACATGCCACCTCTCACTACTCCTACTCAAAAACCGGAAGCTACATTTCACACCCACCGACTTCATCCAGCCTATAGTCATTTCCTATTGGAATGTGTAAGGTAAATCGATTCAGTAAGAAATTAATTAAAAATGTTAACTCAGGGCATGGTCAGTGTGTGTGTGTGTGAATAGATCCCACCTAAAGTCAGAGCACATACTCTAAGACTTTTAAAATGATCCTCTTGCTGGGGAGTGATTTCATTTTCTTTCACATATATTTATTTCATGATACACTAAATGCTCATGTTTTACTACCAGACCCACAGCTAGCATCCATAGCTTCAATTACAATTCACAGCACATCAGCCCACCCAGAACAAAAAGAGAGGCTGTAATTCCTGACAAGCACTGTGTCTTACTAGCCTTCCTCTGAATCTGAGGACTGATCCACCCATCATTCCTTCATCTGCCGGTTTCTTTTTCTCTGTCTGGTTAACAAACGGCATTATGTCCATATCTCCGAGGCTCGCCCCCAAATGTTTGATCCGACCACTTTCCACCACTCCACTGGCAGGAAATGAGATGGTGTCATGATGATATGGTCGATGTCTATTTTACACTGATGATCTCAAGGGTGACTGTGGCTTCACTATTTCCCAGATGTTGAGTATGATGATGTCTGAAAATTGAGCTTTTGGCAAATAAAGTGGCTATGAACAAGAGAGGGAAAGGGTTATTTAATAGCACTCGACTATGGACAATAAGCATCAAGGTTCTGCTTTTCTATCTTTTCACACTCTGGAACTTGCTCATGCTGAGAATGTGTGTGAACTCACATTCACACATTTAAAATCTGTCCCAAAAGTACCAATACAATTCTTACCTACAGTTGATGTCGATCGGTCTACTATGTCATGAGTCACTGCCCCGCAGCTGGTCATATGAGTGGGTCCTCAACAAAAGGAGTTTTTTAACAAATTGTTGTGTTATACTCATCGTTCATGTTATATTCATGTTTGTTCAAAATGTAAGTACAAAATCTAATCTGAAACTTTATTTACAGAATGTTATAATAATCCAATGTGATAGAATGGGAAAATGAAGCGACTCAGAATTCAAAAGATGAATCATCCCCTGGACGGTAAAGCATCATCTGGTCATCACAAGCCCCCAGGAAGTGTGCCAGACGTTAAAGCAAATGTCGATAGAGGCTAAACAGCGGCACTACAACTTCTGTGTCAGTCTGTGACATCAGTGTGCTCTATTCATCTGACTGAGATCGGCCGTGACACTATGAATTGGAGGTAGGGCTTAAGAAAAAGTATGCACGCTCTATAAGCCCAGATACAAGTACTTTTGCTCTCGAGAGTCAGGCCATTTTGGCTTCATGCGTCACTGAGAAACTTTCATAAGACCTGGGTCCCCACTCCAACGCTATATCCAGCTCCCTTTATACATCCATGGGTCATCATCGTCATAAGTAATCTCCATTACTTTTTTGTAAAAGTCCTCCTTATCTCTCTAGTTTCAAAAGCCTAGTTTGTTGTTTGCGTCTATCGTCTCACAGTAGCAACAAGAACCTGTGGGCTCACGTGCGCCCCCTTCAGTGCGGCAGAGGTTATGGCTGCCTCTCCTGGTGCTTTTTTTAAACAATTAAAGAAAAACTAAATAATAATAAAATGTCTCCACTGATCTGTGTTGTAAATGTGATTTCTGTATGATTCCAATCGCTTCTTATAGTCATAAACAAAGCAGGAAGATGAGTAAGAATTGTACAGTTTTGATGAATAGGTACTGAAACTCGCAATGGTCTGTGCCATCATCAATCATTTTCGGAAGTCTGTGTGATGGTGGGTGTATAGATCACACCTGTACTGTGAAGTTGTGTTACCCTTACTGACCTTAGAAACTCTACTTTTTGTTCAGGCTGAATTGGTACCAGTAGGTTATTTCTTATTGTTAGAAAATGACTTTGCTTGTGAATGCAAAGTTATGTGTGCCTGTCATGTAATATCTGTAAAAAAAAATGTACTTTGTTCTGAGTTCTCAAGCACATAAAGCTAAACACTCATTAAGTGGTGTGGATTATTATCTTGACTACCTTATTTATTGTAAGAGAGAGTTTTACATGAGATGATTTCTAATTAAAAAGAGCGTGGTGTGCTAAAAGAGTACATCAATTGTTCTGCAGATTTGTGGGTGCATTAATTATAATATAAAACACACACCAGCGCAGTGAGATTATACTGTAATTTAGACCCTCACACATTGCATTGACGTGCTCAAGCACACCCACATTTACACATTTGCAAAGATAGACGATCACAGAAGCCTTTTGAGAACTGCCTTCAGCAAATTCATTTTATGATTAGAATTCTATTTAGAGTCAATATCTGTGAACTTGCTCCCCATAATGAATTCATAATGGACAAACGCATTAGTACAGGCATCCTCTTTTCCTTCCCTTGCCAACAACGCGGCTCCCCATGGAACCGTCATGGCATCAAAAATGCATCGAGCATACCCAGCAGACCCATCCACCATGACACTACTGCTTGACATCATTCTGAGCAAATTGCCGGCAATCACATCAGGAGGCGGAGCAGCTTTCATTCCAGCCATTATCCCTTTATCTCCTTGGTAATGATACATACTAATCCTCACAGAACAAGGTGGCAGCTGGACAGGTTTTCAATGACCTGACAAAGTGAAGAAGAAACTTTTTAGGCGCAGATCCTCTTAATGCCGTTGGAGGAACATCTCTGCCATGTTCTTTGACTCCAACCACAGACTCAATTAACAAGAGAAGGAAGCCACCCTTTCCTAATGTCAGCCTAAAAACCTTTCCCCGGAAACCAATTACTGGCGAGTGAGTTCGTCTAATTCGCTGTGACATGTCTGGCTGCACAAAAACACGAGAAGACCGAGCTGGACTTGTGATGAGGGATCAGGGGTTCGGGGCTACGGTGAAATGAATTGTCTTTTTTTGCCCCCCATCCCTGTCACCGCGTGGTGACCTTAAGCTCTAAGCCACAGGGGCCTGGTGCCTGACACTGGCAGTGTTAGTATTCAGCATTCAACCGACTCATCCATCACATTTTTAAGGTCAGCATCTATTTTCCAGTCACTCTATCAAATGATACCCAGCCACATTTACACAACATAAAAGCAGGTCGGGTGTAAACATACACACTAATGGTCAAATACAAATAAAGCATAAAAGCTGCACACATAACCATTCAACACTTAACGGGAAAAAGGAGCACATTCACAGTCGGCTGTGGTTTAAATTGCTTTTTAAAGATGCCAGTAAACAAGGAGGTATTCCCATCACATTTCACACGTATAGCATCTCTTACTGGTATCTGTTTATGTGTTACTGAAAGCATCATCGCTGTACCAGAAGAGAATAAAATGTTTAATGAAGAAGGAATTTTTGATTCTATTAAATCGAGTCAAAATTAAACTATCCACCGCAGTATTGCTGTAGAATTGTAGATATTACAGGATATTATAGTGATGAAGCCATCATGAAGCCCCTTCTCTGGGGGTTTCACGCCCATTCACACCGTAAACACTCTCATGACTATGGTGTTATCTTCACAGTTCACATGTGACTTCCACCACTCTCAAGTGCCATCATGGTCTTTAAATGGCTTTTTGACTCTCTAACAGGAGAACGGAGTCTTGGATCCGAAACTAAATGTCTTAAATTCTACATTGATTCCATTTCACGTCACACTTGTTTACCTTGTTTACAACCATGGATGTATAATAAGATCTGGATATAGCGTCGGAGGCGGGGTCTCGTTCTTTCCTATGAAAGCTGCTCATTGGCGCATGAAGGCAAAATGACCCAACTTTTGAGAGAGCGAAACGTCACAGATTACCCATATGTGCGCTCACAGAGCATGCGCCCCTTAAGCCCCGCCCCCCGAGCTCCCACTCTCGGCTCACTAGAATGAATGGAGAGAGAAAATAAATCTAGATTCGGCTTTTAGTGCATTTTATAACTTTAAGGACTTAACGATTCTAATAAGGGCTATAAAATAGTTCATACTGGGTAGTTTATTTATTAAAAAAATTATCCGCTGATTTACAGACGTCTCTTTCCCCATGTTAGTCAATGGGAAAAAGTCTTTCTGGGCCGGGTGACGTCACGGAAGTTGCAGTACCGCCGTTTGGACACTACGAATTTTGGGCACAGAGTCCGGAGCACTTCCTGGGGGCTTGGGTACAACGAGCGGATACAGATTTGCTGCCGATCTGACGTCAACTCGGCGGCGGACCCACAGAAAGTTGCTATCAGAAACAATGCCTGACGTGTTTTGGACGTTATCTCGTCTTTGTTTGCATTAGCAAGCCTTGCTAACACTCAGAGCTAACCTGTACTAGAGAGCACATGTGTTTAAAAAGCAGGAAATAAAAAAAGGAACTCACCTTGTGATAAACCTGCAAGAGAAAAAGCATTTGAGCTCCATACTGTTTCAGAAATAATCCTTGATGTGGTTTAGAACAGGATGGCGTTTTATCACAGCTTTTTTTTAAAGCTAAGGACCCAAAATCCTCGTTTCTCGAACAGGGCTGAAATAGAGGGCTATGAGGGATTTCTAAAATGCATGATCTGTTTGTATTTTGAGCAAAACACATCATAGACATGTTTTTATATATTTGTATATATCTGAGACCCATAATATATGCCTTAAAATAGCATGATAGGTGCACTTTAAGATTATCCTGAAAACAGGTGTTTAGTTGGGCAGCGTTAGAGGATGTGTGTGAAACTCCAACTATATCTTGCCCAGTTTGCCACAAGCTTCGCCTTTATGACGCACTGTGTCTTTGTTTGGAACAGTATCTATTTTTGTATGTCAAATTGATTCAGAAAAATCGAAGTTACTCATGACTCTTTTTGATTCTACTTCGAATTGATTTTCTTCCCCTAATTAGCAAAACATCAAATGATTCTACAGCAAAAAGGTTTGTTCAAATAACACTTTTCCTTTCAACTAATAGATTAAAATGTGCACATGAAAAACTGCTGATGTGAAAATATTGTAAATTGTGTGCATTACTTTCCTTAATCCAGTTCCAAGCTTTAAGTAGTTTAGGCTTTATAACAATTCATATCTAACAGAATGCAACATGCTGCTCCGGGTGGATGGGATCATGGCGTTTGGTCCGCTGCCTGCGCAAGTCAATTCAAACCTTTTATTTGCCCAAATTTGCATTGCAGACAGTAAGAATAGTTTTAACTATTATCGGCTTGTTTTTTCACATTATTGTTTGTCTGTCCTGTTGTTTCTAAAGTTCTTTAGTCTGCATGTCCCTGATAGCGAGGCTCTATCTTTCAAAGTGTAGATTATACAAGGTGAAGAAGCTGTTTGCAACATCTCAAGGTAGCAAAGGAGACATTCAGTAAATGGCTGCATGTCTGCATGAAGGGTTTCTCAAATAATGAATGAAGATTGGTTGCTTTGTCCTTATCAATTGATTCAAAACCTTTTTAGAAATGTTATCCTAGAATCTAGGTCTGTAATACAGAGAGGACAGTGTATAATAATGTGCACTGCTGAGATGTTTACTTGTCTGAAGCAAAGCAGGATAAGCTTGTCTCATTAGCAACAAATCAACTTGATTGTAGGCGGACATGTCTAGATTAGTGGGAATATGCAGAAGAAGAGAGTGTGACACAGGGTTAGCATGCTCCATTAGAGAGCATTGTCATCCTGGAGATGTCCGTGTAATAAAGCTATTCAAACTGCTAGCCAAATGTGTGTGTGTTTGTCTGTGTCAGTGTGACATAACAGGCGGTACACACAACTGCCATCGATCACCCACACACTGTCAGCAGGGGAGCCAAAGAGTACACACATATGCACACATGTACACACACACAAACACACAGCCTCAATGTGTGTTCCAGCTTGGCATGTATTAGAGAAAAATACACAAACACACAGTTAGGAAAGTTCTCATAATTTCTGAAGAAATGTTCCCCCTCACCGTCTCAGACTTGATATTTTTGTGATATTTTTATACCGGCAACTGACTTCCAACTCTTAAGACTAGGTTTTAATAATCAGTTACAAAAGGAAAAAACAACAGCCGTCACATTGTTGGATTGAATTAGCTAAGTAAAACTCAGTACAAGAGGAAAAAGGTACTGAGCGCTATTATTTTTGAGATACTGAGCTTGCAATCCCAAAGATGAGGCCTGTATTTATTATAGGCAGTGGTAAGTGTTTACTCTCCACTCAGCCATATCATCATGATCATGTCCCTACTTTTAATTGGATACCCTTTGTAACCTTCTGCTCGCACTGGCTGGTGATTTACTTGAAGGAATACCTCTCTCAAGTCAGGTTTGTTATTTCCTGAAACTTTGCGATGGTGTACTCGGAGAAGAAAAAAGAGATGGATAAATAAATAAATAGGTGAATAAATTAATATAAATAACATGCCATGGCTGCCAAAACATCCGTGGTATCTCGCAGAGCACTTTGTGGCTCTAATTAGACTCATGAATTGATTTTATGTGGTTGTTTTTGTTTTGTAGTGAGCAGACAGGCATGAAAACATTTGGAAGGTAAAAGGTTCCTCTCACACTTTCACTGACTAGACAAGCTGTGTTTGGATTTATCTAGTGGCCTATTGATGAAAAAACACAGCCTGGTAATATTGAGATAAGATACTGAGGGTCGAAATTAATGAAAAATTATTGCTGAAAAAGCAGAAATGTGAAACAAGAGGCCTTAAGAAGCTGTGAGATCAAATGACTGCATTGCTGAGTAACTTTTATGTGGCTTCCCTTTATCGTTTGAATTTACAATGCAATGTTGGCAAATGAACATGGTCGTTTGGGGATTTGTAACCATAAAAATAATAATGAATGGACAGCCATCTGTTACAACAGCAAATGTTCTTTCAATTGTGAAATGGTGTTTTCGATCACAACTTTATTTTGACTATTATGTAACGGCTATATTTCTCTCATAAAATAACTCATAAATCTTTCCTTTTCCTGCGATAAAAAGTTCCCCCTATAAATGTGCCTTATTGCACCAGAAGGAGTGCAGCACATGGCCCTGGTTCAGGATGCATTCGGGGCCCCTGACACCTGTCAGAGTTGGCTGTCTGGCTCCTAGCCTGATGCCAGCTACAGTCCCTTTTAAATGAGCTCATTTGTGGTTACCAATCTACACGTGAGGTGGACTGTCAAGAAGAGGCTATGGCAGGGTGTCAGAACATGGCTGTTTTTTCTTTGGACAACCTCATCGAGACACAAACCCATAATAACACTCTTATTTGTCCACTTAAAATGTTGTTATTTTTTTTGGCTTACCCTTATTTAGCTTTTATTTAAGTGACAGCGTTGAAAGGGTGATACAGAGGGGACAACCCGAGGCAAATGGTCCCAGGCCAGACTCGAACCTGGGTCCTCTGCACAGGGTTCAAGCCCCAGGACATGTAGTTGCTGTTTTTCTCATAATCACTTTTCATCATCGTACCACTGATCATGGGTTTTCTGTGCAATATAATCAGTAGTCGTGAAGCGCTCTGGATTCCAGCAGTGCCTTCTGGTGGAGAGATGATTGATGACAGGCTCCCGTGCTTTTCTCTCCATCAGTGTTTCTTCACGTGTTTGATGTCTCAGCCCAGCCCCGGGCCCTTCCCCAAGCGCTCGCCTCAAGAAAATCATCTCATCGCCCCAGCTGGCTAAAAGAGGAGCCTGAAATAAAAACCACCAGATGCAATACAAGACACTGGGCATAGAGATTATGTTCTGGTACTTCTTCAGAAAGGTCTAGAATGTGTGATTGAACCAGCTGAAGGCAGAGGCAAGGGATCACAGCACTGGGATCAGCTGCTGAGAAAGACAGCAGAGAGAAGATAAATCTAGGGATTGTGTCACTGCTAAAGAGATTGTTCCTCACTTGGCAGAGTGTAAACCATTAAGCTGGCATCCTAACCACAGTGGCCCAGGTTTGAGTCTGGCCAAGGGCCCTTTGTTGAAATTCATCTACTCTCCTCTCTTTCCCTCCATGTCTGTTTAAATATCAAATAAAGCCGAAATGCTTAAGCAAAAAAGAAGAGTAAGCCCTTTAATCTTTCTTGCCTGAAGGATGCATTAAGTGCTCATCTGCTGCCCTTTTGCCACGGTACAAATCTCTGCATAATCAATAGTTGCTAATAAAATA
This sequence comes from Trematomus bernacchii, assembly GCF_902827165.1. NCBI lineage: Eukaryota > Metazoa > Chordata > Actinopteri > Perciformes > Nototheniidae > Trematomus > Trematomus bernacchii. The sequence goes on from NW_022987599.1 coordinate 116,461, forward strand.
AAATATAACTCAAGATTAATATTATGCAGTAGGTGTTGAGCAAAACTGCTGCCGGACTGTAAAAGGTTTATATTTAGTCTGCTTTAATCATGTTTGACTGGAATGTTAAATGTTCACATGTGATCGATTAATTCTCTGGGAGGAATCGTAAAGGTTTGCTAAAAATACAGGAAAAAAAACACCCTTCTTCTTTTCATACTTTTAGTGCATTCTGCTCATAATACTTGAACATTTTGAATGTAGGACTTTAACTTGTAAAGCGTTCTTACAGTGTAGCAACTAAGTGCTTACTCGAGTAGGATCGGAATACTTCTTCCATCACTACTCTGTTTGCTTTTCACTCACCAGAACAAGCCAAGACCTTGGTTGTATATCAAATATATTTTCCTGCACTTTTGAGCAGACGGATATTCAGACGTAGGTCTTTACACAACGCTGAAAGAGTTGTGATTTGTTGAAGGTCAAGCTTTCTTGCCTTACAAGGAAGTCTTTGTCCGCAATTTCAATAGTAAAGTATTGACTCGACAACATGTGGTCCGCTATTCAGACATAGACATGGATCATTTCTTTCCCGGGGGCTCTAAGTGGCCGTGGCCAAATGACAAGCAACAGCTTGGCTTATGAATACACCTCAGTGTGGTGCATGTGAGGATCTTTGTCTACACAATATGCACAACTCTCTTTCTGTTTTTTATTTGACAGAATCAATATTTCCACCACATACATTTATTTACAGATTTCCACAAAACGATGACATACTTGACACTGAAAATATTAGCTTGCCGCTCTCGCTATTAAGTTAATTTCATTGTAAACTCTGGAGGGCAATAGACTTGAAAATGGCATGAAAGGCGAGTTGTCATCATAGGTGGAAATGTTCTTGTATGGCAATTGATCCGATTACTTCGATTTGTCATAATGCCGAGGCTGACATTTCATCATCCATTAGGGACCATAACATTGTAGGGAAGAAGCCTTGTGGAATTTAATTAAAAAACAACAAATACCGCAATCCTTTATATTTAGTGAAGCTCGGAGGGTTTGCAGGAGACACAAAGGAAACACAGAGAGAGTTGTTTTGTTCTCGAGAAGCCATTTGAAAGCAGAAGAGTAAACTTTTTGTTCAATGTATTGGGGAAATAATGTGTTCTAGGTGTGTGGAATATGCAACCTTAATAGAGTAGATATTTCAGTTACTGGAATACAGGTACAAATTAAATGTACTGATTTAGCTCACCTGATTAGTTGGATTTTCAATGAACAGAACATTTCTTAGGTTTAGATAACTTATAAAGCAAAGATATAAAACATATACTGAGTCCAGTTTATGTTTGTATGGATGTTAAGATTTGTACTGATATATGTTATAGAGAATTTAATACATTAATAAATCGCATTAGGTTTTGGTAGCTTGAAATGGCACACTATTTCTTCTAAACTGATGTAAGGATACCGCTTTCTTCTAAGTTCAGTAGGAACTTTTGGACTTATGACGAGAGACGGAAACTCATTTTAAACAATTAACTGATTAATTATTTTAAAAAGGGAGATACATCAGCACTATTATCTTCTGTCCTAAACATCCTTTGCTGTAGTCCTTGTACAATGTGCTGTCTATCAGTATGCAGTGTGAAACTCTTCAGGTTGTCAATATGTCTGCACACCAACGTCAGCAACACAGACCTGTCTCTGTCCACTCTAATGTCTGTTTGTACATTACGTGTTTGACACCTCCACTGCAGACTTGTACTTAAACAGACTTAGTGTTTCTTCACTTTTTGGTGTGGGAACTTTACTCTTCACAGTGACAGCGTAGGCACGATCAGTTTGTCATTTTCACATTTGACACCTCTGACACATTCACGGCAAAGAACAAAGACAATTGTTCTGGTTTAAAGTGAGAGCAGATTACTCTTCAGTCCACCGTTATGCTTGCCAGGTTACACCTCAGAACTTCCAATGTGAAGTTGACCATTAGCTGTCTTAATATTGCCAACAATAACACGCACAAAGAATTCAGAGCAGGATTTAATCAAACTGAAAGGTACAAATAATTTGTTCCTTCCTTCTCGCCTTTTGTTTGGCTGCAGTCGAGTGAGTGGACTCACCTCTGTGTGTGTGCGTTATTAGACTAGCAGAGATATTGGCGTTTTGAGCCTGGCCATTCAATGAATCTCAGCATCAACAGATGAGTGTTAAAAAACAAACAAAACCAAGCTGCACCCTTCAAGCCCTCTTGCCCCTTTGACTCTCAGCAAGCTCTTCTCAGAGGAGCTGAGAGCTAGCCTGCTAATCGGGCTGACCAACCATAACCCTTTCAATCGTCTCTCTCTCTCTCTCTCTCTACTAATTTCCCTCCCCCTTTGTGACTCCCACCTCTCCCCCTCTCCACTTCTTTACTTGGCTCATTCTCTCCTGCCATCACTCCCACTTAAACCCAGTACGCAGGAGGCCTGACCGAGCGGATTGATTTCCAGTAAGACGGTGTCTGGAGCGCATTCTGGAGCTTTCCGGATGCGTTCATCCTCCTTTATTGCACTCTAATCTCAAGGGGCGACCGTGTCTGCTCCTTCGGCTTTGCAGTAGACGCACACACAACACACATAAAAGCTTACACAGAGAAACACACACACACACACATCCACGTGGAGCCCACATTGTAGTAATTTCAGTGTTTGGTTCTTCCCTCCAAAGGCTCTCATTTAATAGCTAGGCATTGTTATTGCCTTCTTTGTCTTAATTAATTTGATTGGCCTTTAAAAGTCAAGTCAGTCTTATCTGAGAATACATTGGCATTTCATTTATAGCAATACATTATTATTATTATTATACCAAATATCAGGAGTAATGCTTCAATACAAAGGGTGTATATACTGTGTACTAAGAGAGAGGATGTTTCACCCTTGACCCAAACTGTATCCATTAACCCTCGGCCCTCAGCCCACCAGCTGTTGAGGGGAAGAGCATCCTCACGGTGAAAACCCCTCTCCCTCTCCCAGTGCAGGCATCCACCAAGCCATGCCCAATTAATGGCAGGGTCAAACTTTTAATACACTAGCCAAACATAGTTGCTATTCAGTCCGTTTCCCCAGGATCAGGACCCAGGATAATGAGATTTCTTTGCACCTGGTGATTACACCGAGCAGCCAGGCAGAAACAAAACAGAACAGGACGGCAGGATATGCCCACTGATGGTTCTATCACTTAAATCGACCCTCGCAGCCTCTTTCTATTCTTAGACACGTTCTGCCTGCCATTTCCTCCAGGGTCAGGGTGTTGGGGAAAATCACAGAAGTCCAAAGGTCCAAGGACACACTCTGAACAATTAACAAGAAGGCAAAAAAAGGAGGGCCTTGACCAACCCTAAATGTTATTATTGAACCACCTGTTGATTGATTTTCAGATTATAATATTATTTTTTTGCGGTAGATTTTTTTAAATATTCCTACCAATATGTATTATTTCATTAAAATGAAAAAGGTCTCGTCTAGGCCAGTTTACTTGTATAACATCTTTTAGGTAATTAGGCTATGTTTTGTTGGTTTAATGATTGTTTCATTGCTATGAAACTCTTTTGAATATTTGTAGCGACACAAATTCACACAAATTCCTTTAGAAAATGTTCTTCAATTATTACACAACGGCTCTTCTAACTTCCCCAAGGGCGATTGATTTTTACCGTCAAAACCTGCACGTTCAAAAACGTTTTAGTGCTGCTGACTAAAGTCCAATCCTGGGGACAAACCTCTTGTTGGGATTTGACACACACACACACACACACACACACACACACACACACACACACACACACACACACACACTGAAGAGGCTTCCTTCTATTGTCGCTGTCTGATCCTGCCTACAACGGTTGAATGAAAAAGCCGTCAGTGACACAAGCTGATGGGGTGCCGCTCCCCAGCAGCTCAATAATGATGAGATAGATGTATGACAGCCCCTCACAGGAGAGTGTCAGCCTATTTGTCTTTCTGTCTGCCCAGAGAGATGGATGATCCTTCAACCCTGCGCCGGGAGGAAATATTCAGGGCTGCCATGACTCGAGAAGCCCATCATCATCCCTCACCCTCATGCCGGTCACCCTTCACAACTTGTTTAGACTGAATTAGGGTTCTGACGTTTGCTGCTATTTTACCCAGTCTGGAAGTTATGAACTTTCAATTATTCATCAAGAAGGAAGGGCAAAGCTGAACATTTACAATGGCACATAAAGTGAATTTGTAATTAAATCATTACATTTACCAATTTGGTAAGCTTTTTAAAATACATATCTATACAGTATATATGATAATGAATTGTGGAAAAGCCATGTAATGTTTTTTTCTCTTTTTTCCTAATGCGTTTTTTCATGATTTTCAATCTCACAAATAAGTTTGCTTAGCAGAAAGCTTTTTTGTATGCTTCTTAAGAAAAAAGACTATAGGTCTTAATCCACATTGCACTAAAGAAGACCTCAATGGCCAACTAAAGGCTTGTATTGTCTCCCTTATGTCTGGATTGAATTGAAAAGAAATAGAGTGATAAAAAGCTTAATTTACCATTTAAATAAACCTTTTTTTAAGTATTTTATTCATGCCTTTTGGTACTGTTGTATCATTGTATTATACATAATACACAAGCAAAGTGGAATTATTAATTGACAAGTTGAATTAATATTTCATTATCTTTTGTAACAGTAGCATCACAAAATCTGCTCTGAATTTAATTTCCCACTTTCTATTTTGCTTTATACATCCTAATTTTGTTAAGGGAAAATTAAATCGAGAAAATAATCAGTAAAGATTAATTACCGAGCAAATATATTTAGACACATCCTCTCACACACACACACAGGTCTCTGGGGAGCAGAGGTCAGTCACAGCTGGGACGCGGAGGCCAGGGCAGAGGACGGCCGGAAAATTGGAGGAAATAATTATCTCCATACATCTCAGTTCGTCATTTCTCTCGGGAATACACGGCTAATGTTCCCAGCCTCCCTTTCCCAAGCTTACATCAGCTGTATAGCCTTCTTATAGCGAGCAGGTGAAAATCACCTTCATAAAAAAAGAAAGAAAAGAATAATTCACTCCCCCTCAACTTTCCACATGTGCAGCTTTTGTCACTACAAGGCTCAAACTCTGAGACAGTCATGTGATTGACTTCAAGGACGTGAATGCAGCTTTGTTTCGGGCTCCTTTATGGCGCAGTGCACTATGAAGACTCCCTCAGTTACCTTGGAAACAGCAGGTTATGCCGCGGAGTCCAGAGAAGGTGCGAACTGAGTTTGTTGATGCAACAGTTGCTAATGAGAAAATAAGGATGGGTACTTTTTATTGTTAGCTCTCTGGAGCCTTAAAAGGTCATCATGGCATGCAGTATATCATGTTTTTTTTATATCATAACTTTTCCTTTTTTTTTATTCAGTCATTTAAATTAATTAAAAAGACATTTCATTGCTTGATTTAAAGTGACATATTCTTACCATTACCTTAAATAAAGTAGCTATCCAATTTACTATGGCACTCTTAACCAAGACTTTCAGCACAACGGCAATTTACTGGCCCTTAACATTCACAGTGCAATTCGTCGTGCACACCTTAAGCCCATAACACTAACCCTCTGAAAAACGTATGCAATTATTTGTACATTAAATTATTCCACAAAACAATAGAACCTCTAATCATTTGTTCTCATATAGGTGACATGTATCCCAGAGAAATGCTTATGGTCAAAATAACTGCAATAATTGTATTACATAACATCTTGTTATTAGTTATGGTGCATTAAAAATACATTGCGTTTCAGATTTAGAGACACCATCTTGACAGACTAGTTATCCAACAGTCTAATGATGTCCTTGTCCTTCAATCTGCTTTTAACTTTTGCTTTACCGATTTCTCTGGACTTTGAACGTTTTAACACAATTTATATAAATATATAAGTCCTTATTGTGATGCCGGGTAACAGCATCCTCCTTTCTGTGTTATGTTGCCGTCTTTTGTTGTTGTGGTTTGAAGGTTTTGTGGATCCACAGGAGCTTCTCTACCAATTCCCAAAGTGACAGCTTGATGGATGTTGACATACAGCTGAATTGGATTTGCTTCACAATTTATGAGAGGTGTCATGGTGTGTGGAACAAGATGTAAAGTTCTGGTTCAAACTAAGATCCTGCATAGCGCAACAAGATTGAACAATAATGGAAAGCAAGCATAGTGTTTACATTTTTATTTTTTTTAAGCAATTAAGGGAGTATCGAAGCAGGAAGGAGTCTTCAAATCAAATTCAAAGCAACAAGCCTTTGACAATTTGCAAGCTCTTATGCCCAACTTGTCTCTTTGCATGAGATGACAAACTAAACTTATTGGCAATGTGCTGATACTTATCAGTGAATTCTCGTTAAAAAAAAATAGCTTTTGATCTTTAAAGGATCGGTGAAAATAACTATTTGAAAAGTTGGTTGTGAAACTTACATTTAGACAACAACAATGGCAGATATAGACACCTGGTGGCATGGGTTTGAGAAACTGCCCATTAAATCTCAACACCTGATGTTTGTACCCAGCTGGGACTTTTGTTTCTCACTCCTCTTATTTCTTGTCAGTTATCAGGGGTGCCCACACTTTTGCAGCTTGGGAGCTACTTTTAAAATTACCAAGTCAAAGTGATCTACCTACAGGGCCGCCCCTGCCCAAAGCCATGTGGTGAGGCCCTGTGTGTCACGAGCGGGGGGGGGGTGCTAGTGGACTGCGAGCACCGGAACCTCGAAGCGGCGGAGAAACTGTGGCGCGCTTACACTTATTGTGCCGCATTTGCGCTTCAGATGAGGAGGTGAGGCGCCCCTTATACCCTTTCTTTAGTAGAATTGTATAAATTGGAAGGCTAACTAGGTAATCAGCTCGCCGGTGATTTGCAGCTGGCGCGGTTGACCGTGCATGCGTGGTGAACTGCGTGTTAGAAAATATGAGATCTCAGACTGGCTTACCTGTACGGCAATCAAGTGGCAAATGCCATAGTAAGGATGGATGATAGGCTAATTTTTTATTTATTTTTTCAATGCCATGCGATCTACCCACACTACGATCGACGTATTGGGCACCCCTGTATCTAAGCTGTCTAAGAAAGAGGTAAAACATCAAAGCCAAAGCAACAAGCCAACCAACAAATACATTTTTAGAGCCATAAACCTGGCCATCTTGATACAAAAAAACCAGTAACACTTAGTGTAAGCTAATGACAAATCTGGAATCTACATTAAAATTACATATTTTGCAAAAAGCTATGTCTTCTGCTGAGTTTGAGAACATTAAAATGATACGTCTACTTTAAATTGACACAAATGCTAAAGCAATGAAATACACGTGTTTACTTGTTTATCCGTTCCTACCAAATGCAAGCAGGGAATCATTATTTTACTGAGTGCAGGAGCTGGGTCATCACGACATGACAGCCCATTTACACCAACATTAAACATGGATTTACTCTGAGAGGGCCGCTTCTGCTTGCAGTGAGCATTTTAATGAAATAACCATTTCAAAGGCTAGCTCTACTGCCTCTACAACAGGGATGTCAAACTCATTTTGTTTACATGGACTGGCCCCCCCCTCCCTTAGGGGAATTCATCCACAAAAAACACACTGGACGCTGCACTAGGCCAGAAACCAGAGGAGACTGTGAGGTCCACCGTAGACTGACCACTTTTGGACAAAATGTACTTTCCATTAAAGGCAGCTCATTGTGGAATAGCCTCCCAACTGAGATACGGGATTGTCCCACTCTCAATAGCTTCAAAGGTCAACTCAAAGAATGGCTGAGAAACAAACATCCGTGCAATCACTACTAAATGCACTTTGACACAGGGGTATCTCCTCTTGCACTTTAGGTAGCTCTTGTATCTTCTCTTGCACTTGATATGTCGTTGCTGCTATATTGTATTACCATGTCATAAATACTTGTGTATGCTGCTCTTGCTTTTTTGCACTTTTTGCACATCATGTATTTTGTTTTTGCTATGTTTGTAAATTGTAAACTTCTTAAATGTTTTATGTGAGGGACTGCGGATGGAAATGAGCTCAAAGCTAAATCTGGCACTATTACGCTTGACACATTTTTAATGTTTTAAGTGTTCATTACTGTGCATTGTCCCTGCCAAATAAACGATTAAAATAAAATTGAATACATTTAGTACATGGGCCACATACAGTACAATGTAAAGTCAAGAAGGCCTGACTAGTAAAACCATTGCATAATATAACCAATAACACCAATACATCCATATGTTGCGCTTTCTTTTAGTGTAAAGAAGTACAAGTTCACTCTAATTGAATATCCATTTACAAAGCAAATCTACAGCCTAAAAGGTCTATTTTCAACAATGTTTTGGTTTTCCACATTTAGTCATTTTAGATACCGAACACATCGAACTACAAAACTAAACAAAAGTTTTAAAAAGTTGTAATTTACTTCTAAGTACATTTTAAAAAAACGATTGAGATCCAGAAACTCTTGCAGTTTTCCATATATGTTCAATTCTGTGTAGTACAGCACACCAATTCAAGTGGAAGCTATTAAAGAAGCGGGTAACATTATCCCTTGATTTACAAACCATTTTTACATGAAGCAGACTCCCCTCTCACGGCCCGTCCACACAGCAGCGTTAAAAAAATCTTCCAACGCTTCTGCCCATTCACTTTGAATGGGGTGACGTCACTTTGCCTCACTTTTCGCCGAACTGCATTGTGGGAAGCAAAGCGGAGATTTCCAGGCATCTCAGGCTTCAAAAGTTGAGCAATGTTCAACTTTTGAAGCTGAGGTGGAAGCGTCAGCCAATCAAATCCCGTTCATGCAAATCTGACAGTTCAAGCGCTAGCCAATCAAACCGCGTGTATGCTGGGAGTGACATACCGCAGTTCATTTCCTCATATTCCAAAAAATGGAGGAGAAATTAGCGGTAGGGAATCACCCGGTGCTTTATGACCAGTCCCTATTTACCTACCGGGATATAAACCGGAGGAGCCATGGAGGGAGGTGGCAGAGACAGTGGTTTTCGCCTGTTTGGGGAGTTTATATCCAGTTTACGTCGGGCTTTTTTGCTTTGTATGTCGGGGGCGGGAGATTCACGTGATTGGTTGTTGGTCGCAAAAAATCCCCAAGCTTCAGATATGCCCACCTCCAAGATTTTTTAACGCTGCTGTGTGGACGTACCGTTAGGCTTCACACTTTCAATAGTATAAGGTATACAAAAATAGCAATCTCAACAATTGTTGTCTGGTTTGGGCCACAGGATAGTATGTTTCTCACCCCTGATCCACACAGTGCCTCTCAAGAAGATACATTGTCCATTTAAATGCATAAAAAGCAAGTTTTTACCCAAGTGAGGGAACTTCAGATAAATCATTCATCCCACTGCCACTTGTCATATGGAAACTCCCTCCTATGAGCCTTTGTACAAGCGAGAATCATGACAGTCAGTCCATTGCCCAGTAAAAATGAAAGATACCTTCTGTATGAGAAATTGCTGCTTTGACATATTGCTCCGCTATATCAGAAGGTTTGAGTCTACAATGCGGCTTTGATCTCCAGAGACATAAAATTATCATAATGTCCACTTCCTCCCTCTCACAGTATCAAAAGATATCACTTACACGCTGAACAATCCAATCCAATCCACTTTACTTATATAGCACATATTAAAAACAGAGGGTTTACCGAAGTGCTTCACAACAAACATAACATTATAATAAAATATAATATTACAATAATAGATAAAAGGCACACATAAGAATAGATAAAAGGCACATAAAGGCTATGGACAGACAATAAAAGCATAAAAATCGATAAAACAGCTCAAACTGACTCGAAAGCGAGGGGAAAGAGGTGGGTCTTCAGGCGGGACTTAAAAGTTTGAAGGGTGGGCGACAATTTGACATGGGGGGCAGGTCGTTCCAGAGCCTGGGGGCTACCGCTGATCTTTTTATTGGTTTTAAGGACTACTAGCAGCAGCTGATCAGCCGACCTCAAAGCCCTTGTGGGGGTGTACACCTGTAGGAGGTCGGAGATGTACTGAGGGGCCAGCCCATTAAGCGATAACAATAACATCGTAAAATGAACTCTAAAATGGACAGGAAGCCAGTGGAGGGAAGCCAGAATAGGTGTGATTCCTGTAAGCAGCCGAGCCGCAGCATTCTGTACCAGCTGTAGGCGTGCCAGCGAGGTCTGGTTTAGGCCGGCATAAAGTGCATTACAGTAATCTAGACGAGTCAAAACAAAGGCATGAATTACACGCTCAAAGTCTAAAAAGGATAAAACCGGTTTAATTTTGGACAGGAGCCTCAAGTGATAAAAACTGGACTCAACCACAGAGTTTATCTGTTTATCCAATTTAAAAGCACTGTCGATTTTGACGCCCAGATTTGTGACCATGGGTTTTGCATATGTAGGGAACCCAGGTCAATGGAAGGGACATCACCATTTGGTCCAAATACAATGACCTCCGTTTTGCTCTCATTTATATTTAAAAAGTTTAGTGCCATCAGAGAGCTGGTGTTTTTTTTTAGGGGTAGGTATATTTGAGAGTCGTCCGCATAAAAGGTAGTAGGAAACGCCATGTTTTTGTAGTCCAAGGGGGAGAAGGTATAAATAAAATAAAATGGGCCCCAAAATAGAACCTTGGGGAACTCCACAGGATAGGGGGGCAGAAGACGATGCAAAGTCACCAATCTTAACAGAGAAAGATCTCTGGGACAGATAGGACCTGAACCACTCTAAGGCAGTGCCCCTGATACCCACTCTAGACGAGAGATAAGGATGGAGTGGTCAATCGTATCAAAGGCAGCTGTGAGGTCTAAGAGCATAAGGATGGGCAGAGTCACCAGAGTCTGTAGTGACCAGGAGGTCATTGAACACTCTTAGAAGGGCAGACTCAGTACTGTGAAGCGCTTTAAAACCGGACTGAAAAATATCGAAAATATTGTGTGCATGTATAAAAGACTGCAGAGTACGGTTTTCTCCAATATTTTTGAAATAAAAGGAAGCTTAGAGATGGGTCTGTAATTTATCAGGGGTTTACCACAACCGCTTGTTTGAGATAAACTGGCACAGAACTGGACTCTAGGCTGCTATTTATAATTTATAATAATCTATAACAGAGAGAGATCGGCTCTGTATTATGCAACTAGGGACCTGGATGTAAGAAACTATCGTGTCCTAATGCTATAAGAGATAATGAATTTTGTAACAGAGATACAAGTAATTAAAAAAGGAGGTGGTGAAATACCTAGTGATACACAGAATAAATTGAAGCACCAGCCGACAAACATTTCTTAGGTTTAGCCAGAGCTAACAAATGTATGAAACCGTGACATCAAGTGGTTTTTGGAAGGTAATAGCAGCTTCTCACACTTCAATCTGTACCAGCTTGTCATTTTTTAATAAGATAAAGTCCAGTCATCCTATCACCTGTACATCCACTCCAAAGTGTTGCAGCAGCAGCTAAACATCTTGTGAGGGAGTCTTGGGCATATTTTCAGAGAGAGCGTTGAATTTCTTGCTAACAGCGGGTGACAAGACATCCATCAGCCAACGTTGTCTCATTTCTAAAGCCCGATTGATTTCTCTTCTACTATTTTTCCCTCAAAAGATAAATAGATAAATGTCAGCCAAGTGTGTGATCACAGGCTAACTGGGCGATTCAATAAAAAAGATTTTGCCCCAGCTGGAGTCTTGCCAGACTTTTGTATTAAAATGCAATCCCTCTGAGTCAGAGGTAAGCGGTTGTTTTTGCTCTGATGCCTTTCACAGCTCATTCAGCTAAAACAACCCTGCAGGAAGGTATGAAACTATTGTTGGCAGCACTGTTGGCCAAAAAGGTATCAGTGATCACCAGCTTGACAGAAACCTCATTTTACATTAACATTTACCAGCCTTATTAAAATGGATCGGCACTAGTCAGAAGGAAGGCAAACAGAAATAATTGGTAAGGTTGGCTAAATAAAGTTTCCAAAAGTAAAGCTTGGATCTGCTTTCACACTCCGGGGAAATATTCTCTCATTACGCCCAGTGTGGGGGAGGAGGGAAGCAGCAATAAGGTAGATTTCATCCGAGGCTCAGGAGAAAATGAAACCTTCAGATGACATTAGAGCATGTAATGCTTTCATACGGTTCCACCCATTGACGAAAATTAAATGAAAATTACTGTTGCATGTTTATTTTTTCTTCCACCCACTGTGTAAGTGATTGTTTCCTTCACAACAGATACAGGCAATGGGGATGTTTTGTATTGCTTCTACCTGTTGCGCTTTGAACTATCTCAACTTTAGCCTCTTTACAAGATATCACTGTAGTCTGAATAATGAGGTTCAGCTTCAGAAAACAAGCCTCTCCTGGTAGATCATGTCTGTCATTTCTTCTGATTAATAAGATCTTTGGGAAAAATGAAACACCAATAAACTTTCACTAGGTTTTATAATCATAATTGCTGATGTGGGGGAAACTTCTGTGTATCAATGCAGTGGGAGTCACCGACTCAGGAAGGAGACACGGGATAGAGCTGGAGCTTTGATGTCAAACACTGATGGGTTTATTCAGAGTATCGGCCGGAGGATTCACATCACAAATCACGAGTCAGAGGGTCCGACTTCACGGGAGAGTTGCCACGTCAATTCTGAAGAGCCTCTCTCTATGTTAGACCTTTTAACTGGTTCACAGAGAGTAATCAACATCTCTGAGAGAGTAGACTAAACAGCTGGGAACACTGAATCACTTGCGTCCAACACTTATGGCCTCAAAGATTTCACACCTTAAGAGTCCACAAACACCGATAAAGAAGTGCCTCAGTGTTCTCACAACAATTACCATTTGTGCCCGATGGAGGCCGGTCACAAACTGGTAACAACAACACATATGGCGCCAATGCCTTTCCTTAAAGGAGATAACAGACGTCAGAGTAGATCATAAAACATCACAGAGCAAAAGGTTAGATATCTAGAAGAATTATTCCTTAACAGCTGACTGTTTAAATGTATGCAAAGCCTGTATGCTGATTGTTTATGATCCAGTATGTTTTATAGGGCTTCAAACAGTAAAAAATGTATTATCCTTGTCTTTTTTGATCGATGAATTAACTACACACAATTAGTCAATAATATGTCTGCAAGTATTCCATCTGAAGTTCACTAAAACATAAGTGGCTTCCTCCAATGTCAGACTTTGTTAAGCAGCAGGTTAATAAAACAAAAAGACATTCAAATTATAAAGAGCTGCAAGCACATCTGGCGAGAAAACACATTGATATATATATGATATATATATATGAATTGTGTTTAATGAGCATATCAGCTACACACTGACTTCCTTTTTAAATAGAAGGATATGTGGACATCTTTTTTTAGCCTATTTTAACCGCTCATTACAACCGGACTCAACAGATTCTTCCCGGTAACTACACAGGGAAATAAGCAGATAAAAACAAAGGAATAACCAATGTTTAAAAATAAGTTTTATCCTAGCAACTATGTTTTTTATTGAAATCATTCATTCACACTGGAGTTGGGACTTTTGACAGCTTCGGAGATCAGAGCAAGATGCAGTACCTGTCCTTACCAGTCCTGACTGAATCAGTTTTAATGATACATGAAACGGTGTAGTGAGTAATCCTGACTGGTGAGGAGAAGGTCATTATTCCACTGGAGAAAGATCAGGTGAAATAATGAAAAGATACCAGTGCACAGAACGAGAGTAAAGCAGTGGTATTTCCACTAGTGGGCTTTCTTTGGTGTACTGATAGTAAACTGAATATTTTTTAGTTTGCGCCTGTTCGTTGAACAAAACATTTTAAGACGTCACTAATGGTGGAAATATTTACACGCACAATTTTCACATATACATTAAAGTCGTTAATCAGGAAAATAATCCGCGGAATAATCAATATATAGATATTGCAGATTTTGAGTCATCCATTTCCAACTGAAGGGACCAGCAAGTAGATACAACTTCTTTATCTTACATTTGTTGTAGTTAAAACACTTCAAATTCAGAGAGTGCACAGTGCACTGTGGTTTCTTCCGGATATATTATTAGCAATGTATAGTGAGTTACGTCAGAAAACACTCCAGAGGGAAAAATCAATTTCATCCATATCTTCAATAAAAATGAATGGCAGCTGAATATTTCTCCTCCTTTTAAAATGTCCTTTCTCAGTACTAGACATTAGCATAATTATATTGTGGCATACGCAGATCAAACCAATCCATCGCATCATCATATTTCTTCCAACCTACGTATCCACCTGATATAACCGAGAGGCTTTTTTTTTACATATTTTGCATATCAATGTAGGCGTCTCCAAATTGAAATCCCTTTCTATTTTTGGAGATGGCTTTTTGATGGCTTCTCATTACAGAGATGTTGGCCATGGTGTCATATGAAAATGTCATCCCAGGCTCAGCAGAGTCTGTGCAGGAGGCAGTCCTCTCCGACTCAGACAAACGTCCCTTAACAGTTTAACCTCATTCGCCTAGCTCTAGGAGATGATGAATCATGAAACCCAGGGCAGAGCGTGCACGCTGACAGCGGGTGAATGAGCGTGTGACGAGGTGCCAGTCAGCCCGTTTATGACAACCTTACACGTTTCCTGTGGTGTTACTCTCAGGCCATAATCACTTTAAGTCAGAGAGTAATGCTCTCCTGCGCATGAGGCCTATGATATATTGAGGAAAAACTCAATGCATTTTGCTAAGTGAAAAATGGCTGGTTGATTGATTAATTGGTGGTTCGACAGGAAACCTCAGTGTAACGACAGAAGATTAACCATTTGAACCTTTTAAAACTAATGGCAGGTTGCTGGTGGGTCAGTTTCAAATATTTTGCTGACTAATATCGCTTTCAGAGCTGATATTGCTTTATATTTGAGAGTTTAAATAATCCGATTATGATATCAAACATTAGCAAAACATATTTTCAAAAATATTTTTTATTTTTATTTTTATTTAACCTTTATTTAACCAGATAAAAAACATTGAGATAAAATCTCATTTTCAATGCTGACCTGGCCAAGAAGGCAGCAACGTTACACATAACACATAACACAAACATATAAAATACAGAGAACATAAAGAAAACAAAAGACGAAAAAGCAGTCACTACATTGTGCACATTAGGACAAAAAAAAGTACACTACTTGTTACTGCAAGAGCAGCTGGTGGTGAGGACTTCAGACAACTTCAATTTAAAACATGAAATAGAGACAAGTGCCCTCAGTTTAAGGCGTGATTGAAGGTCATTCCAAGACCAAGGACCATAATAAGAAAGACTCCTTTTTCCAGCCTCAGTCCGTACAGTAGGAACCTGGAACCGTATCCAGGCACTGGATCTGAGTTTGTAAGAGTCACAAACTGGAGCAAATCTGACACATATGTAGAGTGGAAGCTTACCTAAAATGGCTTTATACATTAATAAAAACCAGTGCTGCATCCTACGCATAGTAAGTGAGGACCATCCAGTTAGGCTATACAATGTGCAATGATGAGTCCTATAGGGTGCATTTGATATATAACGCAGTGCAGCATGGTAAAGTGGGTCAAGTTTGGCCAAAATTTGCTTATATTGATGACAATTCTTCGACTCAATTTCAATCTTTTAAAAGATGTGTTTCTTAATATTTGCGCAACTTCAATAAGACAGTGGTGCGCAACCAAACATTTGTGAAACTATTTGGGTTTTATACATCAAGCTGAAGTGTTTAAGACAAGACATCTACAATATTTCAATTTCAAAGATTTTGATCATGGGTTTTATAAATTGTTTTTCAGTAAGAAAATCCTTGTATTTTAGAGACATGCCTGAACAGAAGAAGCCATTTTAAGACGTCACTTTGGTATGGATTAATCGCTTACTAAAATTATTCCAGGCCCTAAATAATTCACTGTAAATAAAAGGATGGCTTGGAAAGAAAAGCTATAACAAAATGATTCAGAATACACTGTGTATAGGATACTTATCATAGGAGTTAAGGGAAGACTTTACCAGACAGAGGTTAAAGGGTTAAAACAGAGGTTAAAGGGTTAAAACTTGTATCAGTATCTAGCAAAAGTGCCTTGACATATGCCGATTACAACTCCTTATAGACACAACCTCTGGCTTTGTGATGGGCACTATTGAATTAATCACTCAATGAATATTTATTTATTTCAGCCTCCACATCAAAACACTTGTATGTGTTCTTGTAAAATTCCCTTCACTCTTCATTGAGTGTTTGCAATGGGCTGAACTCACTGAATAACTCAAACGCTGTGAGGTCGACTCTTTCTCAATAGACCCTGAATGCAATAATCAGATTTACGTGTCTCTTGAGCATCACATTCGCTTTATCGGAGTCGAGGTCAAGAGTCAAAGCATTTCAGTGTCTCCATGGTAACGCGTTTGCCTTTACCTCAACATAATGCTCAACATCTGCATCCTTCATGATACAATAGAGACATTCCACAGACACACTATTTACTTTAACACAAAACAATGCGATGTTTGCTTTGTGAATCATTGCTTCGCGGTGGAGGTCACAGTCAGCGGGGTTGAATGGGACAGCTAACGGTCGGCGTTGTTCACGGTTCAAGCTGTGAATTTAAAGTCGAGCAGTAACAAGCCACCTGTGGCGTCGTGAGTCTGCTTCGGCACAGTCAGTTCGGTAATGAGGTTTTATTCAGGCAGAAGCTGTGTCAGGGTATCAGCCCCTTTGTGCGGACTAATATCTCTCTGTCTGAATCTGTAAACTAGGTTTGTGTGTTTGTGATGATGAGCCGTCCTGGAAATGAGGCTCAGAGGTGGGGGTGTAATGAAGAGGGAGCCAGGTGGGGGCAGGACTGTGTGTGTGCGTGTGTGCGTGTGTGTGTGTGTGTGTGGCATTTAAAAGAGGAAGCGTGCAGTTGTTCCAATCACTGATTAATTAGATCATCATATTCCTCTTTTTCATCTCTTTGTGAGTGTGTATCTGTGTGTGTGTGTTCATCTAGTGTTTCTGTAGCCGACATGGTGCTAGTGCGCTAATGCAGAAGAGGCATTAACCCCAATCTCTGTGGATGAGAGAGCGCTTGGCCAGCCTGCGTCCCTGGAGACCGGTGGCATGCTTCTGTCTGCCTGCCAATCTTATTTCCCGGATAGCTTGCACACTTATTTCATTGTGGCCTGTTTCACAGCCCCTTATTGATTTTTGTAACATCATGTTGGTGTGAGGACAAAGGGCTCTTTTTTGATCACAGGGTTTTGTGATAAGCTTGATGTTTGTGTCTGCAGTAAGTAATCCCTTTTTAAACATGTATTAATAGTTTTCTTTGAATCCGCACATAATGATTCAGATCATGATATGGGGATTTAAGGAAATCATTATCAATATCTGATGTTTCATTTAAATCTCTTCACTCTAATGTTCCTTTACTTATTACACACTTTAGCTTGTTCTTTTTCTGTGCTTTCAAACTCCTTTATCTCTATTTGTCTAACCTTTTCTCTTCTCCAGCTTTTATTTCCCCTGTTGCTTCTCATACCCATCGTGCTTGCTCAGTCTGGTTTTGTGTGTCCAAACCAGCGGATGTGAGATAGCGGGCTGGGCATCGGAGACGTCGCTGTCTCTCTGCGAGTCCCTGTGGTACATTAGGCGTCCCTTACCATGTATTATTGATTCCCTCTCTCTAATCACCGTCTCCAGCCAAATTCCTGGCTAAGGCACAACTCTGAAAGATACTGCGGTTTTTGAGTAGCAGTAACAACAACAAGAACAACAGGTGAGGCATCTTCAGCGCAGATGTAAGTGGTTACAGTCTCACCTGAAAACATATGAAATACTGGCAATATGCTTAAAATCATACATGGTTTGACCAATCAGAAATGTTCAGCGCTGCAAGCCCAACCCCAACGATCCAACCTTTTTTCTAAATGACTGCCCCCGAACATAAATAAAGTCCCCAGGAACTTAATTTCTATGGGAGGGTTTATATGGTTTATATGTCTGCAAACTAGCTTAAGCAGTAAGCTGGACTTTGTGGTAATTGTCCATGCTATGTATTTGTAGGACAATATATTACATTGACTAGTTAAATTATTATAGATATTGTCTTATATTTTGGATATTGTAAAAAGGCTTGAGTATCCATAGCTTTAAGGATGAAACACAGTAAAATGACGTAATAGTCAGAAATGACCAGACTGTTTTAATATTTCCCTTTACACACTCATTTTATCAACATTACTGATGATTATTAACCAAAACAGGTTTAAATGTCTCACGAAAGCACCCAACAATAAAAAAAGAGGGAAATATATGAGATTTTCTCCATATCAACCCGCACTATGTACTTACCCCTATAAACTTTAATCATTCACATAAAGTTCCACCACAGAGAAAGCTGTTAGTCAGCCATAAGAGAGCCATGTGTGCCTGAGCATTTGACGGGGATAAAACGGATGTAGACATAGCTGTGGGATGAGGCCCAGATTTTCTCTGGCCTTTCAACTATTCAGTGAGTGTGTGTACTGGGATTCTGCAGACAGATCCCACACAGTTGGAAATCAATTAGGTTCACACAAATATGGATCGGAGATCATTGGTGATCTGCATTTCCTTTCTTCGCTCTGTGTCTTGCTGAAGAACAGAGATAGAGTTTTGAAAGAGATGACTACTTTTGTGTGAATCCCTGCTGCGTGCATCCCTGCTGCGTGCTTTGGCACAGAGTGAAACACTGCACACAACGGGGGTGTGCTGAATGTGGGAGGAAGAGTCGGGACACTGAGGGGACAGAAAAGGGGAGAGGGGCTTTACAAAGTGGGTCAGTTGAATCATTGCATTACTGGTCCCTTCTGATGTCATGCAGACATCATCACCCCGGCCCCACCCGCCATACACTCAACGCAAAAAAAACGGATGATTCTGAGTCATACTGCAGCATGAAGTTGTAAATCAAATGTCTACTGATAACTTATATATTGAAATCACATTAACTATTGTTAAGCTCTTTCAACACTTAAAGATGTCACACTCTGCTAAAGTTGGAGGTGAAATGAAACTTGAGAAAGTGCGTCAGATATTTTAAAACCTTTTTACTTTTTACAAGAAATGCTGAGGCATTCAAGCCAAAGCTCAGGGTTACTTCTTTCTTCACACTTTTCACACAAAGCACAAACGAAGAGGTGTTTCTTTTCTCCGAACAAAATCTGAAAGTGGCTTACATCACTGCCATCTTATTCAGAGTAGTCCTTGACTACATTATGTTAGAACGCAGGCATCTGTTGACAAAGGAGCGAATAGAAAGATAAAAAAATGAAATGAGAAGAAAAAATCTTAAAAAGAACACACATCAAAGGTTGACTAATGAAGTGCTTCTTTGATCAAAAAAAGCTTCTTGATGTTGAAGAAATGTCAACGAGACAAAACAGATTCCATGTGAGAGGAGAGTCACCTCTTTACTGTGAGAAAAGGTAAAGTTAATAAACTATCAGAAAACATCACTTTGACTCCACTTAGAGTAGGAGATTAATACCTGAGTTAGTCAATTTAGTTTCTACTTTTCATAAAGTATAATGAAAGGCGTCCATATTTATATTTGAAAAGTTGTTGGTCGCTGTTTTATCCCTCCTGAACCGGCCCTAAAGTTATTGCATCAATACAAAAAAGACAAATCAAAGTATTTCTAGTTATGCAATTAAAAACTTTCTAACAACAGTTTTTCTTTGCTGAGCTTTAGTTGAGGGATAACATATTCATTTATTTTAACCCTAATTCTAACCAGGGCTGCACATTACTGTAAACCTTTTCAGCTTCTTCAGTGGGATATGTGCAATACTCCTATTGCAGTAAGTGCAATGTCAACAATGCCTGGAAATACAGTAATAGTAATTTTCCATGACTAATCCAGTGTTTCCCATTAATGACCGACAGTCTAGGTAGACACACCACCATTTAATAATTTATGTTGTGCACTTTTCAACGGGTGGGGTCTGCCTGGGGGATTTAAGGGAGCAGGTCAGAGTCAGCAACTCAGTGTGGATTGACAGATATTAGGATATATTTTGTTTAATGTCCCAGACAACAAAAGCAGCAAATCCTAAAAAATGTAAAGCCGAAGTTATCATATTGTCTATTGTAGGTGTTAGCACGTTTTGCCCTCAATAGATCTAGTCTGACAATCACGCAAAGACGTAATGTAATGGTTCTACAACAAAGAAGAAAACTTTCCCTGCAGAAGAAAAACCTGCTTTGTATGGCTTTGCTACCAGGCATGTATACCATCCCCAAGGTGATTCAACACATTACATATAATATATTCAAGTTAACATAAAGATCAAGGTCATTCATTCATTGCATTTTATGGATTCGTAAGCAGTATTAGTGAGGGGCGGCCTTGCAAAGTCCATGTCTCAAAGACAAATGCATCGCAAAGGACCCACCCTGATTCAAAGCAGCTTATTCCAATTTCAGTCAGCCTCCAACTTCTGCAAAGTCGAAAAATAAGAAATCGATCAGACAGAGGCGGCAAGAGGAAATGTCCCCTGGATTTATAGATGAAATCAAAGAGTGTTTTGTTAAACGATAGAGATGGCTGGGTACGTTCCTTCATTCATGACTCATGTCACTGCCCATTTCAGGGCATATATACTGTATGTATGTATATATAAAAAGCTATGGACTATCTTTTAAATTGAGCAGGACACATAGGCGTGAGGCTTCATAAAGTCATTATGGAAAATAAGTCAAGTGAATAAAAAGTAAGGGCTTTTATCAATATAAGCAATGCACACAGATTGTGTCGCATTGTTTATGCCTTTCTGTCTTGGCAAAAAACGTTATCCTTGATTTATAATCCAGTCTGAACTCCAAACTATTTATTTGAGCATGCCTACGTTTTTCTTTTACATTTTGTTTTATCTTGCTAAGTTTGACCATTTCTTGACATACCTGTTTTTATTGCATTTTTTTTATATTCCGGTACATTTTGAAGATCTTGTTTCATAAAATGTATCTATTTGAATTGATCTGTACACAGTGCCCATCTTTTGTCTGGCTTTAGCCTTCAGCAGCAGTCATGTTTCCATTCCCTCAACAAAGCACATTCAACTAATGTGGGGAAAATACTATTTTCTGAACAAGTTGAATATATTGAAACGCAGCAAATCAACCTGATACTCGGCAGCAGGCAAAGACGCGCCAGCTATGCAGCAGATTATTCACACATATCACAAATTCATGGCACGAAGCGTACAATGTCTTGTTATGAAAGGTTATGTAGAATTGATAAGCACCAGTTGACCATCAGTACATGATAAAGGCTTAATGCTTCCACTGAGAAAAGCTGAGTGAACAAGACGTAGATGTAATTGTGAGATAAGCAGAAAGGATTCAAATAACTCCATTGCTCTGAGTGAAAATATTGTAGATGATGTGAAGTGCGTGGAGAAAATGTGTGATTTTGACTTGAGTTACAAAAGCCAGGTTGAGTTTTCAATGTAGACAATACTGCAGTAAGTAGAACTCACATTACGTGAGTTGACAATAGTCATGACAATAGTCATGTTGAGCCATATACAAAATAAGGCTCTACAAGACACTCACATTTTATTTGATTTCCTGCTTTTAGATCACATTAAACTGAACTTTTGAAGGTATGGACTGAAAAGACAAAGATAGCATAGGACATTGAGAAACTGGGATCGATTTGTTTACAATTTCCTGACATTTTATAGACCGATCTAATGGATTGAATGATTGAAGCTTTTAAGAAGACTTTGATTACATTGCAGAGATTGAAGAAGAACTCAAATTATTTTTACTTAAAGTAAAAGTAGCAACACTACAGTCTAAAAATACTCAGTTACAAATAAAAGTAACGCATTGAAAATTGTGGAAAAAGTATTAACTAACATCTAAATATACTTTAAGTACCAAAAGTAAAAGTACTCATTATGAAGAATGGCCCATTTAAGCCCCATATATTTTAAAGTAACAAAATGGGAAAATACTCAAGTAAAGTACCTAATTTTACTCTCCAAGTACAGTACTTGAGTAAATGTACTCAGTAACTGTACACCTATGTTTACAAACACAGGCATTTATAGTATAAACAGCACAAAATGCAAGTTGAACAACAAGACATAGCCAGTCCACAGCAGGGATTTTACATGAACAACCATGCCAATGCTGTACATAGCTTCACATGTATAGGCACAGCAGAAATATTAAGCACCAAAAACATAAACCACATGCAAAAAGAGAGCAGCTCTTTGGCCTCTTAGCTTGATATCGAGAAGCAAACAAACACTGTGACAGAACACAGCCAACATTTCTCTCCTAAAATGCATGTTAGCATTAGATTAGCATAAACAGCAAACACTTACCTTAGCATGCTGAAGTGAAGCAATCATCAGGGTCTTTTCCAACAGGTTGCAGACGCCCAAAGCTGGAAAGCAGGATGGACAAGTCTCCGGTTTGATATTAATCTACTTGATTATTCCTCCACAAAGCCGTCCCCAAACAACATGAGTTACCTTTCTGCAGCTTGCTTATAAGTGCCACATTAGCCACATGAGTTAGCTAGCATAACAAACATCTTTACAGAAACAGCACTTTAAACTGGAGTGAAAATAGCCCGCCATGTTGAAAAGGGTGCGAGATATACGGCCTGTTACAGCCCGCACAGTGTGCCTCTGTCCCAACACCAGTGGAGTAAAGTAACTAAGTACTAAAATACTGTACTTAAGTACAATTTGAGAGACTTGTACTTAAGTTCAGTATTTACATGTTTTGCTACTTTGTACTTCTAGACCACTACAATTCAGTTAAATTGTGTACTTTTACTCCACTGCATTTATTTAATACCTTTAGTTACTTTGCACATTTTGTTTAATAATGTGAAATCTAATCAACTCTTAAATAAGACTTTATTCACACCTGGAGTCAAATTCACAAGCTATGGTCCTGCAGTAGGCTAGGCCTATATAATGTAATTACAATTAGCTGCACCTTTACCAGCTAAATATAAAGCAAAATGCATTACTAATTGTTATCAAAACATATGTACCTATATATTTTTCTGAAATAGACCAATCTGCAAAATAAGTACTTTTATTGTTTGGTACTTGAAGTGTATTGTTATGCTTATACTTTTTAAACTTTTACTTGAATAACATTTTGATTGCAAAACTTTTTATTGTAACAGAGTATTCCTACACTCTGGTTCTCTTTCTTTTACTTAAGTACAATATCTGAGTACTTCTTCCACCCATGCCCAACAACTAAATCAACATAGCCTACTATTTCTTAGCATGTAAAAGGTTGGAGTACTTTTTCCAGAACTAAGAACACTGAGTAAAAACTTCACAATAAAACTGTGTAAAAAGTTATGAAATACTCACAAAGTTGGTGTTAATGGGCACTGGATTTTGCAGTGCTCTGGTTGGTTTATTGTATTGTGCAGTGATACACAAATTCACAGCTGTGAGTCATTAAAATAAGTTGCAGGTGGTTGAGAGACTGCTCCAGAGAGAACTCACAAAAATGAAATTAAGGAGTTGTGACTTTTCTATAAAAAAGTAGTATGTGGATTTCATGCACTCTATGCTACAAAGATAAATATTCTATATTAAAAGTATTCATGGAATTGGGCTGTGTGCATTGCAACCTAACCTAACAGTTTGTATTGCATGCTTTATTCCCTTTAATCTGCTTTGGAATAAAATAATAAAGCAAATGTACAGAAGTATTGTAATTCACTGAGGCTTTAATTCGACACTTTTATCACATAAAAGCTGCATGTTGCAAGGTATACAGTATTTTCTAGATAAGTCACCCAAAATTGAGAGAAATAGTTAAAATTAGCTCCACCTTGACCAACACCACCATAAATGAATATCCATTTTAGCTGGACCTTCTTTTTTTTACAGTACACACACTCTTGACTTTTCAAACAGGTGTGTCTAATTAACAACTGGCTCATGTTCATGGAAACCAGCCATCGTTAATGTTATTATCTACACCTGAGGTTCTTCAGCTGGGGCAAGTAAAAAAGAAAATAAGTAAACCATCATTAAAATTGCTTAAATAAAAATGCCGTCATCATTAGAGTGGATAGATTGCCCAGGAACCGGATGATTTGGTGTTCAAGTCGCAGTGCACGATCAACATTACCATTAATCTCCCAGAAAGGTGCACCTGAACGCCACATGAGATCATTAGTCTGTGCTCTCTCAGTGCTGGACACTTAATTAAGAAGTATTTACGAAATATTTTTAGGGCAGTATTATCATAAACTCTCTATCTTACTTTATCCAAGATATAAAAATAAGAATACTTGCTCCACCCCTAATAAGTCGTTTAAAAAAAAAAAAGACAGTACAGATATAGACTGGCTGAGGCTAAAAATGGATTATATTCATCACTCCCTTTCACTCTCACAATGGTTCATTTGCACCTCGTCATTCATTAATTTAATTACGCTATGACCGAATGGGCACAACCCATCTCAGGTGCCTTCAGCGTTTCTTATTAGCGTGCATGGGGGTCTCGTGGATTCAGCTCATCTGTTGTATTTGCTCATTGAGACCTCTCAGCCCAGACCCAATCTCTCCTCATTAACATTTTAGGCGACGAGTCTGTCACGGCCTTAATTAACAATTCATGAGAACGGGTTTATAGCTATATTAACATTTTACAACCAATAAATCAGCTTTCCTAATGTGCTGTGTGTCTGCATGCAGCCCCATGTGTTTGAGCATGTATGAGCATCACACAGGGGGCACTTTGTTAGTGTGTGGGTGAGATATAGCAACATGTTTCCCTTTGTCTCCAAGTCTGTCTCCATGTCTGTCCCTGAGCATGCCATTTGTTTGAACTTTCTCTTAATCTGATGTTCTGATCATGACAGTGTAGTGAATCATAACATGTATGCTTTTTTGATCAGCACAAGAAAAATCCAACCTGAAGTCATTCACAGCGTTATGCCAATTAATGACCTAAAAAGATAAATCCCACAAAGCGAGTGCCACCCATAATGGAAATGTTGACTAATTAGGGTGCTATGTTCGATCAGTAGACTATTACAAAGTGACAGCGATGTTAGTCTCTTTTTCTGTGGGAAGCAAAAGGAACAAGAAGGGAGAGGAGAGATGAGCAGGGATACATCTGAAATAATGGTGAAAGACAATCTGGTAGAGCCGATTCTCTGAGGTATCATCATTTCGGGTTCTTTTACGCCACATATTCAAAAAACCTCTGAGAGTAGGTGTAACAGCATGTAATAAGACCAAGGAGTCTTTAACTGCTTCATGGTGCTATGGTATGTGTGTGTGTGTTCATGTAGCATGGTGTCTAAAAAGCACAAATAATCCTGCATCTGTAAGAAAATATCTGCAATCTGACTTTACTTTTGTCGCAGAGCTTCAAAAAAACATTTTCTCTTTTATATTTCAGCTCAAAAATGTCGTGCAATGACTGAATGACAGGGTAATATGTGGTCAAAACACCATGTCTCATGCTCTCTCGGTGGGTGGGGCTAAAACAGAAAGAAGTTGAACTGAAGTAACAATCCCCTTTATGCAGCTGCTTGACCCCACTTTGAAAGCTACCTGTGTGGGCAGTCGGTGTGTGCATGCCTTGGTTCCCCCACTGAGTCACCGTGTAAGTGCAGCAGTGTCCCTGCTGTGATGCTTGTGGTGCAGAGCTGTTGCTTGCCAAAAGAAAGCGATCTCTGCAGCACATCTCACTCTACCTGGGTTTCAAAAAAAGCCAGAGTCTTGTAAAATAAGAATGTTTACAAGAGCATGTTAACTTTCCGTCGATGGTTCAGATGGTTCACAATATGGAGCATTGTGTCCCAGAGCATTAGTAATGTAAGGGTTCTACAATACAGAATAAAACTGGTTTTGAAGAAAAACCTGCTTTGTATTGCCTAGCTGTAGCAGCCTTGAATACCCATCCCCAAGGTGATTCTGCACATTTATTATAGGTTAACATAAAGATCAAGTTCACTGCTTCAGTGCATTGCCACATGTAAAGGATTCTTTAGCAGTATTAGTGAGAGGCGGCCTTGCAAAGTCCATGTCTCAATTACGAATGCATTGGTTGCTGCAAAGGACCCACCCTGATTCAATGCACCTTATTCCAATTTCCGTCAGCCTCCAACTTCTGCAAAGTCAAAAAATTAGAAATCGATCCGAGAGAGGTGGAAAGAGGAAATGTCCCCTGAATGTATTGAAGAAATAAGAGTGTTTTCTTTTGTTAAACTACCAGAGATGGCTGGGTATTTTCCTTCATTCATGACTCATCTCACTTCCCATTTTGCTAGAATGTCAGGGTGCATAATATATAGTTATGGACTATATTTAACTTGAGCAGGACATATAGGTGTGCGGTGTGTTGCTTCATAAGGTCATTATGGAAAATAGGTATAGTGAATAAATAGTATGGGCTTTTTCCAGCTGGAAAAACAGCAATGCAACACATTGTGTGGCATTGTTTGTGACTTTTTGTCAAAATCTAAATGATCACCTGTTGACAATAATTGTAAAATATTAACGGTTATGATATCAGTTTAAATAACCAAAGACAGAAAAGGATGTATAATAGAAATACATGAAGGTAGTATGTTGATCATGAGGCTCAGAGAAAGCATGATTCCAATTCAAATGTATACTAATAATAAAGGATGGTGAATTCAGAGAGCATAACACAGCACAGGAAACTGACATGAACATAGTATGGCAAGGTGATGGAACCGCAAAAATGTGGAAACTCATACTTCTTCAGTAATAAATGTTCTTTTCTCACTTTTGGAAAGAAATTGCCATGACTACAGGAAGGAGTTTTGCTTTCTTTACTGCTGCTCTGCTGCCCTCTTCTGGTGAATAAACAACCAGCCATACAGTAAATAGATACAAATCTGACTCATAACCTTATTAAGAACCTTCAATTTCTTGTCTCAATAGCCTGCAGTAGATGTTAGGGTTTGCCAATAATCAGGTTGATGTACAGGTCAGACATATGTGTAAATATAAGACAGTGAGAGGAAATGAACAGAAAAAATCTATAAAATTGTCAATAATCTCATTAGAGTATTTTAAGGTATGACAAACCAAGTGTTTCTGATGCTCATGTTGATAAATGAAATCCCTGCAGACGTCATTACCTTGCATAACCAAGTCCAGCATCTCCCAATTGGCTGGCCTTCTGCAGGCAGCCTGATGAAATAGTGCAATCTTATTTTGGGAAGGGTTATCTCTGGTCAGGTTCAGAAAAATAGATTGTTCAATGGTGAAAGGTTATTTTTGAAGAGGGCGCCACATGTTTGATTTACATTTCCTTCCACGATGCTTAACAGATCCCCTCTGAATAACCATTACAATGTGAATTTACACCCTGTTTTTTTCAAGTTCTAATCTCCCTTTCTGTCTCTTCTTCAATTTTCGACTTTGTTATCCTTAATCTTTTCCCCGGAGCGACAGAATCAAGAGCGGGAGGATACTGCCTAAGGCCATCTCCCTAAAATATTTTTCACAGCACCACTTTGTGCTTGGAAACTCATCCTCCTCACACATTCACACATCACTAAAGCACTGACAATGAATTCCTGCCTAGAGTGCTGTGAATTGAAACTCTAGTGTAACTAACGTGCTACTTTCTGTCTCCCACCTCACTAATATTGTGCTCAGCAAATTGCTCAGTTTGGCATGAAAAAAAGATTAGCTCAATGCAATAGGAACAGATTGCACACTTTATATTCCTCCATATAAGCAGCAGAGCAGACACAATGTAGATTACTTCTGTTATCCCTGGCCATGAATATCATCATCCCACTGCACACACCTCTTTCAACTCTGGAGGTTACATTCAGGAGACATTATCCTGTTATGTTCATCAGTGAGGTGTGAATTGGTGGCATTGGGCAGACAAAGAAGTAATCAACTTGTATACAAAATCATCTCTGATGCCAGAATCCTCTACAAAAGCATAACTTAAATAAAGGAAATAGATCACCACATAACAAGAACATTTGAACTATAAAACAAAGGCACTTTTTGATCTATAAAACTTTCTTCTTAAAGCTGGGGAGTTTTTTTCTCGTGAATTTTTGGGAGGAGGGTGTTGGCCCCAAACGCGTCATTCCAAAGGAGTTGCAGTGAAAGTGGACTTCCCCAAACTTGGAGTTTGATCAGTCACTGGGGCAATGTGACTGTGGTGTTTGGGATCCTCGCACATTAAACTGACAGGGTAGCCCTCTTTTTCGAGGTTAGGATTATTTATTTTGAGGCGTTTTTAAAGTATGACTTCCAGGAGTGGAGCGATGGACTGGCGGTGGATAGTTTTCTCACTGTTTTTGAACTTTCACTTCACTTACGGGTCTCCCCCCTCTTATGACTTGTTCCATGGAGCTGCATACACTGGACCGGTACACAGACACAGAAACAGGTAAATGACGGGGTTTTATTCTTTTGTGGACAGTATTTTAAACTTTTCAGTTTTTTTGTTGAAGTCCAAAAAACTAGTTAAACCCGGGCGTTTCTTAAACCCCACTGCCCCTGAAGGTAAACGTTGTTGTTGCGTAGTTGCCAATAAAAATTAGATGAAGTCCAAACTCCTTATTGATCGGAATGACCTCAGGCCGGTGGAGAAACCTCTTATGGTCATCTGTAGCCTGTTAACATTCACTGGCTTGTATCTGCCTGCGGCTAAATTTGGCTTAAGTTTGCCAGTAATGCTAAAAGGTGATAACATCCAGATAAAGGCAGGAATGCCAGTGATTGCTCTTATCGTTGAGATTCAAGAGACCATTAGTTCATTTGCTATTTAGAGATTAACTAAAACATTATTTTAAAAGTCACTCAAATTACGCAACCTATAGTGAAAGCTCAGTAAAGCGTTAACAAAATGGCAATAATAATGATAAACTCCATTTATGTAGCACTTTTCAAAAACAATATGACAAAGGGCTTGACAGACATAGAAACAGAGAAACACAGCACAAGAGGTAAATTGAACACAATATTGAAAAGTAGAAGATTAAATCTATCAGTCTAGACAAAAACAACAACCTTTAATCAAAGCCATTTCATTCAAATGCCCCGAATTGTGATGTTTTTGTCATCCAACATCGCTTAAAATCCAATATCTCATTTTATAGTATTTGCATACAAATTATTTAACGTGTTTCGATAGCTCTAGGTATACATCTTGAAGTTCTTGTTTATTTATGCCTCCCTCTTCAGGAACTGGTGTGCCTATGTGGTGCGTAAAAACGTGAGCTGCGCGGTGCAGGGGAGCGTGGAGAGTTTCCAGGAGCCCGTGATGGCCCCCTGCCCAGCATACCAGCCAGACTGCCAGCAACAAGTGACGTGAGCATCCAGGGAGGGGTCGAGGGTGCATGAGATATACTGTGATATAAAATGTTTCTCTTAGAGAGACCTAGAGGGTAAATATTCTCTTAAAATTAAGCCAAAGAAAAACTGCATTTAGACCAACTGTTGGCTGATCTAAATGCACAGCGTTTTACAGCAAGTTAAATCCCACCAATATGACAAAGGGTTACACAGGAAATGTAGCCTTAAACTGATGATGACAAGCCTCCATCTCTCTATAGCTGAAAACTGCTATTGGTAATTTACCTGAAATAATCTTTCAAGTTACAAACGTACAGCCAGGATACACTTTATGACCACTAGCTACACTAGTCTTCTTCCAAATACTCACAACATTCAACAGTGTTAAGATGGATTCTCAGTAAAATGAACATGTTACAAGAGTAACAGAAAAGTGTGCTGTTATTTAATATAATGTATTTAATTAGCTTCAATCATACGTATGTTGCCTTATGTTACCCTATCCTTAAAAAAAGATTATGAAATACACCAATCAACAGTATACAGTGTCTAATGTGCTTGTGGTGTTGAGAATATGTAGCCTCGAGCCAATCATGCATTGAATGAAAAATCAGCATTCATCTGGGCACCTTTCTATTAGATTTGTTGGTCAAGATTGACCAATCTTTTTTATATTAAACCCTTTGAGACCAACAATTTATTTTTACAAGGTAGACCTGACAATTCTGCTTATTTCTTATCCTAGTATTTGAAGGCTATTTAAGCGAGGGGAGCAGGGCACGTAAAAGCTTTCTTTCCAAATTCAGTTTGTGCATTTGGAACAGACAACAGCACTAAATGTTATGATCAGACTTTTACTACAGACTCAGTTAGCTTTACGAGACAGCTGACTTCCAAGGTTGTGAATGGCTTCGTCAAAATAAATAAAAAAAGTTAGACACTGAATTTTATTGGGAGAGTTTCCTTTTGTCTTTTTGATTTACTACAACCTTAACTTGTTTCCCATGGAACATGTTTCCAGAGCAGCTCTGTCACTGACATATGTTTTCATAAATCAGCACATTTCTGCCACAAGTTTAATCTAGTGGTCAAACATGTGTTATTATCACACTCCCAGATGCTTCACAGCTGTTGAATTGTCATATGCAGGTGGTCCTCAATATAACATCTCAATTTTCTGTTGATGCCTTTTTCAACATAAAAAAAAATAGTACAAATCAATTTGATATGGAAACATCATCAGAAGGAATGTCCTCCTAGTTGTATTCAGAGGCAGCTTTCACATGGAATGAATTAACGTTGTTGTGATCAGTGCATGAGATTTATTATCAGAAAGTCTGAAACGGAAAACTTATTTTAGTAACTTAGATAAACAGCAATCCGTTCCCCTAATGGTGTAATTGCTTGTTGTAATTTGGAGTGTCCACACCAGCAAGTATTAAGAGACAGTCAATAACATTTTTACTGGAACATGTTGCAATTATAATATATTTAGCTTTGCGATGTATTATCAGTTGTGAAACACCACATGCTATCTGTGGTTGAGCTTTGTGATCTATGCACAAACACATCCACAAGAGACTGTGATGAGGAAAGGATTCCTGGAAACAGAAAATTCCCAGGTCACAGGAGACCAAGTTTCCACGTTTCTGCGTAAAGAAAAAAAGATGGCAGTGAGAAAAAAGGCACCTCTGGCTTTTTCCATTTCTAAGATATGACATTATATTCTGGCTTTCTCTCTTGTAAAGAAGAGATTAAGGAACACAGTTGAAAACAACCATAATGTTAAAGGTTTTCAGTTTCCTTTCTTCCATTTGTCAAGCTGCAATAGTGTTATCATTGATGGAGTCTGTTAGGAAATGTGCTGGGATGATTGTTTCAGTCGACTTTCCAGATGTTCTCGATGTCACGACCCCTACTTCAGGGAAGTGATTTCATCTATTGTTTCTTTGGAAACGGTTTGCCTTGACTAGAAAGTTTAAATGTTCATGAACAGACAGACTCAAAGAAAATCCCCAAATCCCAAGTGCTTTGGTGATTGCAGGACGCTATAGTTCCCAATAAAAATACTTGTTATTGGAAGTGTTGTTTTGTTTTTTTAGAAACGGCAGAGTAGCTGTAGCACAACAAGCAAAATAGAGGAATAACACTCAAAAAGGGTCTGGATTTTATCCTAGAATTAAAGCAGCGTTTCCCATTTTATATTTATATTTGTTTGAGATCTTGGAAAAAAAGGTTCCGTCCTGTTTTACAGATACCACAATCGGTTTCGACCCACGTACAAGATTGCCTTCAAATCAGTCACAGAGTTGGAGTGGAGATGCTGTCCTGGTTACCACGGTCTGGACTGCAAAGACTTAAAACCAGCCCCGGACCGACAAACAATTCAGGGAACACAGCCCTACTACCCACAGAATCCTGGATATACACCCAGACACACGCAGAGTAAGACATTTTCTGTTTTACTTTAAGCGTTTTTGTCCATTAATACCACATATTTTCAAGTTTTCAAAGTGTCATTCTTCTCAAAGAGGAGAGATTAATTTGTTCAAATTTCATCTGATTGTAGGGCCAGAGCGGAGAGAGACAGCGCACCATGAAACGAGGCGTGATGGGGGGGATAAGGTGCATCTTCTGGAAGGTGAAGTTCAGCGCCTCTCTCGGATAGTCCAGGATCTCCAGTCCGCTTTGACAGGGTTAACCACCAACCTGCGCACAGACCTGCAAGACGACACAAAGAAGATACTGGTGACGCTTCTCAACAACATGCGTCCGCCAGACAGCTCTCCAGCTGCAGACACCGAGGACAGCCCGGCAGTGCTGGACGGTCACCAGGCTACTAGAGGAGGGATCGTTGGAGACAACGCTATAGACAAAATAGTGACCCGGTTGGATGATCTTAACAATGAACTGAAAATCAAAGATGACGCTTTGGAGGACCTAAGAGGAACCATGACAAGTCACGAGGGACAGATCCGCGTCCTGATGCAAGCCTCTCAATCTCAGGCTCCGGCCATAGCGGAGTTTGATGTTGTCCAGAGCTACGTTGATGGAAAATTTGAGAAGCTGAAGAAGGAGCTGGACCAGAATGTGGACGAACAGATGGCCAAGCTTCAAAGCTCATGCAATGACAAGGTCAAGACCTGTGAAGACAGCCGTGATGAAGGTTTGCTCAAGCTGACCAAGCTGTTGGATGTCAAGGAGACTGATCTGAAGAAGGAGATCCGGGCACTTCGTCTGGACATGGCAGCCGCCGATGGACCGATACGGACTCAAAGACAGATTAATCCATCCGAAGAGGAAGAGGATCATAGTGACCATAAAGACCTGTGGCGTGAGATTGACCGCATTGCAGAGGCCTACCGCATCTTGAATGTTCGCATTGACAACGAACTGGCGCACCTGTCTGCACCTCAGGAAGACAATGATTTCAGTCTAATCCTTGAAGAGATGGAGGCACGCATTAATATTACCGAGCAAAATGCAGAGACTCATTGTTTCTATATCGAAGAGAAACTTACACGTACAATTTCGGAAGAAGTGGCAGCAATCCGGCAGCTTCTGGAGGAGCGTCTGAATGGCATGGAGGACCAGTTTACGAACATGCTGGTGGAAATGAGCAACAGCTCCTTCCCTGGGATGTTTGGTGACTCCATGGATGCCATCCAGACAGAAGTCAACAACAACAAGTTCCTCCTCCAAGGTTTGGATGATAAGGTCAATGCTGTTGGAGAGTTGTGCTCTGCAGGATGTTCAGGCTCAGGAATAAATGTAGGTGCAGTGAGTTCATCGCCAACACCTAAAGGTCTAGAAAGCATATTAAAGGACCTGACTCGGTACAGGAATGATTTGGACATTATTCACACTGATGTCAATTCCAACGCGGTGAAGCTCAGGCAACTAGAAGATGTTGTTGGAAGACATTCGGTCACAAATGAACGTCATGTGAAGACGATGGAGGATTTCCAGAAGGGATTGAATAATCTCAAAGATAATGTGCTTGGTCTGGCTGGTGCTGTTACCGGTTTAAGCGACTCCTTAAGCAAATACAACCAGGATATGCACCAAATAAACTCCACATGCTGCCATGCAGAGCAGAGTGGCCCTGGGGGTCGAGGACGGGACAACTGGGCCTCG
This sequence comes from Trematomus bernacchii, assembly GCF_902827165.1. NCBI lineage: Eukaryota > Metazoa > Chordata > Actinopteri > Perciformes > Nototheniidae > Trematomus > Trematomus bernacchii. Next base: position 149,935 of record NW_022987599.1, read on the forward strand.
GCCGTTGCAGTACCCAGCGTCCAAACAGACAACACCAGACATCAGGTGGAGGAGCTGAAGAACAGGCTTGATACGCTCAGTAGGCAGGTGTCCTCTGAGCTGAGTCAATGCAAACAGAACACACAGGGTGTTTCCGATGGTATCTCCGCTGTCAATGGGCGTGTGACCAGACTTGAGAAGGTGTGTGGAAGGCTAGATGGGGTAACCGCCAACATCAGAGAGCTGAAAGAGGGACTGGAGAGAAATGTTGGTGGTCTGCGGGACTGTGAGAGCAGGATGAACGCCACCTGTGGAAATCATGGAGGAGAGATCATCGTACTGCAGAACTCCATGCAGAGGCTCCAGGCACAGCTGTCCTCGATGGCCAAACACGTGTTGAAAGATGTCACCGCCAAAGAGCCAGGTGAGCAGACAGTTTGGTTGTGGTTTTATGGAATCGTTGGCTGTGGTAATCGCTTGAGAAGGAAGTGACTACAATGATCTAAGGGGCCTTGTTGGCTTTAAGTGACACAAACCAGTTAAAGCCAATGAAAGCCACATTCTATTTATCCATACTGTATATATTCAACGAGCAGATCCCAGAGTTTGGAATCAATTACAGTCAGCTGGCACAAATGATTGGGTTATTATGTGAATGTTTAATATGTACAGCATTGGTATTTAGCTGTTATTCTATTTTGGACAGGGAGTTAGACAATAGCGTTCAAAATGTAGACTCAACAAACAAAACAGCAAATCTCATTGACTACGATGAAGTTCAGAAGTGGATCATGCTTCACACAAAATGATAATTATATCACAATTCTTTGTGAAGACAAAGCTAACTGGATTAAACATTTAAAAAAAAAAAAGATTTATAAAATGTATTCCTAATAATAACATAAATTGACATAAATTATTTTCTGAAGGACCTTAAATTATATATTTATCGATCATGCACATCCACATGCATAATTCCAAGAAATAAGATACTAAGATAAATTGCTCCTTCTCTTCCAAGTGAGATATCACAAGGTTGACTTTTTTTTGCACCATGTTTCATAGTTTACACAATTAAATTATGTTTGGAGAATCTGCTTACTGGACTGATCCTGAACTATGTCGCAGGCGTCACTTAATCAAATAAGCGTATTCACTGTGTTGTTTACGGTTAGATGAGCAGACAGATACCACATTGTTCATTCAATATGAAGCTACAGCCTGCGCCCAGTTATTTTAGCTTAGTATGAAGTGTTAAAACAGAGGCAAGCAGCTAGCCTTGCTTTGTCCAAAGATAACAACAATCTGATAACTGTTAATACGTTATGTTTATTCTGTACGTTTTGGTTTAATCTGTCCATAAAATGAAGTAGAAAAGCATAAAGTTGTGGTTTTACAGGTTTAATGTGCACAACTTTTAAAAAGTGTATTCTATAGAGAGACAGGCTAGATATTTCCACCCGTTTCTAATCTTGTTCTAAGCTAAACCAACCTGCTCCTGGCTGTGGCTTCATATTGAATTTCCTCCGACTCCCAGCAAGAAAGCAAACAATGATATTTATTACTTCTACCTATAACTTTTCAGTATGGTCGAAAAAGATATACCTCATGACAGAAATTAGATATGGATTATTACACAACTTCACCACGAAGAAGTCTACAGTATAGACTCCCACATTAGGGTAGCCAGTCTCTAAAATAAGTAAATACACACAGTCCTTTGCAGCTTCCTCTCTAACTTCCAGCAAGTTCATCAAGTGTGATTAACATCTGTGTAAACACAAACTTTTCCTGAAGATAATCCTCCATATAATGCGTTCTGCTAGCTTGGCTTACATGGAGGCTTGGAGAGGAGGATCAGATCCCATGAATGGCCACAGGGTATTTCCCGGAGAGGGAGGACACGGGTTCATTGGGCCTCCTTGAATATGTCATTCAATATGTCCCAGCTCCAAGAGGCAGAGGCCCACATTGGAAACTTCCTGCGACTTAGACTCATGTTGTCCTAAGAATTCCCCAGTTTTTATATGAGGAATTAAATTCTTAAATGCCGAGGTCAACCCCTCCTAACGGCTGTGATGATTTACAGGCACTGTTTTGAGCCTCATTGCTGCTTTATATAAATGTCAGAACACCAGACTGGTTCATCCACTCCCTTTTATGAACAATTTGAGCTGTGAGGGCTTCTCTCATGCACCGTGACATCGCTTTTTTACTCATACCACAAAACTGCAGACCTCAAACTCCCAGTCTCTTAATGCACACACACACAAACACATGCTCATACACAATACACCCGCCTCCCTGTCTTTCTCCTTACACATGTACACATACCAGTCTCCAGAGATTCCCGTAGGGTGACCTCAGCCTCATGAGTGGAGTCTGGTCCTCATTAAGGGCCCTGACTCACTGCTGGAGCTAGTCTTGATGGAGAAGTAGAGCTCCACACCCAGGACCAGATGCTCAAGTCTACCCCTCAGCTGTGATGTCATCAGTGGGGCCCCATCGCTGGAGCCTCCCTTTCTCTAACCATTGTCCAAAACAATGGCATGACAGGGACCTGAGGAGAGAAAAGAGGGTGGAGAGGTTAACCAATGTGGTGAAGAGAGACCAATATTTGCCATTGCATTCATTTCCAAACTATTTGATTTCCCTACATGTAACATTACACCGCACATCTGCCCACGATTAGACCAGATATTCATTTGAGTGAGCATGTTTAAATGTAGGATATTTGAGGTCGTATGCTAATTAGCTTTCTTGGTGAAAGTTAGATGAGTCAGTTGAGTATGTTAAGCATGAAGCTTCTGCAAGGAGCCGGCTAAGTTAGCTTAGCATGAAGGCTAGAAAAGGGAAATGACTGCCTGGCTCAAAGGAATACTTCAACCCCAAAATGACATGCATTGTTTCTAAAAACCTTACTATTAAATACACTCCCACTTAGATTGTACACCTGTTTAGGCGTCCTACTTGTCTGTGTAACGACTGTTTATGTGGAAGTGTGTAAAAATAGGAAGGTTTTAGTGAAAATGCAAGTCATTTTGGTAAGTATGGTTTCAAAACTGATGTTTGATATATTTTTCATAGAAAAACTATGCCCCTGTTTACTTCAATTGTCAATTCTGATTCTTTGTTTATTGAGGAGGCTTGCTAGCAAAACAACATTTTATTGAATAGTTTGTAGAAACACAGGATGAGTTATTTAAATACAAATTATAATGTTTTTGGGTGAAGTATTCCTTTACATTTTCTGATGAACATGTGATATATTTTCGGTAACATTTCCCCAAGCAAATGTAATTTAAACGTATTACGTTATGTTGATTACATTAGGAGAGAGCCAGGTTAGCCGTTTCCTCCTGTTTACAGTCTTTCACTGTACAGACATCTTCTCATCTCGGCAAAGATGAGAAGATGTCTGTACACTACAGTCCTCAAAATGTCAATCTCTTCCTTAAAGGGCAAGATCATGATGTTCTCTCTCTTTGAGCTCATAGTCTCTATCCTAAATCCCTTGAGAGAGGGAGTTAAATGATGTGGCTGAGGTAGCATGACGATTTATTATTTCCTCAAGTTTTGGAAGGAAAGTCTTAATGCAGATAAAAAAAGTTGCCAGCTCTTCGGGGTGTGGCGGTGGAGCAGCGCCTTACTGAAATGTTTCCGTTTGAGCTCATAGTCTTTCCTCGGTCATATGAAGACCCCGAGGAGGCCGGGAACACACGAGGTGTTGTAATAACATAACTGAAAGATTAACAGGAATAGCTTTGCCCTTACTCAATATGACTGCTGATTGGAAGTGTGTGACTCGAGAGGCAAAAGTGCTGGCACTGCTTCGCCCCAAAGCAGCTGCTGCAGTGGAGGTCTGACGCTACAGCTTGCGTGTTTGTTTCTGCTTGTTTTCCTTAGTAAAGGGAGTTGTGGTTAAAGCAGCAGGGACTAATTGCATTGTTAAAAACTTAAACAGAGATACATTAAAGTGACTTTAATACTCTGCAGGTGGGGCTTTAAGGCATTAAAGTGTACAGAATTAATAGGGATTATTAGGAAACGTCAACATAAGTGAAATCATGATAATAAAATAGGAAATGCTTTGGTTGTCAAAGAGTTTGAGCATGCTGTTCCTCATTCAGGCGGGGACCTACTAACTTTCTTGTGCTCAATTTTCGTATTTGATTCTCAAGATGTTATTTTTTCTCTACTCCTCCTTGTTTTGGAGGTGATCCCAGTCGAGCTCAAATCACTTCCCTGTTTCTTCCTCTCTCCCGCTTATCTCTGAACTGCTCTCCTTCAACTCCCTCGTCGCTCTTCTGTCCAGTTTTTTCGTCAGATTTGTCCTTCCAAGAATGCCAGAGGACTTATTCTCCCTCCATCTTGTCCTGTCTAGCAACAGACGAGGCCTTCAGAAAAGGAAACAAAACCAATGGAGGACAAAATTAAGGCTTTGATTTCATGGATCAATGCTTTGCAATTGATCATTCTGGCTTTATATAGAAAAGACAGGCAGTAAGATTAACTGTCCACCGTGATCAGGGAGTACAAGAAAAACAAGATATCAAAGGCTTTTTGAAGTCAAAGGCTGTCTGCTAGAAAATAATGGAAAATTGAACTTGACACCACCCACAAACACACACTGTATATATTAAGTCCGCACCAGGATTTTCGAGGCGCTGCAGCAGCGTCCCTACAGAGATCTGCAGGGCCTCGACGTGAGGTGTTTCCATCTCTGACCCTTGAGCCCATCTGGAAGTCTTCAGAGGAGAAAGGACCCAGATACACAATGGGAGTCCCCAAAGTCTGCCAGGCGGTGCACAATTTCCACCTCCCATCATTAATATCACTGCAGCAAAATGAGGTGGAGGATGAAATTGTGTCCATGTGCGTAGGAGGAAAAAAAAGTATGTTCAGAGTGTGAGTGATGCATTAATGGTACCACACCCTGCTCTGTGCCCCTTGACACCGTTTTCCATCGCATGATCAGCCTGTCTGCTGCAATATTCCTCCACGCTTTCAGACACTTTTGAACACTCACGCACTGTCACCCCAATGTGTGGAGGCAACGGTGACTACAGCATCCCTCCCCCAGCTGTGTCTCAATCTGCTTTTGACCAACAACATCTGGTTTTGGTGAGGCTTTTGGTTGCACCAGCACTGGTTTGCATGTGTGTGTTGTCGTCGTCCCCCCCCCATCTGTGTGTTTTTGTGGTTGCCCCCTTAGTGAGACACAGGCTGAGAGCTCATGGGAAATATGCACTCAGGCAACCGACGTCTTGAAGGAGTCGCAGGGAGGAAATGAGGAAGAGATTTCTGATTATCTCAGTACAACATGATTGCTGGGTTTAATTTGTTTTTGATTATACATGTGGTTTCTGAGTGGCTTGTGGTATCACTTTCAGTAAGAAGGAGTCATTTTGTTGATAATTGATGATGTTTTATTTGATAAGAACAGAGTGGCTTTCATAATCCGGAGTAATAGGCAGACACTAATGTAATACCATCGCTCTCAGGTGCTTCCATTCATCACTTCGCCACAGTACAAGTTTGAATGTGGAGTTAACTTTTATTAATCGTAATGTTATTGGCTGTGGCAGAACTCACACTATTATATTATTTTGTTTCAAAGAGTTAAAAAGTAATTAAATTAATGTTCATTCATGACCTTGGGAACAGTACTATGTCTAAGGTAGTTCGGATATATTGAAGTGGGGTTGTGTTGTGAGGTAGTCAGTGTATATAGATGTCCGAAAACCATAGTTCGGAAATAAAGACAAGGAGCAAAGCTACAAAGGTATTGTAGTCACAAAATCATTTATATCAGTCTAATTGAACGCTTTATTTATTTGTCCATACTGGGGACCAACCGCTATCTACTTGATTTAATACACTGACTATTGATATATCCCCCACTTCAAAGTATCTTGGGTTTTGCGGTCTTTATCAGTAGATGAGGATACAGAGAAAAGTCTCACAATGAGACACGGTTGAAATCACCATGAAAAAGTAGACCTCAATATTAATAAGTCAAAGTACCCTGCAGAGTTTTCTTGTAATAAAACAATGTTGTGTTTACATTATGTGCCATACATTAACATATCTATACATTATCCTTGAGGGCCAACATAGTTTTAAAAAAGTTTTCCCCATAAAAGCCACATTTAGAGGCAGCTACATTCGCTCATGCTTCAGCCTCCATGGACTATTGTAAAAACAGCTGATCATATACCAGCTGACCAGCAACATCCAATCATATTCACACAGATGTCTCAGTTGACTTTATACCAGACACCTCTACGCCACTTATACCTTCATATCTACAGCCCCCTTTAACCGTATGTATTAAAGATTTTGATGTCTTTTCTTAAGATTAACATTCGTAAATTAACAGTTATCTCTAAATTCTGTTTATATTAGATCATTTACTTGTACTCCTTGAATAATCTGTGTTGTTTGTATTCTTTGAGCACTTCCTCGAAGATCAGAGCCTTTTTCTGCCAAATCTGGCTGTATAACCATTTGGGTTAAGTGGTCATTTCCTTAATGTAAGCACTTTGGCTGAGTGACATTACAGTAATCCTGTTGCATGTACTCCAACCCCCCCACAGGGTTTGCACAGCACTGCAGACACAGCTACATCAAACAAGCCTTTTTATGTAGAAACCCCATGACTGAATTCTAAATATGGCTGGACAAAATCTGCCTGACACCTGGGTTTAAGACACAAAGCGGGTAGTGTAATTATTTTTGTTATTTGTCCCCAGGACAGTCTCCCAGCGTCTCTCGCTCCCCTCGGAGGCCCAGGTGATGTCTGCGCCCCCGGGGGGTCTGGCAGGCAGCCAATCGGTTTCCGTTCAGATGGTTCTCGTTGCTTAAAACTCACACAGCCCGCCTGCTTTGCTTTTTATGAAGGGTAATAATGATACCGGCTGAAAAAAAGAAGCTCAGAGGTGCCGTGAAAGCCAGGTCAAATTTGGCCTGTCATCAGAATTCAAGTCGTTAAAGGAGAATTCACAAGAGAAGGGAGGGATGTGAGAGAGGAAGTGGGATTTGTAAACAACCGAAGCTAATTGAAGGCTAGTGCCTGTGCAGTTACAGCCCTTTCTATAACTCCAGATGACCAGATGGTGGTAACAGTATGGTTTATGGTCAGAAAGTGAACTGTAATCATTGCCTCCACCAAGAAGGCGGTGTTGTTTTTAGCCGGTTTGTTGTTTCTTTGTCTGCCTGGCTGTCAGTAGGATTACGTCAAAACTACCGGCCTGATTTTCATGAAATTTGGTGAAAGGGTGTATTGTTGGCCAAGTAAGAACCCATTGAATTGTGGAACAGATCTAAATCACGAGGCAGTTACAAATATATTCTTTTCTTCCAGTGCCCTTCTATTTTGACATACAGTACTTACGATCTTGCCACTCTGTCATTTTCTTTTTCTTTCTAAGGAATGACCTTAAGACCAGAGAGGCCGGCTCCTCAGCCAGATTCAACCAGGACCAGAATCCAACAAATCCACATCCCTCTCATGATCCCGCCGCAGCCGTCCAACCCCAGACAGCCCCTGCAGCCCAACAGGCACACGATACAGATCAGCCCGCCCATCCGGCCGTCCAGCCCCCGGCAGCCCGGCGGACAGCCCGCCCCCCCCCTGGTCCCCGTCCGGCCGGTGGTGGAGACGGGCGAGGCCGGACCCCCGGGGTACAGCCGCAGGGTGACGGTCCGCAGAGGGTCCGAGGACTCGTCCAACGTGCCTGTCAACGGATTTGCTGGAGCACCAGGTGAGGACTGAGGGTGGGGATTATCTGCAGCTCAATATGAATGTGTTTTTATGAGTTATATAAGTATTTGTAAACACCAAAAAAATATGCTTTAAGTCTAGACCAGATGGATCAATGGCAGAACACCTGATTTAGTAATGCTTTAAATGAATTTACAGTGCATATAAAGATGAGGACATGCAGTACCTAATGGTATGTACAAGGGGAAAAGGACAGAGAATAAAGGAGTCACAAAATAAATAAATTATCTGCTACAACACTTAATAATAATAATAATAATAATAATGGTAATAACAGGCTTGCCCTTTACGTCCTTTCACAATAGCAATGTCATGAAAACAAGCCAGACTACTAACACTTACTTAAACATTCACTTAGTAAATATGAAATATAATGTATTGAGTAGTAATGCATACTTGCACAAAGAGGGAGAACCCTGCCACACTAATATTCACACCGTATCATCTGTAATATGATACGAGTGAAATTGAGTGCACTTGGGAATTACAAATGTGTTATCTTATAATCTTAGGAAAGTCATTCCAGGTTATTCTTGTATATATATATATATATATCGTGTTTTGATTATCTGATGGATCCTACATTAGGTCTCAAAACTAATTTTATCATCATACAAAAACTTAAACCTGCAGTATGCAGCCTTATATCTTCTGTTGACAATGAAATCCTTCCCAAGTTGGTAGATTTGTTTTCGCAGTATGTTTCAGAGCCATAATGATACATCTTCAGATTTATTTAGGGAAGCCTGGGAGAAAGGAGCTGAAATCACAGACGAGATGTGTCTGGAGGCTTGTAGTGAGAATATTCACGATATTCAATCAATGCAAGACATCATTTGATCCCATTCAAGGTCGTCATCAGTCTCAATAACTTTGGGGTTCTTGTTTGATTTTTTTGCTAGGGCTTTTAACAGGGTATTTAATCAAGCACTCTTTAGGGCGTGGTTTCATGCGTTATGATGTCCAGAGTCTGTAATCTAACTCCTTTATCCAGATCTGATGTCTACTTGTTTGAATGAATTGATGCTAAAACTAGAATCTGTCATTACTGCCATGACAAGGAGGATATTTTATGACACAGTGTGATCATTCTGGCACCATGGGTCTCAGCCAGCATTACCACATGTGTGACATAATATATGTCTCTTCCTCTTGTCAACAGTGCTGTCACTTCACAGTCACATCAGATATACTCATTGAAACTGCGTCAGCAATGACAACAATTGGAATCGGGCCATTTTTCACATATGGAACTTATAAAAGAGGTTTAATTATCCGTGTACTTTTTTTTGTTTTCGTGTCATCCATGCATAGGAATGCTAAAGGCTTCCAACTCAACGTAGGGGACAACCGATACTCACAGAGCCAGATCTGGTTTGAATTAGCGGAACTGCAGATAATGATTAGGAGATAATATCAAACAATGTAACGCAGGCTCTGATTTATCCTCGGTGTGTAAAAGAATAGAGAGAAGATTTGAAATACACACTTTAAAAATGTGTTGGTTAAGAATCTTAACCTGAGAACTGAACTTGGAAATTCATGCAAATCTTCACGAGTCATGAACGTTTGAACTTTTTCAGCATTGAAAGGCAGGTTTTCATACAATCTATTCTTTACAGGGCTGTAAACCCTTATGATTGGTTTGTTTAAAGGTGGGGTAGGTACGTTTGAGAAACCGGCTCGAGATACACTTTTTGTTATATTCCATGGAATGCTCTTAACATCCTGATAGCAATGAATATCTTAAGAGCTTTGACAAAAAATCCATCTGTGGAAGCTGTAGTACTGTAAAAAGTACGACCAATCATTTTAGCCGACCCGGCTAAAATAACTGGATGGCCTACCTGCCTGTCAGCCTTCCATCGGGGCACAAATTTATCTCGTGCCCTCATTGGTCATGTGCGCGTTCGTGTGTGTTGGAGGAGGGGCTCTGTAAGGAAGTGGCAGATTTTCTCCGGTTGTGTATTTTCAAATTCTAGCGATCTCGAGCCGGTTTCTCAAACTTACCTACCCTACCTTTAATGTCTGTTTAATGGTTGTTGGTTTTGTTTGGAGCTCAAACAGCACATTCATTTCAAGCCTCGGAGGAAACTGTAGGGCCTGTATCTGCTTAACTCATTGCCCTGAAAAACAGCTAAATCAACATCAAAATGATTCAAAAAGCTACAAATAAATCCAAAATGATGCTTACAACCTGTTTTTATTTATAATTTACACCTCTGCTACTCTATGCCACAGTGTTTTCTCATTAATGTTGGGATGGAAAACCAAACAACTCCCTCTGGCCAGCCCTCCCTAGCTTTTCTCCTCAGATGATGATAAAACATGATGTGTTTTTCATTTATTTCTTTTGCAGGCTATCCTCCTCTGCAGCCTGCATCTTTCAAGCCTCAATCAGACAGCCGCCAAGGTAATGTACTGTAGCAGTTAATCATCAAGTTACAACCCTTTGCCTTTCGACTACATCGGTGCAAGACAAACTGGAAAAGGTTGTGAATGATATGTAGCCTGAGAGTGTGGGTGAGTGGGAACTGGATGTGTTTGCTTTAAGGAGATGTGGGCGGACTGAGGAAGGATTTTAGCTCGTCTTCCTCTGTAGCGATGCATGGCAAATATTACATTTGGTAATGATGAAGAAAGTTACTGAAGTAGGGAACAGCTAAAGTCACTGAAACCAAGATCTTTTTTTTCTTTTCAGCTACTGACTCAGAAAAGCAAACAAAAACACTCAATTGAATACAGTGGTTCTATTTTTTTGAAACATAATAATAGACTCATTTTAATGAAACATATATAAAGATAGACGTGGCAGCTCACACCCGTGACTGTAGGAGGTAATACATAATTAACACTTTTATTTTTATACCTTGTAGTTCCTGTAGCTGCAAAGATGCCCTGGAACCCGATGCAACACACTCCCGTTATATCACCAGGTAAAATACACCCCTCTCAATAAGTCACTGCATCGATAAAGAAAAAGTAAGCAAATCATTAGTTCAAATAAAGGATTTGTGAATGAATTAAAAGCTAACTGTTGTGACACAATACCCACTGTAGCACTATCAGACAATACTTAACCGATCATCTGAACATTAATCACAAAGTATGATTATTTGTATGATGTATTGTCTTTAGTTTGGTATGATACAGTCAGTGATTATTCTCTGTACACATGTCCGGATAATAACATTTGAAGCCAACATTATTTTGTTGATTTGCCTACCTTAGTCTATTTACCCTACAATAAACAGATAATATCACGTCTTTTTTTTCAGTGACTGTATAAAAAGTGAGTAATGTATCTTTGAAATGAGACAAAGATTGACTCGCATGCATTTTCTTGTATCAGTTTCGGCCCCCAGCAGTGGCTTTGAGGAGCCCTTCTCCTTCTCTGCCGGCCTCACACAGCAGCCGCTCATTGGAGAGTTCGGCTTCATCCGCTTCAACAGAGTCATCGTCAATGATGGAGGACACTACAATCCACACACAGGTACACAACAACAACTAGAAAAATGTGTCGCAGGGTCATTATAATACTTTGCATGGATATTGTTGGGTACATGTCAGACCAACAAACAATCCAATTGCATATCACATCAGTTCAGTTGCTTTGTCTTCAACATTTGTGTTGTCTTTAGTTTATGATAAGAGATTTTCTTCAGTTGCACAGCTCTTCATTTCAACAGGCTTTAGTTCAATTGTCTTTTGGATTGGTTAAGTGTCATTTCTGTAATTGAATTAAATGAGGTTCATCAGTCAGTTAATATAATCAAAAGTTACACAAATCAAGAGGATATCTTTCGAGTTTGATGTCAAAGAAATGTGCTCATACAAAAAGTACTTTGGAAGACTTCCACTTGATTTGACTAATCATAAAAAAGCCTGAGATAAACCTTTGAGTACATATTTTTAAGGGATAAGGACTGGATTTGTTCCCTATCTTTACAATGTGAAGGCCATTAGTTTGTGCCAAAAACTGTGCCCAAAGACTAACTGTAGTACTGGAAAATTGCGGTTTACAATAAGCACATTAAAGTATTTGGTATCTTTAAATCATAAACAAGTTATATCAAAGATAAGCTTACATTTGCAGGTACTTAGTGAAGCCAATTTAAGCATTTAAAAAATAAACCTGATTTGGAATTCTTAAAATCTATTAAAAAATATTTGCCCCGAGGTGTATACAATCATATACAAAATCAATTAGTTATTTTCCTTACCATATTAAATATACTCTCTGGACACATGAACATGAGAAATAATGACACAAAGCAACATCTGTTTCAATGTTCATGTGCACCTGACTATTGTTTTAAGAAATCTTTGACAAACTGTGAACCTATCCTTTAACCTCATTCACTTCATGCTGAAAAACAGGACGCACAGTAACAACAAACATTAGTAAACATGTGACTCACGCATTGATCTCACCCACTCGTCCCTTCTCTCCTCTGCAGGGATCTTCACCGCCCCTCTGGACGGCCGATACCTGATCTCAGGCCTGCTGACGGCGCAGCGGGGGGACCGGGTGGAGGCCATTCTGTCCGTGTCTAACCGCAGCGTGCAGCGGCTGCAGAGCTCCGCAGGGCCCGGCCAACACGGGGCCCCCCCGACTGGAGACTGTGGCTGCGGGGGGTCCGTGTCCTTCAGCGTGATCCTGCCTCTGAGGAAAGGAGACCGTGTCGGCGTGGTGAGGACCGGGGGCCGGCTGGCCACCACCGGGGCCCGGGAGACCCTCTCCACCTTCAGCGCCATCTTCCTCTACGCACCGCAGCACAAGTCATAGCTGCAGCTCAGCTGGGCCGAAACAGCAAGGACCAGTTTGATCCCAGACAAAAAGGACTGGAGGAAATAAATGACGAGAGGAAGCAGAGTTTTTTCACTGATTTGCTGTGATTTACGACGCAGAGCCGCTGTGTGAAGATCCTCACTTATAAGTTCAGTTAGGAAGTCATTACATTGCATTTCGTAAGCCATTTGCCAGATATACCTGAAAACAAGAAGCAGGATTTGTTTCTAATATATTTGAAGTTGCCTTTTTGTACCTATTTTGAATGTCTTGTGTAAATAAGTGTTTATAAATTAACATAACAAATAATAAAATGTTATTTTAACAAAACCTTCTCACAGTCTTAATATACAGTATGCTTAGCCCATCAGCTGAAAATCATGCTGTAGGATAGGCAAACCATGACGAGTCAAGAGTATGAGACCACACATGTTTTTTATTAAAGGGGCCCTACTGTATTATGCTTTTTGGAGTTTTCCCTTTCCTGTAGCGTGTTATATAGTATATAGGCTTTTGTGCATGTAAATGGTCTGCAAAGGCTACAATCCCAAAGTTCCCTCCAGAGGGAGTTTCCCACACCCTTGGCTAGCTCTCCAACATAATGTACGTGATTGGTCTTGAGATGTCACTAGCCTAACACAACAGAGCCAGCCAGCTAACCAATCAGAGCAGACTGGGCTCTGGTTTCAGACAGAGGGTGAAAAGAGGTGCTGCAGCACAGGCAGTATGAGAAAAATAAAAAGCTTTTTGAACATTAAAGCATGGAGACATGTCCCAGTAGAAGCAGAAAATACAAATATGAACCTGGAAATGAGCATCATAGGTCCTCTTTAATCTAAGAAACTTCAGGAACAGCACTGAGAAAAATGAGAACCCCCATTTGGGTCATTATGTAAAGTGGGTTAGGATGAAAAATACATTTCCCCTCACCTCACTCCTGAGACTTCAAATATTCCAACACAGCAAACTGTAAGCAGCAGCAGTTCAGATCAGCCTCCGTTAACCTTTAAAGGAGAAAAACACTCATATCTATTCACAGTAAAACAGTAATGAATTGAAATGGTATTTGGTTGTGTTCTTCAATAAAGCAAATGTGGAATTACCTGAGGTATTAAATCATTGATATTAACAAATGAGCAACAGGGTAAAAGTTAAATCTCTAGCCTCTGGTTATTGTTGATCCTTTCATGGAGACAATAAAAGTGGGTCAAACATTGAAGTATTCAGTTAGAAACTTTATTTTAATACAAATATGACCACAAGCCACACTCTGTTAGCTTCATTAGGCCTGAATATCTTTTCGTCTAACAATGTATTTTGTTCTTTAAACATACTTTTAACCACATTTTATACAAATCAAACACAGCATACACTTAAGGTATTCCTGTTGGTCAGACACAATCAAAATAGCAAGCGTTACCTTCAAATAGAAAGAAACAAACAGAGAGATCATACACTTTATAAGAAATAATAAAATCAAAAAGAAAAAGGCATCGAAGACATAAGAATGTGATGATCAGCATATATACTGGATACTTTTCCACAGCAGTTGAGTGAGAACAAACAATATTATTCATACCACGTATCCCAGGATCATAGAGGATGAAGTGTGATTCTTCCACACAAGATGCTTTACTTTCATAGAAAGAATGGAATTCATTTTGTTAATCATAAGATATATATCTATTTGACTTCACCAAACTTCGAAGAGAACAAGTAAATAAATCAAAACACGCATCTTAATCATCACAAAAACATCTGAGCGACAGCGTGAAAACACTTCAGCCAAATAATGACGGTAATAGTGGATGTAGCCATGATGCTAACTTGTGCTTTTGTTGAGTCTCAGTCAGACTCTTTTTTAATGTTGAATCCTCACTAGCACATATTATCATGGGACTGTTACACTTGTGCTGGAGGTATGATGCATGTCAGTGGAGCGGCACATCTGCACACATCTCTCTGTTCCTACGACACACACACATAATGCCAGTGAAGCGCTTTCAGAACGCTTCCTCAAGTATTTCCTGTTTACCTCCCAACAAGACCCAAAGGCTCTTCCTCTGCTACCAGAGGCACGGGATCAGTCAATAGTCCAACACACACACACACACACCCCCAATAGGGCTGGAACAGTTATTTTCATTATCGACAAATCTGCCCACTATTTTCACGATTAATCACTTGGTAAAATGTTGGGAAAAAATACAAATATTGCATCATTTTTTTTCAAAGAGCGATGTGAAGTCTGGTCTCATCAGTCACAAACCAAAATATATTGAATTTAATATAAAATAAAACTGAGATAATCCAGAAATGTCCGTATTTTAGAGGCTGAAAACAACATTTTCTGACATTTGACTAACGATTAATCAATGAAAAATAGTATTCGATAATCCGAAAAGTACGTGTTTTTTCCCTGTCAACCAATCGCTGCAGCTCTAACACACTCATACACACTTTGCACAGCTCCCTAATTGAACATTATTTTGTTTTTCATCCCCTCTTCTTGCTTTGAAGCCTTCAAATCCCCTTTCAACATTCCTCATGTTGACATCATTCTGAAAAACTGATACTCTGTCTGTCTTCAGTGAAGTGCACGCGGGTCAGAGGTGCAACTTAGACAAAGTGCGTTGGGTAAATCTTAGTAAAGCCACTGAGGGAACAAAGGAGGATTGCATCATGTCAGTCACCCCAACAGCAGCACAACTCAGTGATTGGCAACGCACACACACATACCCACACGCAACGCACACACACACATACCCACACACATCTTCCCATCGTCATCCTACAGAGGACCTCGCCAAAGGGTAAATCCTTCATGTTAAGCCCTCTCTCCAGATATGCTTATTTCAACTCAAGCGTTATCTTTTCTTTCACACACATATTTGAACACTAAAGCTGCGGATTCTGAGATCTTCTGAGGAATGTGTATGTACCTTAGGATGTTGGAAGTTTCACTGCAAAACAAGGAATACAGATCGTTGTGAAAATAGGATACAAGGCAAAAAAAGAAACCATACAAGGCCGAGCAGTTACTGTTAAGTGCATGTTACCCAATGGCCAACCATACAAAGTAGCATTTTGAAGTATTTCCACAATGCATTGGTAATAAATTACTTTTTCAGACAAGCAAAGGCATCACGATAGAAATCAATAACTTAAACATACCAATTATTATAAATAATGACTGCATTGTTAACAAAACACACTTGATTTCGCCAGAGCTTGTAGAACAGAATAATCATATTAAAATAACAGCTACACAAAATACAATGAGTTCCTTCATCTAACTGTGTATTTTCACATACTTGTTGGCAAAAATGTACCCCTGGTATGACCTTGAATATTAACGGTAACAAACATGACTCATTAGCTATGAACGTGGTAAGTTCTGCAGGGGAAGTGGTGATCAGCAAACGGCAAACTAATGAACAGATCCAGAGTCAGCAACCAAACTGAACACCTACACAAAGTTTGGGAGAAATGAACTGCTGTGTATGGCTCACATAACCCTTATTTTGTCTCCTACAACATAACATTCCTGTACAATTAAACTGCATTCCCAATTGTGTTTTTGCAGAAACGTATTTTTCTCAGTGACAAAGTTTTTACTTTTTGTAAATTTAAACAAACCAGACTTGGTTTTGTTCAAAAAAAGATCACGGTTTGGCTTGTTGTTGTGGTTATTGAAGCAAAGTAGGAAAAAGGTCAACATAGACTTTTAGTATCACATGGTTAACAAACAGCAGTCTCTTGGGGGTCAATCCTATAATTGACCAACTCATTTATATGCAAACTTCTGAAGACTTTGAAAACATATTTGTTCCAGGTCAAAAATAAATGTACATAATTGGCATTGCACTTTCATATGGAAACATGATTTTTTTAGACAAGGCTTGGTCCATAGGTGGTGAAGCAGGGATCCCCTATTCAATACTTTATGTTTTAGAACAGAGAAAGGACTGGAGACCTGTGTCTATGCAAACATAGCAGCCACAGCTAAATATTACCAGCATATAACTAGTGGCCAGTGTTTATTGCCTACCCTGTGCGTCTTCTTTGCTTTGAACATATCACTTGGCTTAGTCAGGGCATTCAGGAAATGTAAAAAAACGTGATTCAAGAAATATGTATTTTCCTTCTGCAGACTCTAGTGCTGAAGGCGAATGCCTCGTGTGGGGCTTCAGTCGGTCCCTGATGGGAAGTGCAGACCATCCTGTTTATAGAAGTTACAGAGAACAAAGATTATGCTCAGATCTTTATCGCTGCACTTTGACGGGGAGGACAGATCTCTCGCTGGGTTCGGATGTCTTCAATTAGATGATCATCTTCCCTCAGGATTTGTCTCTCGTCTGCTAGGGATGAAAGTTCTCAGGCATTATTCATCAGGATTTACTGTTCTGTGAGAAAACTTCCAGCTATCTCTAATGGGTGATTACTGTTTAACAGCTAGTTTGTGTTAATGGTCATAACCCTTTGTGTGTGTGTGTCTGTAGGATGCAGGAGAGTTTGTGTTTCAGTCCATGTGTCTCCTGGAGATGCATTCAAGTGCACAGTCTATTTGCATGTATATGGGCACCTGGATCTCCATAGTGCCGGATTAGACCAGTTCCTCGGGGTCGATGTCGGCTATGGGCTGTCTCCAGTAGCAGAAAGAGCTGTACTCCGGCAGCACAAAGGCTTCGTTCTGCTCTTTACTCAGCAGAGGGAACACGTGCTCCACCAGCTCACTCAGCCTGCTGTAACTGTGGGGGAAACAGGAAGAGAGACAAGAAAAGTGAAGATAGAGACAGAATCAAAATTATTAAAAGCCTCCGTTTTGTCGGACTTCCCGTTATCAACATATATGAAATACAGACAACTTACACACATCCTTTACATCTACATCTATATGTAAATCTTAAAAGCTATTTTAAAACATGTATATGTGTTGATAAATAGATGAATAGAGAAATCTGGAACACTTATTGTATGATATTACTGAAATACCTCCATAAAGCTCAGAAGAAACTGAGAGAATACCTTTCTGTGTGATGTGAACATCGCAGTGAGGAACCCTCACAGTTACTTCATCTAGTTATAATAAAACCATTGAATAACGCAACTTTAATGTAGGATTTCTATCTCCTAAAACTTTTCATTGGGTGGATTTTTTCTTCAGATATATATATATATATATACTACAATTAATGCAAGCACTTTTACAATTGTAGTACTTATTCTAATGGTACTGGTTATTATTTGTACTATAACAACCTAATGAGACAGGCAGTAAATGTCAGGTTATGCACTCACGAGGACTTGTTGCCCTTGGTCTGCTCCTGGATCAGCTCTCCCTTGGGGTTGACAGTGAAGATCCTACACACTGGGACTCCCACCTCCTTATAGGCAAACACATCCTGAAGGAGAAAAAGGAGTGAAAGCTTACATGTCAAATCCCAAATGTAAATAAAACGCAAACAATCTGCTGAATTGTTCTCTGGGATAAAAGGATGTGAAAGCAGCTCATTTTAATATGTTTAAAAATGAGCAACCAGGCGTTCAAAAGCCATCTGAGATGATGATATTTTCAGAAAGTAGCTCATACAACACAAACTGGGGACAAACTGACAGGTGTGCTGAATAACATGAAGCACAGATTTGTGTTCCACCTAACACACGTAATGGCAATATGTCTATGCTGAAGTGAAAGACTGTGTGTGTTTGTTGGTTTTCTTTTCTTTTCTTTGGCGAGCGTTAGGGCCAGACAGAGGGTCTGATGGCCGACGCAGTGCTTCATCTGGGTGTTGGTGTTTGTGCAGCTGAAGATGGTGCGCTGTGCCCGGCGGGAGCTCTCTCTCCACAGACGGTGCCTCATGGGACCAAACTCCGCCAGTGACCTCAGCCCAGGTTCAGCCCAGGACTGATTTCATATGTTTGTGTCTCTAATTGATAGCCAACGTGTCATGTTGATATTGCAAATACATCACGTCTGCCTAGACTTCTGGAAAAAAACACGGCTCTTTGACATGTAAAAGCGTTAATGTCTGGGAGTCTGACATCTTCAAACACTCATTAACTCACATTAGCTCGATTCCCAAAGGCGGCGTGGAATGGCTGCTTGTTATGCTGGAACAGGTTCTTGATATCTGTAAGGCATTCAATCTTGAAGATCTCTGGTTTCTTCTCAATCACCTCCCTGCAGGAAACAGGCAGTTTGATTAGAGCGACTCATACGCACGTCCTTACTGTGGGTCAAGTCTGAACGAGAGTTAACTTTCGCAAATACACGTTCGGTTTCTCCCAATCCTTTTTTCTTTAGATAATGGATTGTCTATGTCTGTGTTTCAAATGGATTGGTAGTACCATTAGTCAATACACATGACACTTGTAACACATTCTCCCATCTTTTCCCCATTAACTGTGGGGGTTTTCTTTGTATACTGCAAGGGTCTAAGGGCAGAGGATGTTGTTTGCTGTAGACACTGTAAAGCCCCCTGAGAAATGTGTTAAATTGGGCTAAATTAATACAATTTGATTGATGGATATTTTAAGATTATAATTTGCTTTAAGAGGAGGTATACATGTGAAATACACAAATCAAATCAGTTAAAATAATTAATTTGATTAGTTCACTTTTATTACACCCATCTGTTTATCTTTTATGTAGTCAGTTCTACAAAAGTAGCCTTGCCCAGATTTCGATTAAGTCCAGACGTCCAGTAACAGATTTTCTGCTTCACTTGGCATTCACTCCTTGTCTCTGAATTTGAAAAAATATATCTTAGACAACTTGTCTTGATGGAATACAGCACTATGTAAATGAGGTACGGAGGTCCAAATGCTAGGATGGTAGGGAGGTCTCTGTTATATGCTAATTAAATTGAGGAGGGCATGTCAATAATGCAAATAAGTGCAACTAAGACATACAACTCCACATGCTGTAGGTTGCCATTGTGACACAGTAACCATGATGTACACGGTAAAGGTCAAAGAGGAATCCCACTGAAACGATGTAAGATACAGATATAAGTTTGTTTACTATGCTGACCTTTGACACAGCACGAGTACAGCACACCCGCTTTGGTCATGTTCCATTCATGATAATGTCAAGGGGCCCATAACAAGGCCTGTGTGTGTGTGTGTGTGTGTGTGTGTGTGTGTGTGTGTGTGTGTGTGTGTGTGTGTGTGTGTGTGTGTGTGTGTGTGTGTGTGTGTGTGTGTGTGTATTCGGTATTCAAGCCAGAGGATAGCAGATAGGCACTTTTATTCAGTGAATGACAATCATGCACGTGCAAAGCTACATCTGCCACCTTATGCGTAGTGTTATGGTATTTTAATTAAATTGACATCAACACATTTTATCACATAAAATGTAGTTATATTCTGAGATATATTTTGGCATAATCTCCTAGATAATTTGTGCTATTAATACAAAAATCCTTTCTTTGAAGTACAGTACCACTATAATTAGTTATTCCCAGCTAGATGCTAGTTTTAATAAACATGTCAATTGTCCACCAAGGGCATTGCATGGCGGCTGTCTCCGTCTGTGAGTAAAGTGTAAAGCCGACGGTGGCAACCAGAAATAAAGATTTAAAAGGAAGTGAAGGCATAACAAGAAGATTTTGAATATGAATATCTTACTAGGGGCTGATGGCAAGGTTACCGACACGGTTAACACCTTCTGAGCTTCACATTCAGTTTGAGTTTTCTGTGGCCTTAACACCTCCGGCTTATTATAATGAATAAGGATTTAGAGAAGATTTGGAGTCTGAGAAACTTAATATGAAACTGAGTTTGCTGACAAAAAGGATTGCACTCTGAAAGTGAAGATTTGTAATAAGGGGGATTTAATGTATGAGATGACTTCAGGATAAGACAGATTTGTCTTGATGAAACTGAAACTGGTAGTCATTAATACTGAATGCTCTCGTACCTGTGGAAGGCGGAGAAGAGGCTGCTGGGAGACAGCATGAGGGGTCCCCGGGGGAGAATGGTGCCTCCGTCATTGACCCACTGCAGGTAACCTCGTGTCATGTCCGCCATACCGATAGCTCGCGCTGAGCAGTACAGGAACTTGTAGCCGTTCCTGTCAATTAGGAGACGGTGCTCATTAACAGTTGTTCACGTACAGCTCAATATCACAACCATCATTAGCCATTACTAAGAATAGCACTTTAATAAGATCACATGCTTTCATAATGTGCTGCTGATGTCATACTGTACCATCGATCCATTAGCTATTCCAGCTGATTGCCATTAGACAACTACTTTCCGTAAAATCTCCAGGACAGTCCAGATCGGGAATTTAGCACAATTTAATTAAAAAATCGAACATTTTAATAGTGGACTTTCTTTATGAATATATATGAATTTGAATGATACTTCTGGCAGAAAGTAGCCGAAAGCAAAGGATGCCATTTATAACACCTGTAAGTTAATGCAACGTGCTTTTTCAATGTGGGATGTAGGTTGATAAGGGTAATTGGGTTTTAAATATTTAATTTCATTCTTGTCTAAACGTTTCTTTTAAACATTAGTTATTCTCTTTAAACCATAAGGCAAACAGCCCAATATTGGCTTAAACTTTCATTGTACCTTTTCCTTCAATAATTTAACTAAGCTGACGTCACACATGCCGCCCTGCAGTAATACCGAATCAATTCAAGTGTTTCTTCTATATACTATTCCTACTTAGGTCACAACCTATTTTGTGTGCTTCCAGTTTCTTTTGTCTGCATGACTCAAGCATTGAGGACAGGTTAAGGTCATGTTTTTTTTTAACTCACAAAGAAACTACAACGAGAAAAGTCAAACACTGACATGGAGTTCCATCTTTTTAGTATCTAAAATATCTCTGTGTGGAATAAAGTTGAACTCCCTGAGTCATCACCCTTAAAACCCCCCCACGCAAACACAGGGAGGTAATATCATGTCCATAGAGAGACTATATGGAATCAAAGCCGGACAGTGCTAACCACTGACCGACCACTCATCGCTCCTCTGTGATTAATCAGTGTTGTTGTTGTTGCGCACTTACTCAGCTACTGAGTGGTAGAGCTTGGCAATGCCCTGGTGGGTCCAGTCCTTCCCCAACTGTGGCAGGATCTGTCCAAACACGTCTGACCTTAATCATTCAAACAAACACATTTCGATATTAGTCACACAAACACGGAGATATTCCCGTCCTACATCACTGAGAACAAGGCTGCAAAACGTAGCAGATGTAGAGTAAAAGTCAGAGAAATTTGAGCGTGACAAAGCAGACCAGGAAAAGCAGATTGGTGCTTAAGACCGTTCACAGAAGGTCACATAACGACTTTATATATTCCATCATACCCAGAGAACATTATGGACTGTTCCCCACTAATGAGGATTACTGGCCCATAGGGCAGGCACTGTCTCAGCCGCAGCTTATGGCCGTGTGTGCTTACAGACTGAAATGTAAATGGGCTCATTATAGTCCCTGTGCTCTTCCCTCTATTACTCAAAGAGAGCCACATGTCACAGGTCGGCCCAAAGGGTCACACAGATAATAAGTCTCAGTCAATCTAGACCTGTTTGATGTTGACCACCTATAAACCTCACAGAGTGGGCGATATCAGACCTGCGTCAAAAGATTGAGCGAGCTTCAAGATAATTAAAAAGGTTAACATAACTCAACGTGGATTACGGACTTAATAACGGCTGTTTGAGAAGGACTTTAATTTGTCCGTGGCAATAAAATTGCTTGAAAAATATGTCTAAGAGGGGAAATTAAATGCTTAACTTATTTAACCTTTCTTTCTTTCATTTAATCATCAAAACGATTTAATGTTACGCACTGTCGTTCACCTCCTTGTCTCCATCTGCAGTGATCACACTAGTCAAATAACAAGCCTTATACAGGTGTTCAATTTGTAGCTTTAAATAGCATTGCACCTCCACAGATGGTGCCTTACACACAGTTATCTTTTTTCATGCTTACATATATATGTCTTTTGACAATAAATACTTCACAATGTGTAGAAAGGCTGATACAAAAGTAGCACAGGGTGATACTCTAAATCTTAAGTCACATGCTTAATACATTTGTGGTAAAAGTTAAGAACATCTCATCAGGATGAGAGTGGAAAACTGAAAAGCCTAAGACAATATAGTGCAGTAAATTACTGAGTTGTTCATTACTGCCCTTAAATCAGAATATGTAAAGATGTTAGACTTGTTGTTTTGTTAATTTCACTAAAACCTAGTTTGTCTCACATTTGAGTGCAGTAATTACATGTAAATTAATGTGCTATGCAGGTTCATAAAATGTGAATACCGCCTAATTGAAGTGCAGCATTGTTACTCTGATTAGAGGAGTTATGAAACTGTTGTTGTGCGGTACGTACTTGGTGATGGTGCCATCGATGTCAGAGATAATGACTTTATCGTCCCAGTTCCACAGATAGATGGTGCCCTCGCAGCGGCATGTGCCCTGGTACTGGGTGGTGATGCTGAACATCACATCGTTAGGTCCCTCCTTCAGTTTCAGACTGGCCTGGAAACACAAGGAAGACAGTGAAAGGCATCTGGAGGCAATTTCATTTTCTGTGTCCCCAACAGTGCAGACATTTCTCCCCAGTATGATTTGTTTGCCACAGTACAATCAACGTTGACAGGTCTTTAGAGCCCCCTACAGACTGGAAGCAGAACAAACACTTTGCAGGTCAAAGAGAGGCAGCAGGGGGAGCTCTAAACTTCTAAATAAACCATTTATCTCATCCAGTACTCTACACTTCAGTTAATAATCAATCACCTTTTCTGAAAACCAGATACAAGGGAGAGGAATTCAATATAAAGAACAATTGAACCCTCTGAACCCAAAGCAGTTTTAGAGCGCCGTCACATTGTACTCTCTGTGGCCTAATGAATTAACACTGCAACTTTAAGGAAATACAACAATCATGGCTCGAAGTATGGAACTCAAACAGTTACAAACTTATACATAAAAAGTAAAAAAGGACACACTTTTAATCTATGTTAATAATCGCTTTTGCTAAAAATGTAATCTCTAATTAATACTTTTTTCAAAGTGCCAAGAGGTGTTAACAGTGTTCGCGAAAATTAGGGCTCCACATACAATAGGTATTGAACTATTCTTGTTTTTACAATCACTTTTGAACTCTCCTCTCTGCTCTGAGTAAACAGCCTACATTTCAGAGGCTTCACTGACTTTGTGTCACATGACTCTTGGCCCACAGCCAAGTCTTTTAAGGCCTAGCAGTTGCGCTGGGAGGACACACATTTAATGTGTGTGCTACATGACCTGACAATAATTTTAACAATTTTGAAAGTTTCTAGTTCTGGAAAATGGTGTACTATAATTATTTCAAAGCCGCTGGTAGGGTGTTGAGATTCAGAGGGATAATAATATTATAAAATAGTTAAGCAGTAGGGCGCTATACTTTTAAAGAAGTTGACGCAGTGATTTTGAGGAAGGAAAACACTTGTGTAAGAATGTACTCACTATCTGGTCAGAGGACAGGCGTAGTGACTTCCTGTAAGTGGGGGGGCTCGGGTGGTGCTGAACATCGACTGGCTGCAGTCTCTCCTGACAGGAAGCAGCGCTCACCTCCTTGGCCTCTTCATCACTAGAGGAGTCTCCGGCTTTAGGCCTGCAGGAAAAACAATTTGCGTTATCAAATTCCTGCATCTATATGTAGCTTTAAAACATGTTGGCTGTGGGTGAAATAACCACTCTGTCTACTCTAAGTGTAAACAAAATGCATGCTTTGATCCTACTTAACTATTTTGCAACTTCTAAACTGTTTAAGATTTGAAGCAGATTAAAATGCAATGTCGCACAATACAACGTGATCATGACGACTTGTCATAAAACTGATTTATAAAACTGTGGATGTTTTTTTACAATCTCATGCTGGAGTTCATCAAGTCATTGAACTCACTTGACTGAGTAACAATAAACCTTTGGTTCCACTTACGGCAGGGGCAGTTTCTCCTGAGACATGGAGGCTCCTTCTTCCTCCAGATGAGAGTCCTCCTTTGTTTCAAGCTTAGTCTCCGACTGGAAGAATTAAAATATCAGAGGACATAAAGTTAATATTAAAAAAAAAAAACTGTACTTATGGATGTGTCTTTCTGCAGTGCAAGTTTTGTTTTTGAAAGCATTACACACCTGCTTGATTGAACTGTCTGCCCTTTTTCTCCAGAACCACCAGCGGCCCGACTTCTTTGGCATTTTCTCCTTCATCCAAGCCTCCTCTGTAGCCTGGGATAAACCAATAAAGACCGTTAGCGAGGAGCAAGTTGCAGATTTATAATAATCCATTGGTAATGACAATATATTGAACTGAATACAGGGATCACAGTACCTTTGGTAAGTTCTTCTGAAATGCTTGTAGACTCAGAATCAAGGGTGCAGCTAATGTCCAGTTATAATATCTGAAAAAGCAGAAACAATTAAGTGTTGTTCAATATTTATATAGGACATGAACTTTTAATATTATTTATAATAATACTTAAGATATCTAGTACATTTTACGTGTGAAATAAATGTTTTCTTACCTATTTCCTATTTTTACTACCAGGTTGGGGTTATCGATAATTGCTGGACTTTCAGCAAATTCACTATAGATGATGATATGCTCCATGAACCTCTCTGCAAACACAGAAGGGAGAGGAACATTAATTATAGACAGCAGATGAAAAGGTCAGTGGTGGAGAGACATATCATCTTACTTAGAGCCACAGAAAAAGGTCAGAGATGTTTTCTTCCATCTGCCACATTAGTTAAGGGCTTCTAAGAAACACTTCCAGCAGGAAGTATAAGACTCAAGAGACAATTTACTTTTGGGATTCAACCCCAGTGAAATAAATCCTTGTGGGCTCAAAGGGAAATGTTGGTGCAATCATTGTTAATGTTACACATAGAAAGAAGATTTGTGGCTGGAGGCATTCTAGTGACGCAAATACAGTGGGAAATTCCAATGTTACATAATGAATGTAGTGTCTTCTACTCACTGAGGTCAACTTCCTACCCAGCATAAAACTACTAAGTGCACTTTCATGTACATTTTTTATGAGTGCTATTCTGGTGTACCTTTGGATATTTCAGCATTTTCTGTGAGGCCTCCACACAGAGAAAGAGTGACGTCGGGGAGGTCACTCGCTGAGTCAGAAAGACACTCTGTGCCGCTGTCAGCCGCCGCGCTGCCCACCGACTGAGGAGACTGAGAGCCGGAGTGCATCTCAGAGTCCATCCACAGCTTTGTAGCTGCCTCAGACTCACTGCAGCAACACACGAGTACAAAACATCAATGTGCTGGTCAAGGGGAAGAATATTTATACTCCATTTAATTTTAGAATAAACCACGTTAATTAAAAACAGGTCATGCAGTGACGTTAATTAGGTGTTTCTAAAATAACCCCACCTCTTAGGGAAATATCGTGCAGCAACATCAGGTTCAAGTACATTCAGGTCATCTAGGTAGATATCCTCAGGACCCTGATGCTGGCTCCTCTTTGGGACACCTTGGATCAACAACAGAAGTATTTATCAGTTCATCAGAACTAACTGGGAGACAATTGAAAAAAGGGAAATGGTAACCACCATGGTGTACCTTTCTTCTTAGAGGGCGAGTCGCTCAGTTGGCTGTTGGAAGGGGTGGAAGTTGCCACATTGGGTGGGAGGACATCCAGAGGATCTGTGGGGGTCAGGGGACTCTCAGAGGTTATGATGTCGATGGATTCCAGAGGCATCACGGGTGTTAAAGTGGTGATGGGGGTCCGTGGCTCGGGTTTGACGATGGTACACACTGAGGAGGAGGAGGAGGACGCGTCTCCCCTTTCAATCTCAGAGTCATCCTCCATGGCCTCAGAGCTGAGGATGACCCGGAAGTGGGTGCTCTCTGATGGGGTGATCCTCACTGTTTTTAGTAGTTCTGCTTTCTCCTTCTTGGGGACCTGGATTTTTGATATGGGAAAGAAAGTTACTAAAAGGAGGGGACACTGAGAAATATGTACCTCTGAATAAGCCTCATTCACCAATATCTTCATAAGTCTTTTCCTTCATTTGTTCCTCATAAAAGTATACATCAGATTCATGACTTGTTATAATGATGCATCCCAGTGTCACTGTAACTTGAAAGCATATTCAAGCTGATAATAATTAGAAAACGGCAGCTCTAAAAATAGATATAAAAAGGGCATGAAACCGTCCGCACACACACACAAAGAAATGCCACAACAGAATCCTTTAGGAGGGTGGAGTGCTGGTCTCCAAACATCATTAAAAACACCTCAGTAATTCTGCAGGATGTGAACGCCATCATAGTAGCCGCCGCAGTGGATATACAATAAAATAAATGAGATGAAGTACAATACAAAAGGTTTGATCACTGAAATGGGATGAGCAATTCCCAATTAACATAATTGAAGTGAATTAAAGAGTTTGGTGTTAATTTATAATTAAATACCATAATGCTTTGTAAAATAATTAGGACAAATAATATTAATGATAAAAAGTTATTGTAATGTCAATTCTACAAATATTATACAACTGTAAAATTAAATGTTTGTGCAAGAAAGAATTCCAAATAAAAAAAAACATTGTTAAATGTCTTAATCTTCATTAAAACTGTAAAATATGGGTTCTTAACAAAGCATTTCTGGCTGGTGAATGAGACCTGATGTTAGTGGAGAGAGACGCTTACCCTGGTGGTTTCTGGGAGCTCCCCCCAGGTCCACTGCATGTGGGACTCGGCTCTGAGCATGCTCTCTGAGGGCCGGACCATCAGCTCAGAGTCACTCTTTGGGGAAAAGGCCTGAGACAAGCCATGACTGATGGGATAGATGAACAAATGCAAACAGTCAGTGAGATAGAGGCTGTTTCTCTGCCACGCCCTGGCTGAGGCTCTGTTCACATCAATACATACCTGTCATGTGACGGCCAGTCCCCATCAGACAGCGGATAACCATCAATGTTGTGTCTGGCTGCAGGTAGTTTGGGGTCAATGTCTCGCATTGTGGACAGTGAAGGTGACCTAAAGGGGAAACCAGTGTTAATTTGGTGAACAAACACTATGACTAAATGAACTATGTGAGTGAATAACCTTTTTATCTAAGTTATATATAGTCTACAGCGACAGCACACAATGAGCACGGGACTCAGAGTACTGAGTACTTAAGATAAAGTTAAAAAGGACAAAGATAAGGCTTGGGAGAAAAAGAACAAACAGATATTTTTGCAAAGACAGATTGCCCGATATAATCTGAGGACTAAAATGTCAACCATTTTCACTAAAACTATACCAAATACTAAGGGTGTTCTTTGACTAAGAAGACTTAAATCTGCCTAGAATTCTTGTCAACTTGATTAAAAAAGACAACATAAAAGGATAAAGTGGATTATGATAGCTAACAAAGACATTAGACACAGGACTAAGACTACATTAAATGATATCTGACATGTTTTACACTAGGTGAAGCACAAATATAATAATCAACTCTTCTATAACAGTGAGCATTGACCCTGAACCTACCTTGAGACATGTGCTGATCCCCCCTCGTCAGAGCTCAGGTCCATCTCAAAGATCTCCTCATTTTGCCCAGCGCTGGACATAGCAGCAGTCGTAGCAGCAGGTATGTTAGCAGCGATAGCGTTTCCAGTGGTGACCGACATGGGCGGGGTCAGCTCCTCTCTTCGGGGGTCTCCTTTGTGCTTCTTCCTCCGTTTCTTCTTCTTTTTTGTGGACCCGGTGCTCGGAGCAGGAGGCTCGGGGGGGTCTTCTGGGTCTGCGGGGTCATCCTCCAGACCTTTTGGGGCTCTGTGCTCCACCTCCGAGATCCAGAACAGGTGACTCTCCGTGGGGATCGGGGAGGTGGCCAGGTGGGCGGGGACAATCTGTGGAGGCATCGAGGAGAATTATGACAAATAGGAGAACTTGGGGCTTAAGATAGATGTAAACAAGTGTAAACAAAAGCAGCATTAAGGATTCCTATTGGCTGGTACAGGTCAACTGTCAGACGTAGCAACTACAAAACAGTGGTGCAATTATTTCCTCAAAAAAACACTTCCTCACACTTGCACGTCCCTGAAGGCGTTAAGGCGTTTCTGTTTTCCATGCTGAAACTGGAAGGGCTGTTTTCTAAGGCTGGAGCCACACGAGGACGATAACGCAAACGGACCGAAATCGATATCAAAAAAGTCTTCCGTCCACACGCAATAGGCACCAGAAACGTGTCCGTTCACACGAGACTGCTCGAAAGCGCTGGAGACGCTGTAGTACATATGCCGGGCTTGTAAGTGGCACTGTAGTCCTGCCACAAAAGCAACAAAGAAGACTTCCCGCGCATGGTTGCCATGGTTGCCATGGTTGCCCTTCTGTTTATTCTCCGCTGTGGACGCTCTGGCTCTTTTTCTCCCTCCCCGAGGCAAGCGTTTGCTCCTAACACCCACCTCTCCGCCTCTTCCAAGGGACGACGGAACCGTGCAGCAGAGTTTCAGTTAGATTTTTTTTCGCCGGTCAACATGTCCGTTAAAGTTTAAATCTTCCGGACAAAATTAGAAAAGTGCCGGTCAGAGGTCTTTTCTTTGTTATTTATTGAGCTTTAAAACAAATTGATAACGACTCTATATAAGAATATAAGAATAATACACGGAGGACGGAGCCTCTCTTTTCCTCCCCCTCTTCTGACAGCCCAGCAGCTGATCTCTGAGCAGGAGAGGTGGGGAGAGGCGGGGCTATTGCGTCATCGTTATCAGGAAATGATCGTATAGGCGTAAACACGGAGCCGTTTCGTTAGCAGATCTACCCACCTTGGGACCCGTTATCGTTATCATTTTATGCGTTTCCATGTCGGCCTCATGTGGCCGAACCGTCTATATGATAGAGAACTGTAGCGGATACGACCGTTATCGTCCTCGTGTGGCTGGGGCCTAAGTGTGGACTTTTCTCAAAATAATCTGTTACGGTATTGATTTAACATTTCACTGAATAGTATGTCAAAGGAGAATGACATTGGCTTCCAGGCTGAAACACAAGACAGTCTCATACTAAAAAGGTGTCTACTATAACACAACAAAAATTTGGCATGATGTATAATAAATAGTTTAGCTTCTATGAATTATACAGAACAAAGGCATCCAAATGAAATGTTGTGTTGTTAACCTGCAACAGCATTTCTATTTAATTTCATTTTTCCGAATGGTGTTAATTAATCTGAGTATGTGTTTGTATGCTCACATTCAGTTCCTCGGCCTCCTTTACAAAAAAGGCCTCTCCGTTGTCCCCAAGCTTCATGTGCAGCTCTACTGGCTCTCCATTCACTTCGATGTCAATCTGGAAGAATTAAGCAAAAGTTAAGTCAAACAAACAAAAAGAACAATCAAACAGTAGAAGAGTTACAACCATAGACTAGACACGTTCAAAACTAAAATAATCCATCTATAAAAAAGGAATTATGATAAGGTTACAGAAAACATAGACCATTTGTTTAAAGATTAGATAACAGAACATGTTTTAACAAGCATAATGATGACAAAGAACCATCAGAAGGAGCCAGACACATAAAAGCGTTTTTTCGAAATTCCTTGGACCCAACAGGACCATAAAGAGGATCTGATCAGAGCTTCTTGGGGAATAATTCGAGGATAAGGGAACGAAAATAGTTTAAGACAAGCTAATGCATATCAAAATAAACTGATTTAAAAAAGAAAAACATAACAAGGACACTGTAAAGGGTGTTGATTATGCCTTTTTAATTAAGTAAAAAAATTAATTAGGTCATGTTTTACTGTACTTCCAGCATTCAATGTCAGGTCACATAGAAAGCCTGTAGCTGCTTACAGCCCCATCTTTCTCCCGGGGCTTTCTAAAACCCAATAACTATATGTATGTATGGGTGCTCTGAGCCTGCCAGCAGGGCCATTCATGTTTGCCGGGCAAACCCCCAGCTGACTTGAGGCCATTCAGAAACTTGACACCACAAAAGCAAAAACCAGATCACGTCTGGCAGAGACTCGTGGAGGAATAATGTGACTCACTAATGATCAGCCCAGTCTGACAACCTGAAACCAAATCATTAATATTCATTCTCAACATCTACCAATCTGTTTTTCATTTTGCTCTAGTGATCCATGTTGTATCTTTGCTGATGTTCTTTATTGCTGGTGTGGTTTCTCAGCAGCCTCAAGATTTAATTTCACATCCTCGGGGTTGCTAAGGGCAATTTATGTACGGTGAGAATTTCAATACCCAATTAATAATGAGGCAGAATAAATGACAGTCCTCTTCAGCCTTTCACAGCCGGGGACAGGTTACCTTCACTTGGCTGAGTTGGGGATTTGCCAACACCACGCTGGATAACTGATCAGCAGATGTTGGAAATTAACCCATAGTACCACCAAGTTGTTTTTCTCTGACAGCCAATGTAGATTTTGAAGTTTCTACTTTCTTTTTACTTCTTTTCCCAAATGTTCTTGGAATCAAAAATCACTTTTCTGGTTGCCAACCGAAGTGACTAATGTACACGCACAGCCAACATTTAATTAGTTTTAGCTGGCAACTAAAGCCTAATTCCCACTCTGTAAATGTTTAAATATCTGCGTGTCAGGGACAAATATCATAACACTATTTGGTCCAGTAACTTCTCCAAAACATATATATTTAGCAGCAGCCCTCGAGGATCTGATGAGTTATCTCAGGAACGTGTGCACAACTGTTACACAACAGCTCTTGTTGTCGAAGCCTTCTTCCTCACGTTTCCTCCCCCTCCCACACATTCAAGTTGTAGAGCTGTTGCCATAGAAACTCATTCATTCCTCCCTATGAGCCCATCAGCATTCTGGGTAGTTGGTGAGAGAGATTCAACCCCCGCAGATCATCACCCACTCACATTCATGTAAACCGGCTTTCTTTTAATGAAGTCAGGGCGCACCGTTACTGTTCTAAGAATAGAAGTCATGGAAAAGTTCAACGTTTATGGGATGGAAGAAGAAATATTACATTTTGAATGCAGTGGAATTCTAGCCATCACTTATTACTGACTGACTACCAAGATTTTTTTTTATATATAAGATGATTGAACTGATTGACCTTCATTTTATTTATCATAAATGTCATTTAAAAATATAACCAAAAATATTAGTAGTATTTATTGTCTGCCCTATCATCCTAAGGTTGATATTGTGTGCTGTCATTTTCTATTGTGTTGTTTGCATTTATTTATTACATTTAATATATTTACTTCTATATTCACCTTTATTTATTTGTTTATTCCACACATGGCAGTTATTTTAAAACAAAACATGTACACTTATACTGTTTTTTTTATTAAACATTTTTAAAGCGCATGGTGGAAAGGACCGGGAGAAGAAAATTGTATTTTATCTGTCCCTTCTTACAAAAAAAGAACAACAAATAAATAAAATGAAATAACCATTAAAAAGTCAAATAAAAGCAATATTCTTTCCGTCACAGTTGCTTATAAATACTGAAACATAAAACATGTATTAAATGTACTACCAAAGTCGGCTCAACTTGCTCTACCTCACCCATCAAATAGGCCAACACAAAGGAGTCGCTTTCTCAAGTGAGAATTAAGCACTAAAAATAGGACCATTGTTCCTGAACCATGATTAATTGGATCTTGTCTTCAGGCAAGAACATATAGTAACAACTACTTTTAAGGAGAGAGAATAGAAGAGAACATCCAACTATCTATCTATGTTCTGCAAACAGAGCCAAACATTTCCCTGAATGGTTTATTGATGAGCCATTGATGCATTTCATTTTGGTAGAAACCCTATGACATGATAATGGGTAACCTGACTGCTAAACCTTCACATTTATTTCAGTGATGCATACTGATTATTTTCTTTACAACTTGAATTGGAAATGTGAAAGAAATCCAAAGAATACTAAACACATCTGAAGTCTAGCTTGCTAAAACACAAAAAAGACCTCCGTAAACATGGGTAAGTGTTTTTCAACCAACATAAACAAACATGTATTTTTAGTGTAAGGTCACCAGTTTCAACATACCAATAACCTCCGTGGTGCAGTGCTGATCGTTTCACCACAGAGGAAAGCACTTCACAAATTGCAGTACCCCTAAGGAGCTGTACAAATGCCGCAGTTTTTGCGTGGCTGTGTCTTTAGTTGAAAGCCCAGTGGCGATCTGCTCATCTTTCATCGAAATTACATGCTACACAGGGGCGGACTGGCCATGTGTGTTCTGGAGAATCACAGAACGGACGATCGTCCTTATTATTATGCCGTTTAAACCAATTATTTAAATGTGTTTGTTAAATTCGGCATCATGTAAGTTGGGGATGCTCCGATCGATCGGTGCTCTCTATAAAGGCCGATCAGGAGAGCCGATCACATGACGTAAAATACATGACACTTTTCTCTGTGTGTCAAAACAAGCTCGCCAAAATGGCTTCACCAGTCTGGCAGTATTTTAAGGTGTCTGAAAATGACAATAAAATAGCGGTATGCAACATGTGTGTGAAGCAGAAATCCTGCAGCTCCAACCGCTGTGACGGACCGGTGAGCGAGTTAGACCTAACACACTTAGCTATTTTATCTACCTCTGGAACAAGCTAAACTAGTTATAAATATATTTATTCTTCACTGTCGGGTCACACATTACTGGATCAGTGAGCTGCATGAGATACTGACAGGCTGTCAGGAGAGAGAGAGAGGGGGAGAGGAGAGAGAGAGAGAGGGGGAGAGAGGAAAAGAGCGCTTATCCTCTCATTTCTCCCGTGTTATTATCACAAGTTAATGTAAACTTGAATAATGTACTTCATTTGAATGTAATAATTATGTTGGTTGTCGTTTCTGGAAGCGCCAGTGAATGAGCCCCATTAACTGAGTTTTAAACATCACTTTAAATGGAAGATCCCCATAGACCCCGCCCACTCGATCGGATCGGCGATCGGGTATCGGCCGATACTGATTCCGGCGATCGGCGTTCGGCCCCAAAATTGGCGATCGGAGCATCCCTAATGTAAGGTGCTGACAGGTCCACACACTGCTTCCCCGCAGCGAGGCTCCCCCCGCCTTCCTGTTGACAGTTCACGAGCATCGAGCTCTTCACCCCCCCCCCCCCCTCGGCACGTTGATAAAATAAAGAAATTTGAATGGCACTTCATATCAAAAAGGTTGCCGACCCCTGCTCTAGTCCTAACTCCTTAGTTTTCCTTCTTTTCTTTGTAATATGTGATGATAAACAGATATTTTTAGGGTGTACAGGCTTTAATTTAGGAGTCAGTATCCTTAAATGTAAAACCTAAAACAAAACCAAATATGATCTGGCTTAGTTTGCACACAAACTTACTAGCCACTGAAACTGAACGTTCTCTTGAAGCCTGTTAATGCTGACAATGAAGCTCCAACTTGTTAATTAAAGTAACCATTGTTAGATAAGTGCCTGCTTCTTTAAAGGAAAACAAAACACTTAGTAGTTGGCATACTATCACTGCCTGAATTCTAAGTTTATAAGTGTGGAAGTGTCTTGAAATGGAGCTCGATCATTTCAATGACTACATGATTTCCACCTGTCAGTGAGAGAAAACAAAACAAACAGATCAAATAAAATAATTGTTATAACTCACCACTTTCTCTTTGGAGCGCAGTACCCCCAGCTTGCCAAAGCGCACGTGGAATGGCGAGCACTGGTAAGTGCCATCTCTCTGGCGGACAACCACAACATCGATGCAGCCCGATAATGTGGCCTGATTAATGCCCTTGTACAGTTCTTTGACGGTTACCAGCACCTGTCCTGCCAGCTGGCCCACGTAGTTCATGGTGTCCGCCTGGAGGAGGAAAACAACAAAATATTAGCTGAGTTAAGAGAAACACAGGATGAGAGGAAGTATTGCTCAGCAAGCGTCCCGGGGAGCACAAGTTGTAAAATCGTATCACTTTCCACTTGACTTAGCTCTCTCACAATCTACTCACTGTTGTCTCTTCTTTTAAGTATCTTTTTTGGAAAGTCTCATTTGTCTTTAGCTTTTATTTCCCAGCTCTCTCTGCCCTGTGGTGTCTGTTATCTCCTGACCTGGATACAGACTGTGCCACTGCTACCCTGTTACTGGCCGCTGTCCCACATGAGCAACATTAGAGAGGGGGGGGGGGGGCTGACTGCTGGGCTAAAACAATGAGAAGAGATCCCACTGCCCTGATGCAATGAAAGCAGCTGACTTCCTATTTATATTCATACCTCTGTGCTATGTTTATTAAATACAACACTAAAAGCCGTAGCTCTGTGGCTAATTATAGATGGACTTGGATTAACCCGGAACATTTTCTCAAAGCACTTTTTGTTTCTTGGTAGAAGGAGTTTCTAAGACTGTAAATTCCTTCACAAGCAATCTGTTTATGCTACTTAACCAGAGAGAAAATTACAAACAGGCCACAGTTAATCAGACAAACTTTCCTTCTTCCCTCTGGCCTCATTACTGAACTAAGACTATTTGCCTTCATTACTTCGCTGTGACATTAGCAAACATGATTTGGGTTTTTTCAGGTCAGGGTCTAGTCGAGTTGGGCTTGCAAACATGTTCCCCTGCTGACTTCATGAAACCTAAAATGCTCCTATCTCACACTGACCTTTTGTTCGGAGTCAAGCCATGAGTACATTGGGTGATGGGGGGGGGGCTTGTAGGGTAGAGAATAGGCACATTTGTGCTAGGGTGGCATCATAGAATATGGGAAACTGGCATGATGTGTTTTACTAGAGTGTTAATGATTAGATAGCAATAAAATATTAACAAGTGAAAGTACACTCAGATATCAACCACTCTAACCACACACAATGTGCAATATTTATGAGATCTAATAGCTATCACTGACAGTTCAAAGAATGCTATAAAGGTTTATATGGTTTGATATGAGGCCTGTCAACAACAATGACCTCTCTCAAAGAACATCAACCCTCATTTGTAGACAAAGAAAATGGAAAAATTCAAGTTATGTCCGAGTTGAGGCCCTTTATTGACATTCACTACAATGACACTCCTCTGGAAGATAACATGAAACTACAATCTGAAGAGAAGTAACCAGACACAATGGAAAACGTTTCTAAAACACAAAAAATCCATTATCCCTACGTTTCATTTTTACTACAACTGCATGTGCGGACAAAATGAGTTCTAAACTAACAGAAATGTTACGAAAGCCAGATTATTTAATAATAATAATAGATTTATTTTGTTAGCGCTTTTACAGGTGCTCAAAGACGCTTTACAGATATAGTGAAAAGAACAACAAATAAATATATATTAGTTAAAGTCAAATAATACAAAAACAATCACACATTAAAAGCCAGATTGAAGAGGTGAGTTTTTGTACGTTTTTTGAAGGTGGTGAGGTCAGTGCAGTCTCTGATGGGTTGTGGGAGTGAGTTCCAGAGGGAGGGGGCAGCGACGGAGAAGGATCTGTCCCCCCAGGTCTGGTGATTTATGCGGGTGGGGATGCATAGGAGGTTGGCTTCTGATGAGCGGAGGCAGCAGGAAGGGGTGTGGTGGTGCAGCAGGTCTGTGAGGTAGGGGGGAGCCTGGTTGTTGAGGGCTTTGTGAGTAATGAGGAGGACTTTTAAGTCGATTCTTTGACGGACGGGGAGCCAGTGGAGGTTCTGGAGGACGGGAGTTATGTGGTGTGGGTGAGGAGGCAGGCAGCAGAGTTCTGGATATGTTGGAGTTTATTGAGGAGGTTGGATGGTATGCCGTAGAGCAGGGGTATTCAACTAAAATTCAACAAGGTCCAGTTAGAGAAAATCTCCCCATGCAAAGGTCCGGAACATCAAAATGTCTAACTTGCTTTATGAATTAGTGTGATATATATTGAAGTAGCCTGTAGCTTTATCAACGTCTGCATGTAATCAACAACTGACTGCCAATCAAATGAAGAAAGTACAATTCATAAACAACAATATTTATTGTCAATTAACATTGAACTATACAGATATATAGTAAAATACTGTGGATATGTGTAATGTTCCTCTCTGGCTGCATTTAAAAATAAAATAGGAGAAAATAAATAAAATAGCTTTTGAAAATATGTGCATCTTAAAAGTGTTTAATTTTAGATAAATAAAATAAAGTGTAGCAGCAGCTTGAGTTTCCCTTTTTCTTTGTTAACCGTTTCACATCATGACTTAACAGTTTCAGACGATTATAGAACAATATCAGTCTTTACACATCATAACAATTGAACAGTTTTAAAGTTTCTCTTTCTTTCCCTCTTATATTGCAGTCCCTCACTCACTTTTGTTTAATTCAGTGCGAGAATTGAGCTTGAGCTCGTCCTGCCAGGAGTTTAAATCTGGGCTGAAATGGTGTCAGGGCCATTCTCATACACACATGCAGGTGCTCATTGGTTAGCCTCGGTTAGCCTGCACTGGAACGATATTTAGTTTTAATTTTGATCCTGGTGGACTGATCATATCGGGCTCTGAGACTGCTTATTTTTTGTGACCTCAGTTCTGACTTGAGAGGGAATGTTTGGTCAAACACTTTGTGTTTTGTCTCATAGTGGCGTTTTGGCACTTTTAATGAGCGCTACGGTCTCTGAATGAGACACACTGGTTCTGTGCTCCCAGTGGGCAGGATGAACATGAAAGAGTCTGTCCACTCAGGGTTAAAAGCTCTGTTCTCACTGTCCACTTTCCTCTTCTTGGAGAGCGCCAAGGGGGTGCTGATGAGGGTGTCAGATTGCTGTAAATGTTGCTGATTTTGGTTTGGAAAAACGAGAGGAAGGAGTTGCACTGTTCGGTGGTGAAAGATGAGGTGGCGTTGTCACAGGGTTTGAGAAGTTTGCTGATGGTGGACAACAGACACTTGGGGTTGCTGGAGCCAGATTGAATGAGTTGTGAATTATTATAATAATAATTATAATATATATAATATGTATGTATCTAGCAACGTGGTTTCTTTGAATGCCCTGGGGGTGTTTTAAATTCACTGTGCCTCTGTCAGGGGTAAAGTGTCCAATTGTATCATGTTGTTTTTCAATTCTATTGTTTCTCTATCTGGATTTCATCTGTCTCTTGAAACCAAAAACGGTCTTGTTGCTATCAAGCTAATAGCACACGTTTGGGGAGTTATGCTTTACACTTTCACTTTTATTTTACACCACAGAAAGTTGCATTGCAGGTGCAAAGCCTCCTGGACTGACAGTGTTAACACCAAGTGCAGAGAAACATGGCATCTAAACCCTTGTAAAGTCATCGTAACATAATAGGGAAAATTCTACATTCAAAGCAAAGATGACCCTTACACAAGAGCTATCTGGAAAGGCGCCAGTATTCAGTTATCTAAAACACATTCACGTGTGACAAACATGCCATTGTCTTTTCCTTCATTTAAATTCTACTCAAAAGTTACATTTCAAGCAAGTAGCTACACCGAAAAACAAATCATTATATAGGATGATACATTTGTTGAGAATAAATTGCTAGCATAATAGACAGACTTTGCAGGCTTTGTGACAGGACCAGATTTGTTTTGATTGAGACCATATCAAATACAACCTCTTCAACCTATTCTTTCACAGTTCTTGAACACAGTCTTGAATGAAGCAATTAATAAAACAGGCATTCATCTGATTCACTGTGGTCAGGTATCACACCCTTGCCTACAATAGTAAACCAATAACTCCAGACAACCTGCCAAACCACACAATACAGAATGAATAACGGATCAGCAGGCCCTGCGGCATCACGCCAAAGCTGTAGCCGACTAAATGACCGGCGGTCAGTTGACTCACCAGGGACCAAGACGACCTCAGAGACAAGGACTCATCCTGTTCACTGTAGTCTGTGTTGTCATCTGTGTTCCCCCCCAGGAGCTCCCTGTCCCCCCAGGATCTCTGTCTCTTCATTACAGTGAGTAGAGCACCAGCTCTTACTCTCCCCACCTCAGGATACTCAACTGGGATCAATGTTTTCTCCCCTCAGATTATGAGCACAATGCCTCCCTGCCATTCTGAATCCAATCTCATATGTGGCCCACCTAATCACGTTGAAGTAACCGAAGGGTGAATATAAGTTCACCGCTATCTGGCATGATTATGCAACACCGCCATAAACGTTGACATCTATCATCTTGGCTATTTTTTGCAGGTTGTGCTCTTCCAGTCAGGTGACAGGACACTAAGGGATCAGCCAATAGGATGGACCCTTTAAGGTGGTGGCGTATGGCTGATAAGGGACAGCTAATTCCTGTGAACGTCTAAGCAATGTTTTCCCCCTGATAAGAGTACATGCTCAGGATAAAAAACAAGCAGCACTGCGCAGCGTGTCCATGTACGGTACGATCTTTACTGCATGTGCTTGTTATTGAGCATGACTAATCAAATGACATAGATAGAGTCTGCAGAAGTCAACCAATAGGATATCTGTACATCGGACTTTAACATGCTTTCCTTTGTTGCTCATTGCCCTTGAACTTTTTGACATCAGGATCATGTTTATCGCAAAAGTGAAAAATTCTGTAAATACCAAAGAGATAATCTCTCTGAGGGTTAGACTGTATCAAATATCAATAAAGCTATTATTAGCCAAAGTGCTCAATATAGATTGAATACACAGATGGAATTGGTACACTGCGGAGACCGTAGTCCAAGCATTGATGAATTCAATTCAGGTTTCCTTTAGTCCGACTTCCAGCATCCGCCTGCCTCATTTAGCTTCCAAGTGAATGCCTGGGATAAACATAATGCATGCATGAGGCTCTTCCAAAAAGGCCTCACTCTGCCATCTGCTAAGCCTTTTGTAAACACTATCAAACAAAACACATGGGCCTACTGGGTGTGGGACTGTGGGCTCATCCTCCCTCTGTGTTAGGATCTGTTCTCTTTGAATATTTGACATGTCATGCATAAATAGAATAAGATTTTCCTTTAAGGGGGAAATCTTCTGTGTGCCAAGTCATAAATAACTCAGCAGTAACTGAAAACACTAAGGGGGAAACAATGTAGAAAGCCCTTTTCTTTAATAAATACATGCTGTACTTGTACCATTCAGAATGACAAGACCAGGCATGACTATTATGGTCCTAGTCACTATCATTATTATGCTCTTCATGTGAAAATGATACAGAGCTAATTTGTGTTGAGGGAGGGACAAAAGAATCAGACCTGACTGTGACTGAGCGCCAGGCCAACCAGACCACACAGGGTTCATGTTACACTCTCTCAAGTATTAGGGTTTCAGCAAACTGCACTGAAATGAGCCTGCTGTTTATGCGTGTAAAAGAAACCATAAAAAACCACAACCTCAGACAGACCGTGTTGGTTTTCAATTTTACACATTCTGCAGAAACGCCCTGTGAGAAAGAAGAAGCCAAGAACAATGTAAAGTGCTTCTTCTTTTCTTTTAAATGAATCAATTAAGTATAGAAAAGGGAAGTCTGGACAAATGTGTTTCATGTTTGTAAAACTGTAAATCTTCTTCAATAAGATTTAATTAACAGTGTTAAAAAATACTCAAAGTCAAAACCGAAACCAAGTCAGTTAGCTTTGGCTAAGGTTATTGGGTACACACAGTTTATAGATGCACTCCTGCAATAAACCTTTGAAGATATAATGATATATGATATGAAGATATATGATGAATCTTTGTTGAAACTACAAACTGTTATGTGACAATGAATGTAATAAAAACACCTCTTGAAAGCCATCTAAAAAGAACTGCACAGTCATTATAAAAAACAACATTTTAATATTAAAATAACATTAGTATTAGCTAGTAAACACAAAATACTGAGTGCAAATCAGTTCCCATTTAGTGCTCATCATGAGGTGTCATGATTAGCTGAGTCATAGTATTTGAGTTTACCTAAGGGCAGTGAGACTGATTGTAAAGTGACAGTATCAGCGAGGGACTATATCCCATTAAACATTTACATAAAGTGCCTGAAAGAAATTAACATTAAACTACTGAGGTTTGAGCTAAATACCCCCTACATGCAGGTCTGTTTGGTGAGGTGGCAGCACCAGAGGTGGAAGAAGTGCTCTGACTCTTTACATAAGTAAATGTAGGAATGCCAAAGTCTATAAATACTGAATTCAAAATGGTGTTACGTTGTTGTAAAAGTATACTATTTATAGCAAAATGTACTTAAAGTATAAAAAGTAAAAGTTCTTATTATGCAGAATGGCTCCTTTTACAGTGTCATATTAAACATGTGTACTGTGTATATTAAGTTATTGTGTTTTAGTTTCAGGATACATTTTAAGAGCTTTAAGGTCGAGCAAATGTAGGTCTGTTCATGTAAAAGGTAGCTAGTAGATAAAGCTTTCAAGTAAATGTAGTTGGTTAAAAACTACAATAGTTTTCTGTGAAATGTAACTTTAAAGTAATAGAAGTACAAAGTAGCAGCAAATAAAAAAAGGCCATCTCTAATGATGTATGTTTAAGTTGAACTGACGTACTGTACTGTATTTGAGTAGATATACTTAGTTACATCCCACCACAACAACTGAACTTTCCTCAAAACATGATGAACCCAAGCTTACGTGTACTTTAACAGCTGCAAAATTTAAATTATAGACACATTAATGCATCACTATTTATAAACCGTTGATGTAATGTATATTATTCTGAAAATAGCCCCTTAAAGTACTTTTAGATTTGGTACTTTAATTATATTTTCATTCTTACACTTTTGTAACATTTTGTAACATTTTGATTGCAGGACTTTTACTTGGAACAGAGTATTTGTACACTGTGGTATTATTTACTTTTACTATAAGATCCAAGCAGAGGTGGAAGAAGATAGTTTTACTTTTGGTTTAGTACACAATCACATTACCGAAAGTAAAAGTAATTGTTATGCTACAGTATGGGCCATTTTCTGAATGATATATATTATATGTTGTGATTATAATTATTGATGTATTAAAGTGTTATCAAAGCTGGTAAAGGTGCAGCTAGTTGTAATGTCTTTGTATACTACAGGGTAGTTTGTGGATTTACTCCAGGTGTGACTTAAGTCTTATTTAAGTGTTGTTTATATTTCACATAATGAATTCAAATCTGCAAAGTTACTAAAGGTAGCGTAGGAAAAGTACCATATTTACCTCTGAATTGTAGTGGGGTAGAAGTGCAAAGTAGCAGACAAATGAAATACTCAAGTAGTAAAGTCCCTCAAAACTGTACTGAATAGGCCTACTTGCGTAAATGTACTTAGTTACTTTACACCACTGGATCTAAGTACTTCTTCCATCACTGCTAAACATGCTAATTTTGGAGATTAAAGCTGCCATATTGCTTGATTGAAATGTCAGCATTACACAGCCGCATTAACGTTATAGGAACAGGAAAATGTGGAAACAAACGAACAGAAACCAAACACGGAATCATGTATTATGTTCACTGTGTACTGTATTGCTTGCCAAGTGTGAAGATAAAAAGCATAAACAGCTGTGAAGGGAATAGAAGAGAGGAAAATAAATGAATGGAGACGGGGCTCAGCTAGCTGCACCCGCTGCTAGCTTTACTGTTATCGTTGGGTTACCGTTAAAGCAAACGGGAAACAAACGGTAACAGTCACGGCTATTGCTAAGTCGCTGGTTTCAATGAGAAGTGTTCATGTTAATGTGTAACGTTATTACCTAATATCCAATCCTTTAGCTATGTGTTTCAGTGTTAAATTAATCCATCGCAGCTAAAATATGTTAGCCGGTTAGCTAGCGTTAGCGCACGGTGCATTCAGAAATATGCATTTTGAGAGGCTATCAAACGGTTATAAATCATCATATCGGTTACTGTTTACCTTTCAGTTGCTCCAGCGGGATGCTGCCGATGAAGGATGTTGTTGTGCCTTCAGTGAGTCCCCATGTTTGTGTGAAACTCCTTCAGAAGCCTCCTGACGTGTCTGTGTCGGACCACCGTGGCTGACTGACTGTCTGGAGTTGATGGGACAGGGAGCCGCACAGTGGCGTTGCTCTCTCTCTGCTGACACTGCTCAGGGTTACAGTATTATTACAGTGTACGTTGAGCAACATGCATTTCTTTATTTTGAAAGACTTTGCCCTGAACACTGTTTAGAGGACATTTATTGACAGATATTTCAAAAAGGATTATAAATGTGGGTGAGAGATAAACTGAGTCTCTTGGCTAGAACCCATTTGTGCCCAAAGGCTATATTTAAGTATGGAAAGATGCCACAACATTGGTTCTGATTGGTCATGAAATTTGGTATAGACAAACTTAAAGGTGGGGTAGGTAAGTTTGAGAAACCGGCTCGAG
The DNA here is from genome assembly GCF_902827165.1 of Trematomus bernacchii. Taxonomy (NCBI): domain Eukaryota; kingdom Metazoa; phylum Chordata; class Actinopteri; order Perciformes; family Nototheniidae; genus Trematomus; species Trematomus bernacchii. Next base: position 192,726 of record NW_022987599.1, read on the forward strand.
ATACACTTTTTGTTATATTCCATGGAATGCTCTTAACATCCCGATAGCAATGAATATCTTAAGTGCTTTGACAAAAAATCCATACAAAAAATTTCATCTGTGGAAGCCGTAATACTGTAAAAATTACGACCAATCATTTTAGCCGGCCCGGCTAAAATAACTGGATGGCCTACCTGCCTGTCAGCTTTCCACCTGTGCACAAACTTATCTCGTGCCCTCATTGGTCATGTGCGCGTTCGTGTGTGTTGGAGGAGGGGCTCTGTAAGGAAGTGGCAGATTTTCTCCGGTTGTGTATTTTCAAATTCTAGCGATCTCGAGCCGGTTTCTCAAACTTATCTACCCTACCTTTAAATATCTAAAATAACTAAGATATTTTTTAGATCACAAAAAAATACTTATTTCATCAATAGTCTAAGTCAGTAATTTACTTTGTGTTTATTAAATGTCATCTCTTTTGAGTTTTTTCCCCACTACATAGTAACATACATGTGTGTGTATATCCTTAAAAAATAAACTTGGAATCCAAATAGGATTGTGCTCCATTTAGTTTCTGAGAAAAAGCCATTTTCTTACCATACTATAGTTATTCTATGGGCACTTGGGACTACTGTTCATTCTTAGAATATAAGGATATAGAGACTAAATACTAAATATATTATAAGAAAAACACTTTCAAATTCACACTATCAGTTGCGGGCCCATATGGGTTAATGATCCACTGTGGGCGCAGCACCACACTTTGAGAACTCATGATGAATGGCATCAGCAATGCAAGCAGGCAGAAATCAGATGCCACCATTAGAGCAGCTTTTATAAAAGGCCATCATTAATCACCAAAACCCTTGAGCTCATTGAAAATCACATTATGTGGTTCTAATTAAGGCATTTTTCTCAATGAATGAGCTGTTTATGGGCCATTATGTAAAGACAAAAAGGAAACCTCTCAATAGCCTGTGCACCTTCATCACAAGGAGTGCATTTGAAGAGAAAACAGACTTATGTTTAACTTTAGACACTAAATGCTGCAGGGCTTACCTTTATGGTTTCCTTGAAATACAACATTCTTTGACTTTCAAAACATTTCTTCGACAGCGTCTGACACCTACACGAGAAGACTTCCAAAAGTATGCAAGCTACATGCCTTTATGACGTTGCATACAGCTTTGTAGGCTGTGTGACACTTAAAGATCCATTTGAAACTGATGTGTTGACCGACATTAGGTTTAACCTGTTCCACCTCTCTTACAAACTGTTACTGTATGTCTCCTGCAACAGTTGACTAACGGCACAACATACATGCACACAGTACAGTTCAGACATATAGCTGTTTACAAATAGACACCAAGCATGAGCATGTGACATCCACTGACACGTTTCCATTGTCTCACGACACAAAGCAAAACGCTGGAGGGAAGTTCATGACATCAGTGTTTTCCTTTATTTGTTTAGTGTATAAACCTCAGGCATGAGTTGGATTCAGAGGTCAAAGGTTTTCCAAATGTAAAACCGTAATAGTTTAAGAAAACGGTGTCTTGCTTTTGCTGGCCTTCATTGCTAAATCAAGGATTAATGACAGGTCAACATTCTCCCAAGATTAAACATAACATGTACTGCTGAAAGGGTCACAAGTGACAGAAAACATATCTAGCAACTAAAAGCAAACATTTATCCTCTCTGTATCACATCCACTGTTTGCTTCCTCGACAAGCGATGCCCAAAGCTCTTTAGCCCAGCACATGAAAGACGCAGGAGGAAGGAGCTGTATGAATCATTTATTTAAAACTGCTCAGTGCACCGGCATGTGCCGGGGTAAAATGCTTTGGAGAAAGCCCAGTCGTTTATCTTTCCTGCTTTATTTCACTGCATCATACTTTAGCCTTTCTTCTCCTCCTCCTCTTGGTTGTACACGCTGACGGTGAACTCTCCAGCCTCTTTTCCGTACTTGTTCTTCACCAGGAGGGCATATTTGCCAGAGTCAGCCGTGGTGACGGAGGTGATTGTGATGCTGGCAAACTTGCCGTGCTCGAACTTGAGCTGGTAGCGCTCATTAGACAGCAGCTCCTTGTCGTTCTTCGTCCAGCTCACCTCAGGTACGGGCTCGCCCCAGACATTTCCAGTCAGGTTCAGGGACTACAGAGAAAAAGAGGAATGCAGGGGTTTAGTGTGTGTAACAAGTCTGGATTTTACAGATTTAAGAGGGAAGGAGAAACTCCTAGGAATGAGATAATGGCATAGTAATTTGAAGGGGAGACAGAGCGTTTAAAGGGATAGTTTAAATGTTTTAAAGTGGGGTTGTGTGATGTACTTATCCATTTTCAGCGTATTAACTACAGTATTGCATTCCCCATACACACAGTTTGAAGAACTAACAACAGTACCAGCATGGAAGATAAGCCATGTACCGCTGTGGACAGGGGCATCAACAAAAAGTATCTTAGCCACTCTAAAAAATGATTATCAGTTTAAGTAAATGCTATACTTAGAATTTGTTCACAGCCCAGTCAGACAGCCCTTTCCTGAGGAGAACTGAAGTGCTAATATCCATCTTTGCAAAGCCATCAAACTGCTTCATAAGACTTTTAACACAATGTATTAGTACTGAATTGATTTACCTTGCCCTCCTGGATTGCAACCACATCTGGCAAGCCTCCAACCACACGAGCGCGATCTGAACAGAAAATACAAGAGTGAGTCAATAAACAAATGTTAATCATTACTCAGTGTTTCAACCTGTGGAACATCTGCCTGTTGACAACATAATATTAACCAAAACTGACTTTAAAAACTGGTAAATTAACCACCCTCATTCAATATATTTGATTTTACTGTACTGCATATATGATGTTTTAAATAATTTTTGAAAGTAGCTTTCTTTTCTATCTAAAAATAGCCATTTAATCTTTGGGAAAAGCATTTTCCACTATTGATATATTGATATGAAGATGACCAACAAAACACTCCCTTATGTTGAATCGCAGTGAACCATTCAAAATGAAAACGAAACTAAAATAGCTTTCACGTGACATCTTGTCATAGATGTCACTTGGGGGAAAAGAACGAATAAATAATGACTTACTTCTTTCTGCGATGGCTGCCGCCCTGCGGAAGGAAGGACACAGACATGTTTAGAAGCATCTTTTATAGTATCACAGCGCAGAAAGGACGCCAACATTTTTGTTTTCCTTAGCTTTACAATTGCAGGAAATGTATTTTGTTTGTGCTTGTTAAAGGGCTCACAAAGTGGAAAAAAGTCTATTTTAAGTTTGTGATGACTGTTAGTATTTATTTGTGTAAAGATCCTCTTCAAACGGAGTTACACAACAGCGTCAGATGTGTTTGTTTACTTACTTGAGCCTCTGGAATTCTTCAAATGCCTCTTCCCATGCTGCACAAGAAAAAAAGCCAAAGTTATTAAGATCGTTTCACAAGTCTGAAGAATCTTCCCCATTTGACTTTAAACGTTTCACTTACCCTTGCCGCTCAGATCAAAGACTCTCTTTACACCATCCTTGCCATCAAAGATGTCCATGGTGTATTTGCCCTTGTCCTTCTCAGTGGGCTCATTGATTTTAAGCCAAAGCTCCTCTCCTGTGACTCCAGACTTAACTCTCTCTGAGACGGCAATCTTAGCATCTCTAATGGAGAAAAAAGGGAAACACAGAGATCAATTAAGGCTGGACTGCTGACTCAAAGTATCAAAGTATCGAGTACCCTGAAGAGCAGGATTCAGACAGGAAAGCAGTAATTGCAGCGGCACAATCATCCCTGTATTATACCAAAATGAGAAACGTGACCTCACTACCAGTTGGGGAGATTTTGTCCCCATCTGTGGATTGTTTTTTATACAATTCATGGGAAGATTGTGCAGGAGAGCTGATAGGGGTAATTATAGTCAAAATAGTCAAATTTGAACACTTTTTTAGAGTGCAATATTAGGCAAACTAATTAACTATGGCAGCAAAACATATTTATGAGTGCAATAATACTCCTTCATATTCCATTTACTAATTGGTCACAGACATGTTCAATCACCCCAAAGCCTTTTGAGATCATTTACTTGCAAGCTTTGAAAAACAAAAAGCCTTTTCTTTGCAAACATCACATGTCTGGAAAACACGACCAACTGATTTGAGAGGGACTGAACAACCTGTTGCTATTAAGCTGAACAACTGGCTGTTGGAAAAACATAAACGCATATTTAATATGTTTTGTAATATATTTTGTGTTTCATGCATCCTTATTATTTATTTGTAGGAATAGTATTATTATAATCTTTTGGAATGTTAAGTCTTATCTGTACATTTCTGTAATTTGTGCTTGTATGTATTTTTTTCTAATTGTTTTTTACTAGCTGTATTCTTTTAGTGTATTTTCCTTTTGATACATCTAGTGTTTACCCAACACCAAGCACTCAGGTGGAGGTTACACCAAGGCCAAATGTCCTATCTTGCTATGAAATTGAAATTGAAAGTGAACAAATGTAATGGGTTTTTCCTGAAAATTGAGCCTGTAATTTTCTGTAATCCTGCTGACAAACAGACAAAAACACAAACTGAACTGAACAAATAAGCTCCTTGGCAGAGCTAACGAAGTAAAGTAAAGCAAATATGTGATGAGAATGGAAAAGTTATTTTGAAATCCTATATGTAAGTGAATAATGTTGATTTTACATACTTTTGAAGCCATCCAACACGCAGCTCCTCATTGTAATACGTGACCGAGGAGGAGAGGATGATGCCGTGTTCAGTACTGACGATTTTGATATCAGAGGAGGAGTGGGCTGGAGGGGAAAGAATAAAAGTCAAGTTTTTATCTACATCCCATGGAAAACGTATTTAATAAGTGGTATATAAAAAATCATATTTAAGCATTTAAGTCGGTAGCCTTTTAATGGTTTATGCAGTGAAAATACTTTAAAAATTCTGCTTCTTTCTGTGTGTGTGTGATGCTCAATTACTGCTTGGTGTTTTAAGTTTAATCACTCACCAATAACCCTGAACAGCTCGTTCATTACAGCCTGGTAGCCTGGGAGAAAAAGATGAGAACCACAGTTATTCACTTTCTTTTTAGCAACACTGACAGGACTGAGTTTCCCTCTCATAATTCATGGACAACGCTTTACCTGCATCTGTCAGATCGAAGGAGCTCTTATCTTTGCCTCTCTCGTCCCTCAGGACCACATCGTAAACACCTTTGTCAGCCTTGGAGATCTACAGTTCAAGGTAAAACAACTTTAGTATCCTTGAGGCAGTAATGAATTTCCTTCTATATCAAACAGGGAAACACATTATTATTCTTGGGACAGATATAAGAACAGGACACAGACCAACTAAGCAGAAAAGCCAAGCTTTTCCTCTGCCCAGGATGCTTCAGGCATTAAAAGGAAAACATGAATAAGGTAAGACGAGAAGGACATATTTATAGGCGTGAACTTAGGGCAGCAAAGAATATGTCCAGACTTTGGCTCTTGGCGGCGGCGGCACGTCCTCTGCAGTTGCCTTTTTTCCTTCTTTTCCTTTCGGTTTCTCCTGCTTAATAACGCACTGTGAATTAGACAGATAAGCCAGTTAATGCAAGTGCGATGGACAGGAGTGGTTGTGGACGGGCCACCTCTCCTGAGCTCATGCAATGACACCAACCCTCTCTTTATGAGTGATGATAATACAGTTTCAATGTACAGGTACCTTGAAACATCAATAAAACTTCATTGGCACAAACAGAAAAGAGGCTGTATTACAGAAACTGCCTATCTTTTGTCTTAAGTTAAGATCCAAAGAGTTATGAAGACAGGATTTTCACAATTTGGTATTAGAGAAGCAAATGTCACCTAACTTTAGGAACCTTATCTTACTTCATCATATGTTTATCTCAGGATAGGTCATGTTATTATTTGTAAACTTTGATGTCTTTGACCTTTCTACCCATGCAGCTGTTCTCTTATTGTTGAGTTAAAGAACTTTGTAAACGTTTTTGTCATTGAAAAAATACAAAAAAGCAGATGAGGTGATGAGGTGTTGGAAACATCTCTGGAGAAATCAAAGTACATATTTGTTCGTGAATTTACAGCTAATGAGGGTTTTATCATCAAGCTGCAATACCACGTTAGGGTCTGCCTGCCATATAATAAGCCTCTGACTTAATTAAATTCGCCTGCTGACATTTTGTTGGTTGTAGCTAAGCAACCAAAGCGCGGACTAATATTCTCTGGTGGAAAGCGAAAGTCAGGACTTCTTCACATTTATCCTCAAAGTATATTTGAGGTTATGAGAGTGTTTGAGAACGTTTTGGGTCTTTGTGTTCATCTGTAATGGCTTTTTCCCTGAATCACTTTTTTTTTCTTTACCCTCATTATCATGGTTATGAAAAAGTTGAGATTGGATCCTCAAGATAAAAAGTTTCTGTAATATAGCCCCAGATTAATATCCTCAAACAAGGACAGATTTCCAGTTTTAAATATTTTGAGTATATTGGCCAGAGGAGTCAAATAGAATATAGTGTTAGTAATGAAATGAATGAATGAATCACACAGATAAATTAAATACTGTATATGGGCATAATTGTTGCAAAGCTTGTCCTATAAGTCTATAAACCCCAAATAAGGATTTAAATCTTCAAAATAGTGCCAATTGTACCCAGTAGGCTTATTCTAATTCCCCAGTGCGACATGCTGACGTGCCGAGTCCAGCAGCATTACAGCAGGCCTCGAGGACAGGAATATTTCTAGTGTTTCATCATTTATGATGAAACACACTGTGTGTCAGAGAGGGATGGTTGGCAGTGAAGCATCTAGTCTAGTCTAGCTCTGCGATGGAAGCACAGCTGCAGCACAAGCGGCACTTTCTCTCCTCTTCACTCAGGAGCTCACGACTCCTCACAATGAACGGCCTCTGTCTAACGGGCTGACCTTTCCGATATTAAAGGTCAGATGGCCGTCCTTTCTCTCGATTTTCGCGGCGTCCTCATCATCCTCTGCAATCTCAATTTTGTCCTTGGACCAGGTGATCTCAGTCTCTGGTTTGATATTTCCAATCTGTGTGGAGAAAGAAGAGAGATGGGGTTAAGTTGCACCACGTGAATTGCAACCATTTGTGAGGCTCCTTAAAAAAAAAAACATGAACAGCAGTATCAAACAGCTACGTTTCTTACCTTGCATTTCAACAGCACATTGCATTCTGGAGTAACAGTGAAGCCAATGTACTCGACAAAGTGAGGACCTGTTGATATTCAATTTAAAATATTAATCAAGATGCACTTCAGCAATTGTGTTAAACTTATGTAATGGAAAAGTAAAAATACCTTACCCTGTTTCCTGACCCATTCTGCCCTCTCAAACTCGGAATTCTTCTGAAGCTCCCTGAATTCTAGGTAGCAAAAAGTGCATCAGAAAATCAGAAAATCAGCTGACAGACAAAACAGTAAAGAAAGGTTGTCTTCTGCTGCCCCTCAATGGAAAAGAACTGTAACTGCAGCAGATGCAATACACCCAGCAGAGGGAGGCTTTCAGTGAGTAACCTGTGTGCGTAAAAGTGCTCTGTGTGTTGGGAGGCCTATTTGATATCAACAATTTTAGTTGATATTAAAACAAAAGACATCTGTAAGCACAACATAAACATGGATGTTGATACTGAACTTGTTTTTTTTACTATTATCATGTGTTATTGTTACAGTATGATAATTATTTTTAAAGACTGATTCAAAAGGTGTGGGAAAAATATGCATGTCTAGGCTGGCGTATAGGTGTTTATATGTCAGTTTTTGAGTTCATATGTGGGTAGTGGGTATTTGTACAAACATTTTACAATACATTTTTAAGAGGGTACATATGAAGTGATTGACATAAGGATATGCATAAATCTATGTGCTTAAGGTAAACTGTATCATTATTTGATCTATTTTCTATTTGTATTGATTTAAAAATGTTTGGGTCTCTCAAGTTTAAAAAAGAAAAATGTACAAACGCAAGGGGAAAAAAAGTGCAATTCATATTTGTCTTTCTAAGGGACATTTGAGGTCTTACCATCTCCAATGAGCACCAGACTGGTCGTCCCCTTAGCTTTGCCGTCCACCAGGTTGAAGGTGAACGTTCCCTCGTCAGTAACCTCCAGAGAGTCCATGAACATTTCAATGATTCCGGTGGACTTGTTGAAGTTCACTGTGTATTTCTGGAAACAAAAAGATATAAAATCCCAATCAAGATCAGGTTGTGGAACATTCACCATCCCAAAAGACACAGGACAACGTGTGATGTTTTTATTCCTACCTTGTTGTCAGTAATGATGGCATTATTGAAGACATAGTCCACATTGCAGGCGGAGCTGCATTTCTCCACCTGAGTCCAGAAACGCACGCGACCCTTCTCCAGCAGATCCATGGCCATTTCACTCTTGAAGGGGATAACTGGAGACAAGCACATTTTTTTAATGTTTTTGTATAAGCTATGCATGTAACAATGGCTTGGTAACTACTACATTCACAGTAGTCTGCCCTGATTTTTAATGCCTTCAATTCACAGGCTTGGGACTAATTTACAAAGATATCATATGCCAATTTTAATACAATAAGTTACATTTATTCCAACTGCAAAAATAAATTATTTTTATTGGGCTATTCCAGACATTTAAAATGGAAGAAGAAATACACCTCCTGTTTGGACTAATGTGCCACATTTTGTAATGCTTGCATTATTATCGGTTAAGAATAAAAAAATAAAGCAATATCTCAAAAAACATGATAAGATTGATATTATCAATTAGTTTTGATGATGTTTGACCATTGCTCATTGAATCAATATACATTGATCCAAATTGATTTATCGTCACACACCTAGTAACTATAATTTCCAAGAAAGATCTGTATTTTTAGAAAGTTTTTTTTTTAGTTAGTGATAGATATGCAACTTCTTGATAAGGGAAACATAAACCATGGTATAAGAAGGATCTGTGATGTGGCGGGATATTCACCTGGGAACTTGTGGTCATGGCTGATGTCCAGAAAACGTTTGAGACCTGTTGAGTAACAACAAAAGCAACAAAATGTGTAAGTGTCAAAACCTTTCACCATCAACTATGAGTCTTACTTCTATCTGACAGTTTTCTTATTATGTATGCAGTTAAAAATACTCCATGTCAAGTAGAACCTTGAATTGAAACACAACTTGACAGACATACACACACTGAACAATTTGAGGGAACAAGACAAACACAGAGTGTAACAGAGGTCAATTTGTCGCAGCTGTTGAAACACGACAACAGAGACATGATGACACAGTCCTTCAAGTCCTTCTCACACCTTTGGCACTGACATCACCCAAAATAAATAACAAGAGAATCAAGTTTCAGAAGCAGAGATGCCAGGACTGTGGGCGACTCACCCTCCTCAGTGAGAGTGTAGCTGGAGGAGAAGCCCTCAATGTTGGTGACAACGCAGGAGAAGGTGCCCAGATCCTCCAGGGAGGGACTGTTGAAGATGGCTCTGGACCTGCAGGCGAGGTTATAATAGTTTAAAATCTTTCATTGTATATTGATTTTAATTTTGACTGCTTTTGCTAGTTTTTGTTTGGTTTCAGTTCTTCTGAAAGGTTAGGTTTTTATATATTATGCATGATTTTGTGAGGTCCAGGTATAATGTATATAGAGATGTGTAATATCTAATGATATAATTGCTAAATATACAAACAAAAACATATTATAAGGATGTAGGAATGGCCATCATATTTCATTGTTTTTTTATTTGGGAATCAACTCTTTCACTAGCACATTTAAAAGGAAACCGTAAATGTTATCCCGACCCCATCTGGTTAACATTACCTGAGCTAAGTAGCTTTGTTAAATGACATTTGAAACCATATGTAAACCATCACTTTGTCATTTAATTCGTCAAGATTATACTGCGTGTCAAAAATAACAAAATATTATTAATTGTTAAACATGTGCATTCGCCTGGAATACCAAGTCTGTTCAATTTCTGTCCAATGTCATGAAAAATGACATAAATTGTTGTTCTGATTATTTATTTCATGATGATAACCCTGCCTGGAGTTGAAGACACATGAATACAAAAATAAATGTGAACAATTTAAAGAACTGCCTTGAACAAGAGCAAGAGAGTTATTTTGGTCCCTGGATGTTGCATGAAGAATTGGTCACACAAATGATACTCACTTGCCCCCTTCAGTAACCATGGTAAGGCGAGAGGTGTCTGTAATGGTCTTGTAGTTCTTGGACCAAACAAACTCAGAGCCCTCCTTCATCTCAGAGCACTCAAAGACCATAGAGATCACACCATCATCATCCACATCCACATAAATCTCATTGGTGCCTGAGGAAATGAGAGTAAATGATTACAGTGTGTGTACATCTAGTAAATTCATACATCAGTATAAAGAAATAGAAACGTTCCCTTCTTTCCAGCCCTGCGTAGGAACACTATGTGATTGAAAGTGTGAGTTATGTAACAATCACACTCACCAGGGCGAGTCTGGGACAGGATTGGACCTAAGGCTGCTGAGGACTTTCCGACGCCGGCCAGATTTTGAGCGCGCACACGGAAGACGTAGGAAGCACCCGCCTTCATCCCCGTCACCTGAAGCAGCATGTGAGCAATCCAAGGAAGAGAGAGTTAAGAGAACACTGTCGCCCTTATTTCACATGAAAATATCCCATGAAGATACAAGCTGAAGGCCATATTGATCAAACTTAAAATATGTCCTCTCAGGGTATATGCAGGAATCCTGAAGTCAAATTGAATACCTTTTAAGACCTTTTTTAAGACCCTTTCCATACATTTTAAGACCTCATCGCCACTTGGAGTTTTAACCGGTTACATTGGCGACACACTTTACCTCACATTTACTATCTACAGTATTGATTGTCCTTCCTCCTTATCTTCCAACCATTTGGACGCAAACTTGCATTTCCCCAAAACGATGTTTAACAACCGGCGTAAACGGACCTTCGCGCGCTATCAAGCAGTGAGCGCGCGTCAAATCCAACGGAATGCCATAAATAAACTACACAGAATCACGCTACACACCTACGCAATGATTACATTCAGGCAAACTGTAGAATACTACCTCTTTGGACAATTTATATACGTATTGAAAACAAGCTACAAAATGTAATACCTTGGAAAATGCCGTTTAATACTTTTTAATAGCCTTAATTTTCGCTGAATTGATTTATCAACTTTTAATACTTTTTAAGACCCCGCGGACACCCTGCCTCTGCTAAAAAATAGAAGCATTTCAAGAAGATCCATTATAACTTATAAATATCCTGCTCACCTTCATGTATTTGCCCTTGTTGGCCTTCTCGTGAGCAGCCTTCCAGCCTGCCTCTCCAGCAGAGGCCAGCTTCAGGTCCAGATAGTATCCATTGACAGGAGTGCGGCCACTGAATACAGGCGGCTCCCACAGGACCACGGCCGAGGTGTCACGGACCTCCAGCGCATGCAGACCCACAGGAACACCTTGGAGCATGAATAAAGAAATATCTTAAACAAACTGGAACTGGTTAACACAAAAAGAAAGTAAGTATGACAAATATTTACAAGTGAACACATCAAGAAAATAATACACATCCAGTGATATAGGTGTACTGCAATACATGTGCACATTGTGTTATGTATATAGTTATTCTATGTAAATATATTAGTAAGGAGTAGTTTAGTTTATTTATAGTGTTTAGAATGTATTTGTCAAAAACACACACTTTAAATGAATAAGCAATTACTTAATAAGAAATTCCGTCATACAAATATACATATATATTTCCAAACACAAAATGTATTTTAATGGTCTCATGAATAGATTATCTATCCGAAATGCATTGTGCCCAAAACAAACTGGTAATTGACTATTGTCTCAACATTATTTGGTTCAGTCTGTTTTTCTTGTATTCATAACTTTGAATGATTAATTGATCATCATCAGCCTCAATCGGCTAGTTAATTAATCATCCAATTGTTTCCTCTTTAATATGTACTGACATATACCTTTATTCTTTGTTCATACCTGGCAAAGTAATGGTCCATTCCTTGCACTCTATCACTGAGCTGGGCAGAGAGGCTTTACTCACACCTGCCATGTTCATAGCGCGCACCTGGAACTGGTACAATACGTTCTCCTTCAGGTTCTCAGCCTAAAAACAGAAATGAAGGTAATGAGATATTAATAAAACACCTCTTTTGGGCTATTTTCCAGACAAAAATGAATGACCAAATACATAAACTTATTTGAGCTTCATGAGATAATAGGTCAAAACCGCAGTTAGAAATGACACGTAACATTGTGAGGTCTTAATTTATTGAAATTATTTCATTGAAATGTGGTTACAAATAAACACACTTACTTTATAGGAGGGAGCAGGCAGTGCCTTGTGGTTCATCTCATGCCATTTTCCAACAACGCCTCCCTTCACGGTCCTGTAGTCCACAAAATATCCCCGGATATCAGCTCCGCCATTGAAAGAGGGCTCAGTCCAGGCCAGCGTCATGTAATCCTTCACAGCCTCCACCAGGGTCACATTGGTGGGGTTTCCAGAGATGGCTGTAAAGAAAGTTAATAAAGTGGTCAATATTTATTATGAGAAATGCGAAGAAGTATGTTGAAATAACTAATATTCTGATTTTCAGACCCCATTTTGTTTTCCTTTTAATGATAAATGACATCTAATATGGCCTGAAATAAGCAAAATATAACATAGATCTTAGTTCATATTAGTTTACATTTGAACAATGCAACATGCTTTGGACACAAGCAACAACACTGTATTAGGGTCATTGTAATGTATAATGTACTTACACTTAAGGCCAGAAGCAGGACAACTTTCACGCTACGAAAATCTCCGAAAGTCGCACCAGACTCTCATTATGTTCATGCTCTTTAAGAACACAAATGTTTTAGCCATCACCTTTACAAAATATCAACACAAAACTCAGAAATCAAGACTTGCATACAGCAAAAGCATTGTAAATCATTGTCTACTTTGTTATTTAACCTTGTCATTAATAAATGAAGGTATGGAAAACAGCAAAATATGATAAAGTCAGTCAATATTAGCGATGACAGGCAGACACATGCAAATAAATCAACATGCAGTCACATATTTGTGTGTCTCTTGCATTCATCAAACTCAGGATAACATGCACAAGACAAGATAAATGGGCAACTGTTTCTGAACAAACTCTCAGAAACTTTTATTATGTGATTTAAAGTGATCTGATTTAAATTAAATAACTGATTTTTGGTAAGGAAAAGGAAAATAAATAATGAAAGTTAACCTGATTTCTGAAAAAAAATGAGGATGGTGTGTGTGAATGTGTTGAAATACAAGTGTACATTCTCAGCCGTGAATCCCTGGATAAATGTATGTTTAAAAATAGCTGAGAGGAAGTAGCAGAAGGGGAGAGTATGGCTTGAGGCAAAGTGAATAATGGAGATGAGGGACGTGATCATGACACTCACAGATGGCAGCTTGCACAACCACAGCTTCAGAGTTGGCGGAGCTCAGGCTGTATCCTGCAGCGTTCACTGCCTTCGCTCTGAACACGATGTTTGTCCCGGTAGTCAGGCCGTGGCACACAAACCTAAAAGCAGTCAAAGGTGTAAAGAGTCATATAATATTTACTCTGAGATTTCACCAACAGTAGGATTGAGAAATAGCAAAAGCTACATTTGCATTCAATACAATTACAAACAAAAAATGTAACTTATAGCTACACAAAGGCTTGGGGTCATACTAAAGAAAAGGGAAATATGTTGTTAGCATTAGCACCCTTGCTAATAGCTATTCAAAAGTAGCTTAGCTAACCAACCACGACTTTTACAAGCGAGACTATATGTACGCTTTCAAAAACACAAAAAACATATTAAAGTTCTTAATTGTACAAATAAAAACACAAGTTCAAAAGCCATATATGAAAGACACTCACTTCCTAATTCCATACACTCAGGAGGTTAGTTGTTTGGTTTGTTATCACAAGTAGCGTTTTGCTAACGTTAGCAAATATTCCTGCAGAACTAACTAATTTTAGCTGACTTCAATACTTTTCTGTAACACATCATATATTTTATCCACTGGAGCAACAACTAAAACAATGGAGCCTATACAAAAATGTAGATCCGACAACCATGAGCAAATTGTGTTAGTGTAGTTTTGTAATAAATGAATCTACTTAGTGTAATTCAAATAAATGTCTGTTAAGTCACCAGCTATTCATCACCAAACAAAATGGTGACAACAAAGACAATAACACTGAGATAAATGTGATGTAACTTCAACTAGTATTTCATTTTTGCACATTATATCCCCTTTAATCTTCTTTGAAATGGAATCAATTCATATTTTTAAGCAATGAATGACTTGTGAATTCATGAACCTAGTTTTATCTTTAGCTGCACTTACCTGGTCTTCTTGACAGGTTTGTTGTTGCAAGGTGTCCATTCATCTGTGCCCACCGCACTGTATTCGATGTAGTAGCCAGCCAGGTGTTTGACATCCTTAGAGGCGCTCCAGAAGACGACCACGGAGGTGTTGGTGTTCCTGGTGGCTACTGGACTGCCAGGAGCTGAGGGCAGGTCTGTTAAAAGAGAGATGTGTATGAAAATATGGAAGATGTTATGTTTGGATCAACATAATGCAGAGGGGAACAACAGTCTATTAACTAACTAATGAAGGAATACAGCAATAACAAGCTGTACATAATATTTAAATGCAGGCCTGGCCGGCTCACCCAGTTTATCTCCGACCGTGATGTCTCCTGTGGATTCAGAGGGCTCGCTCACACCAGCGGAGTTACAGGAGCGAACACGGAAGCTGTAAGATTTTCCCTCTGCCAGGTCGAACAGGGCGAAGCGAGGAGACTTCACTGGCATGCCGGTGTTCGCCCTCTGCCAGGTGTCTGACTCAGAAATACACTGCAGGCGACAGAGAGACAAGGACATGTCAGTAAAGAAGCAGACAACGGTAAAGGAAAGGCTTCTTATACAATAAATATGTGTTGCATTATTTTGTATGTTGTATTAAACTGCTGTTAATGTTTAAAGTTGTACTCCTTGGCACATTATTGAGTAGTTTAATCTATAGAAATGCATCATATTCATTTAAAATCATGATATGTACGGGGTAACAATGTATTTCTTAAAACTAAACTTTCAATGAGCTCAGAGAAAACATCGGCTTTGTGAATTTTCAAGCTAATCCAAGAGGGTTTTTGAAAATGATATTAATCTTGTGTAAAAGGAGAAACATTTTAAACACATAAAGTAACATTAAATCCTACAGTTTATCACAACATTTCACCACAAATCTAGGGAAACATGGTTTTCACTGGAAAGGAAGAGGATGAAAAACTGTATTCGGAGAGGTAAGTTAAGATGTCAGACACACGTAGAGCCTCTTAAAGGTAGTGGGGTAGAAGAACATTTGAAAGAAGAGTAACAGTTTATTTACATACATTCCACCACTGCCATGTGACTTGTAGCTTATAATAAGGCAATGTGATCTTTCATGTTGCATCTCTTCATCACTGTATGCATGTTTCCACCACCTCTCCTCACCTTCTCGATGTAATACATGACTCCTTCATGACCGCGCTGCATCGGAGGCTTCCAGGCGAGCACCACGTAGCTCTTGGTCGCCTCAGTAACCACAACATCAGAGGGTTCTCCGGGGACAACACCCACTGAGGATCACAGAGAAATTCACTTAAACAAGTCACTTGGGATGGTTATCATTCAAAAACCTTAAATACTTAAAAACACAAAAACACAAAAGAAATTACTTTCAGTATTTTAGTTTGAGGAATAGAATCGTGTTTTCCTACGAGTGCCTAACAAGCAACTTTCCCTGAGTCCCTAATGTCTAACATCTTTTGAAAAAAAGTCAGGAAAAATCCATTTAAGTAATGATTAAACTAGACTTACAAATCTCAGATAATATGGAGAATGTATTTATGTTTGATACCCTGCCCTTGAAGTCATTATAACATGCCATTTGAGTTTGAACTGCTGTCACAACAGACAACACCTAAATAGAGTTTAAAGCTGCCTTACCGGTGGTATCCTCCTCTGTGAACTTGATAATCCCAGTCCAAGGAGCTGAGGGGCCAGCTGTTGGGAAAAGTAAAGATAAAATAACATAAGATAAGAACTTGATTGATTCCACACCAGAAAATGTGCATGTTACGGCATCTTAAGAATCAAAAAAGCAAAGTAAAAAAGGGAATGTTGACACAAAATGACACATGACAAAGTAACATCCAAAAGAATCACTTTACAGATATGTCCATGATGTATAATTGTTTACCTCTGAGGCGGGCTCTGTCGGAGGGATCCGTGGCAACCACAGCCTCGGAGACACGGGATGGATGGCTGACTCCTGCCTTGTTCAGGGCGCGCACTCTGAACACGTAGGAGCGGCCCTCCACCAGACCGGTGACGGGGAAGCGGGCGTACTTCACCGGGGCGTCGTTACACTGAGCCCAGTGGTGAGTGCCCACCTCACACCTGCACAGAAAAACACATTGAATTTATAACATGTGATCCAACCCAATTGTGCCCATAACCGACACAATTAGTTCATGGGCTTGCCTAAGAACAAATCTAGAAAGTGACATTTATTTGTCAAGATGGCAGTTTGGTCCAAATCTAGAAAAAGGTTGAGCTAGTGCCATTGTACCTGCAGAGTTAGCATTACAATAAGCAGCATAGATAGAACCAGTATATCCTGAATGGAAGACTGTATAATTGCAAAAAGAGATCAGATAAAATTGAATAATTAATTATCTGGCAAATAATTAACGTAATAAAAGAAATATTGAGCATCCCAACCTGTCAATGTAGTATCCCAGGATGGAGCTGCTGCCCTCCACCGCCGGCTGCTTCCAGGTCACCACCACGTAGTCCTTGTTGGCATCATGACAGTGCACATCCAGGGGAGCCACGGGAAGCCCCTCCGCCTCCACATCAGCATCTGGAATAGCAACACCATATCACAGAGGGCACACTTGTGAGTGGTGCTGTTTCCTAAATCAGGCTGATCTCCATTACATTCTAAGCTTCCATTTTCTGACCCACTTACGCCATTACAGTAGAGCGTGTCCGGCAGCACTGTAGCTATAATAACTTAGTTTACATGTTGGTAACATAAAAGGGGAATCTGAAAAGTCCTCATAAACTGCTGATTGTTATATTAGATCACCCTCTCTGTGACATGCAGACAGATATAGAACCAACATTCCTCTGAGGAAACCAAACACCTCAGAGAGTTATGTCACTTAAAGACACAGCAGAAATGAATGGTTCCCGACCACTTCTGTGTTTGTGGTGATAACAAATGCGTTGCTTTACTTCGCACGTATCACTTTTGTTCCAAACTGTACGATTAAGCGCATACTTGGATTCATAGCTTATCTCAATTTTCAATATAATACAACACTAAGAAACTGATTTTCAACAGTTTGTCAATTTGTAATGAAATCAGCTTCAGATGAAATATCTACGGGCATCTTACCTCTCACAAACACATAAGCAGAGTAGGTGTCAAAGCCAGATTTGGTGTTGACACGCATGGTGTACATGCCCTCGTCTTCCTTGTTGAGGTGGACCAATGTGAGTGTGGCACGCTCCCCAGACCAGAGGGTTTGGACCCATTTAGAGGGCTTCAATGGGACAGCTGATGGGAGAAGTTAAAACTCAAGAATGAATGAATGGATACATAAAGGTACATACATTAAAAGGTCATTTGCAATATTTTTTAAGAGGAAAATTAAGCAATATTCACATTTCATTTTTCTACTTACAGTCTCTGTACCACACGACCTCAGGCTGGTATTTTTTCACAGTGGGATAAACAATGACAGTGCAGCCAAGACTCATTGTCTCGCCTTCACTGCCAAAAGCCACTTCAAATTTCTCAATGATGGTGGTTCTAAAGGTGACACCGTGCTCAGCGCAGAAACCATCTACAGATAAGAAAATAAATAAATTAAAAAACAACAATTTCACCTACATTAATTGACTTCTTGAATGACAGCAATGACATGTCATTAGCTTATGGTAAACATGTTTTATTTCTTACACACGGAGTAGAATAATTGATTCATATGAAGGTGTGTCATATGAAAAAGTACAACTTTTACTCTCCTTTTATCTCTGTTTTTGGTCTCCACCACCTCTTGAGTAAATCACATGTGGCTCTTCAGCAGCTAAATGCTAACCTGCCATGCTGCAAAAAATGAGCTCAAAGACGCTAAAACACGTCTGAGCTAAGGGGGACTATTGGGTTTTACAGTATACATTGTCATCATTTTTAATTGCTTATATAGAATTGTATGCAGCTTAAGTTTCTACTTATTTTATGTCTCGTATAGAACACTTTTACAGTGTGTATGTTAAATGTGAATTGTGATATACAACTGAAGTTCACCGGCCATCCTTGAAACTAAAATAAAAAGTTACTCACGTGGTTTAGGATCGAGTGGGCCCGCTTCTGCGCCCTCCTGGAACCCTGCAGAGAAAAATATCACTCAGTAACCTTGTAGTGTAAGTCACAAAATATTTCGGAAATACACATTAGTAAACTATGCTAAACGGCACAAAATCTTTATTTTAAGCTTGAAATTAATCAGAATCAGAATCAGAATCAGAATACCTTTATTAGTCCCACAGAGGGGACATTTGCATCGTTACAGCAGAAAAGAGCCACAGACAGCTTAATGTTACATATGTTAAAAAAAAGTGCTAAGTTATGATATAATAAAAAATAATTAAAAAGAAAGGAAAAAAAAAAAAAAGTTACATACTTTTCAAAATACAAATCCTGTAACAGTTCTTAGGATTTAGCAGCCAGGTATATATTACACAGTTATTAATGGCATATGTATATAATGTATAAATTGCACATATAGCACATATTGCATATAGTTTGATGGTCAAATTAAGGACCTTTCTTTCAGTCAGCCTTGATCCTTTCATACCAGATCATGTTGTGTGAGTGGTGCTGATCTAAACTACTTTGAACTTCGACCTTTAACCGTATTAGACATGGGCAGCTGCAGAGAAGACAGATGAGAAAAAGCGGTGACTTACTTTTGATAACAATATAAGCCACAGAGGAAGCTTCTCCTTTCACATTGAGGGCAGAGGCGTAATACTGAGCAGTGTCAAGGAAATCACAGCTGGAAATAAAAATGCAGACATGGTGAATAACCGGCATCTCTTCAGAATTATTTTGAACATAAATCTTTCAGTTTGGGGTAATGTGCATTTTCTGGGGTACATCTCATTAATTTGAATGCAGTGGGAGCTAAATGATTACCTACTTCTTGATCTCCAGGGAGTGCATGTTGTAACTGTTCTCAACTGTGTACTTCTCGGGCTTGGCCTTGGCATCAATGAGCACATTGTTTTTGTACCTTGAAGACAGGAGAAAGACAGCAGGTTTATTTTTACCGTTGTCTTCAGAGGCTGTAATTACAGAGGAGTGTGTGTGTGTTTGTGTTGCGACGGTGGAAAACAGAATTGTCTGATGACGAGGGCTTTGGGTGGAAACTTCTCTATGACACACACACACGACTGATCCCCTCTCAGCAGCCTCTTTGCCTTGTGACTCAGAGGAGTTGGAGTGTGTCTTACCAGGCGATCCTAGGTTTGGGCCATCCAGCCACAGTGCAGTGCAGCTTCACGGTCTTCCCCTCCCAGACAGTTTGTCCACGGGGCTTGATGATAAACTCTGGAAGGTGTGTCAGGCTGTCTGGGTTCATCTTCTTACGGAACTCTGCCCACTCCTCCAACTTTAGCAAAAGAGATGCAGTTTGTCACATAAAGCTCATAAGCATTTGCAGGCTTGTTTGATTTTGGAAAAGGACACAATCTTGTTTTTACAAATTCACAAAAGGAATCAAAAGGATTTACAGTCTTGCCCAGTTCCATGCGTCCGGCCACTTCCCTGATATGCGTGGTTCTGGTTTTCTTCTCCACCTTTTTGACCTCCACAGCCTCCCTGGCCTCCCTGACAAACAGGTTCCTCATGGCCACATAGTTAATCCCCTCCTCCGTGACATCCTCCTCGTGGGACTCAATCAGACCGCGAACAGTTTCATGACTGATGAACAACAAAACACAGACATATAAGATCAGTTTAAACTTTAGAAAATACTTCATTTAGATTCAAAAGACTACATCAATATCTTGAAACAGTGGTATTGACTGCTTTGAATGTAGAAATATCAATCAATGATGTCTTGTAGTGTCTTCACTCACTTGGCTCTAAATACGGGAATGACATAGCCGATGACTTCCTTGTCCATGTCCATTGCAAGGTAGGTGCGTTTGGCTCTCTTGGGTAGTGGGCTCAGTTTAACCACCTCCTGCCCCTTCTTTGTCTTCACAGTGGTCTGCAGGCTTAGAGGCGATAGACAACAATCACAACACTTGCAAAAGAAAACACAACATTCAGTAAATCATTAAGTATTTCAAATACATTAAATGCCACATTTGTTTTTGCAAAAGAGCCACAAAAGCTTAAGCCTTTCTTCAAGGACACAGCTAATAATATTCTATGTCTTACCTACTGGCAGTACATTTCTATCAATATGTAATCCTTCTATTGATTTTGTCTGTCGATACAGTCCCCATATAGTTTATTTCTCCCATACTCTTCCATAAAAACACACAAATAAGCCATTGTGTTGCACTGGGTTCTGTGATTGCAATAAACATGGGCAGTGAAGTTTATTTTAACTCAGTCCGACACACACTGTCCTGCTGCTATGAATACCAACGTGTATTAATGTGCGGCTGTAAATAGTTTCCAACAAATACACTATTTATTTCTGTTTAAGTAACCTTTGATACAAACTAGTGCCCAGCTGTTTTTTTTTAACAAACTAAATGATTGTGACCCATTTTCAAAGATGTACTTCTTCAGTTCCCTTATACACAGGGACTAATATAATCTTCGTATTCGTCATTTTATGTTTTTTCTGGACATGAAAAAAATACTGCAAGTTTTATCCATTGATTGAATTAAAAAAAATGGTAACTAACTTTAGTGTTACTAATGCACTTAAAGCATATTATTGATACAAAGTAAATTAAAATACTCATTCTTGATTACTAACAATTTAGCTAATTTAATTCTCATTAGTTAAAGATGAACCATTGGATAAATCACACCTGTAAATGGAGTACATACAGCACTTCCGCTTGTATGTAGTTATTTGAACTAGAAGTAGACCAAGTATTTTCTACAGTTTTTTGCTCGTAATGACGACAAATGAGACACCTAAAGAATGACAAAGCTGCAGTTGAATCTAAAAAAAACTCACCACGACCCATACTGGCTCTTTGCATCTATGTACTTAAGTGTGCTAACTATAAAAAGACACGTTCAGAACATGTCTTGTTACTTATAAAAGGAAGATGTATTTCTGTCCATCCTCCAGGACTCTGACCCATATTACACTGTGACTCATTTACCTCTCAGGCCTCCCTATTGTCAGCTGGGTTTATAAATGTAGCCAGAACTGGAGGATATGCCTTCAGGGCTGAGACGTTCATTTTAAAGCCCTGCATTCACTTATAATCTCTTCCATATCTGTCTCAGTCTCCCCATTAGTCCTACAGGAATAGAGTAGCATAAAGTGGCTTTGATAAACTCTTCTCCATACTGACGAGGCGGGATCAAGTCGATGAAAGGGGCTCAGACAGATAGATGGAGAGGGACTCACCAAAAGATTTCTGCAGTGTCAAAAAGTTATTTATACTGCTGACTCACCAGGTGCGTCTTTGGCTTAGTGTGTAAGGAAGTGAAACAGTTTTACGGCTTATTAAATCAGTCTGACAAGCTGCACTGTACGTCAATCTTAAGATTTTAAGTAATAAATGTAACAATTGTAATGCAATCAATTATTTCTAACAGATACAATGTTGTCAATACTGAACCAATAATTATTAAACCTTGATGGTGGCACAAGCCTTTATATTTTCATGACTTGCATACAGTTTCTTTACAGTTGGCCTATTGGCAGCGTCTCATGTCCTGCCTACAGAAATAGCTTCTCTGCCCATGGATATCTCTGGCAGCCGCTCACTGCAGCTGAAATTCTTTCCCTGACCCCGTTTAGAAAGCTCTCATGGTTCCAACATGTACACTGACAGAGCCCTGCAGCTTAAAGGACTAATAATTACTGAACATACATGTTGACAATAGTTGCCACCATATACTGTATACAGAGCTAGGGCGCAACGTTTGATAAACAGTGCTCCTTTCACACAACACTTGTATCAGACACTTACCATTGTTTTGCCATTTAACACAGAATTTTAAGTGGAAGGAAAATTAAATTAAAATGTGACTGTATATTTACCGCACCTGTGTATGATTAGGAATGACAAGATTCATTCCTGGAGCAGGCCTGTGTTATAACGGTAAGGCTTGAAAGATTCAGGAAATCTATATTTTCTCTATAAGAACCACTTATATTACAGATTCATCCATCAACTATTTCCTCAATCAACCCGACAGCAGTCTCTAAAATATCATAAAGTAATGCGAAATGTATTGCACACTTTAAATGTTGACATCTAAAAATTGCTTATTTTGTCCCATATCAGTCCAAAAGCCTAATATATGTAACCACCACAGAAAACAAACAAAAAACAGCTAAACTTAACATTAATCTATTATGAAAAACAGCTGCTGTTTGCGCTGTTGAACAACTTTCAATTGCTGCCTAATTGTTTCATCTTTATCCCATATAATGTACTTTCATGGGATTTGGATGACTGAATGTTATGCTGATAGTTAGAGATACTTAGCTTCAGACATTTCTAAGATGGTCAACTTTTAAGTAAATGTATATAATGTGCTCTTTCTGTTAGATACTAGAGCACAATACTATTGCTACATAGATAGTTACAAACCATCAGGTCCTCAGCCAGGCACATAAACCAAATGTCTGAACCTGTGATTCCTCTCGTTACTTTTGCAACAACTCATCATCAGAATGGTAAAACTAACCTGTCTCATGACAGCCTTGAACTGATGAATCAAGATTTGAGACTTAGACTCAGGCTTAAATAACAAAAATAAACACTTTAAACTTAAATGGGATTTGACCACTTTAAAATTTGACTTAATTAAACGTCCCTACCAATCTGAATTGATTTGAGTTTTGAACTCAAAAACAGTCAGAGGTTTTGACCTCTTAAAGTCCTACAAAGTTGGGAATATTCAATTATTAGGCCTCATCATTGAAATTCCTGCTTTTAAGCTTTTAAAGACACAACAAACAGAGCGTTGAAAGAAAAATATACTGGTTTTGGTCAGCATTGAGACATCTGAGTGACTTGTAGGCTATCTTATAATTACCCCTCAAAGAACACGTCTTGGGACTTGACTTGAACAGCATCAAGGAGAACACTTTGTAAATCCTGACCTCCTTTTAGGATGAACATCTACTTTATGGGCATATTAGGGCAGTATGCTCTATATAAAAACAAATCTTTAGTTGTGCATTTATTTTTTCCTACTGCAACGTTGAATATTGGAAAGAGGTCTGCTGGAATGCCTCCAGCACTTCTGATGTTAGGAAGAGTCAAGTTACATTTAGAGAAAGTCTTTTTTTTTACATTTTTCAAAATCAACCATCTCAGTATTTCTGGACCTCCCATCCTCTTACCGACGGCTGCTGGTCTTGCAAGCGGAGAACGATTGCTGGCTAACAGACGACTTGGTGCTCAGGTGAAAGCTGCTCTCAAAGTGATGCTGCTGATGTTCCTGCTGATGCTGCTGCAGCTTCTGCGTCACCGTTACTGATCCTGACATCTTGAGGGCCTCTCCGCCAACTTATATGTTGACTGTTCTTTACTTAACCAGCTCTGGAAATCAATCTCATTGTTATCATTACAGGTTGACTTAATTATTAATTAATTAATTTTGAGGTTAGTTTAGGCCAGGAGAAAGGGATTAAGTATGAAAGGTTGTTAAATTGTTAAAATGACGTTATGATGTTTGGTTTTTGAGCAGTTAAAGTGTTGGTTAAGATCAATGTTTCTGTGTTAAATGACGCAACAGCAGGTAGCAAACAAGCTGTGGCAGCATTCCTTAACTCCTTTTTGGGGTAGAAATACCATTACAATTAAAATGACTACTTTCTTTCACAGGTGTGAATATAAAAAGTGACAAACTTGGGTTAAAGGAGAAGGTAGAATCAAAACTGCTGTGTTCTGTTATTTCTTAACTATCTCTTATAGTCAATAAAAGTCTATATACATATAGCAGTATTAGATATAACACTCTTTTATGTACTGTGGTTGATTATTTTGTTAATCAATCATGTTATCATTTGGTTTATAGAAAACAATGCACTTCAATATTTCCTAAAGCCTTTTTGTATTGGTCAATAATAAGTCAAATGCTCAAAGGAAGCAAATATTCACATCGTTTTGCATTTTTGCTTCAACATTTCGTGGAATAAATGATCAGTTTATCAAGAATGTTGCCAAAAAAGTTTTCTGTGGAGTCAACAATCAATCAAATGACAAATCATTTCAGCTCTAGTAACCACTGTTGAAGTGTTACAGCTTGAAAACATGATGATCAGCTCCCACAGGGCCCATCATCATGTAACCAGAGATCAGAGAGGAGAGATCTGCAATTTATGACAAGAGACTCCAAAAACTTGTATAGCTATGTCCAACACCTACAACAGGCAGTGTGTAGGCAAAGAGTGAATCCATTTGTGAAGAGAAACAAACAGTACACTGGACTACAAGCATGAGGGCAATGAGTTTGCAAAGATAAATCCTGGGTTATAAAAACGTTAAAGGTTAAGCAAATGTTAATGGCAAAGATTAACTTTACTTTTAAGATGACATTTGACTTCAATGACACATGCAATATTCTGCAAGGACACAATAGATACAGATTAACAATATACTGTTATTATAAAGGCATGAAGAAAATGAATAATACATCAATAAACTAAAAACATTACTAAAGTTGTTAAAGGAGGCCTCAAGCCTTACTGCTTCCAAAATGACAGATGACAAACTGAAATAACAATTATTCAGTATTAAAGACAGTCTTATAAATAAACAAATAAATATGTCACTCACCACAACTAAGGATTCACCAATCCACAAAAGTTGAAAATCAGATAAAAGGTGTGCTAATTCCAAAAGTAGCTAAAGCAAGTCCAGATCCTGGGAAAGCAGCAGGGTGAGGGGCGGTGGACAGGACGGCAGTCCACTGAACAAAAATAATGCTGCCACTTGGCAGAATGTGCAAGACGCCGTCAGGACCTTTTAAGGCTGGGACAGCTTTAAATTTAGACCATGAGGCCATGAGAAGGCCGAGCCCAGGCTCCTCAGCTCGCCTGGCCCTCCACGGTGTCCAAGCTTCAGGGAAACGTGGGAACCAGAGACTGTGTATGTGGGAACTCCTAGTGAGAAATATAAGGCCTTGTAAATGAGTAAATAGATGAAAAGCTGCAGTTCACGTTTGACTGCTACCTTGAATGAATGTTGAATAGGTTTCATAATCTGTTGCAAAGCATTTTTCTTAAACGTTTAGAGACAAGGGGCGAAGTCACTAACGCATGTTTCCCTCTCCAAATTAAAACCCTTGTTGTATTCACCGGCCATAATGGCTGGTCTGCACCAACATGTCACCTCAAAGCGCTTTAAATGTCTCTATTTCCCTAAATGAACAGTTACATTTCCCAAGCTGCTCGTTTGGGACCAATATGCATTTCCTCTCTGGTGCAAAATCACATAATAGACCGACATCTCTGCACCACAATTCAATTATTGAGACGTAAAAAAGCTGCAAAATAAACGTTGGAATGTATATTTGTAACTGCTGCCATTTAGTGGTGGGACATATACACTGCAGTATTGTTCGTTTAGACACATTTAATGACATTATCGAAATACGAGCTTAAATTAAACAATCCAACATGTATTTTCAGTATGACCACCCGTCAATATTTAAATATCTAAATGGAAAAACATGATTTAACAAACTGAAATGGGGGCAACATGGTATCTTCCGGTCAGTTGGCTCCGTCCAGCTCGGCTCTGATTGGTCAGTTGGGGAGACAGGAAATAAAACATTGATGGTTGCTCTTTATTATTCTGTGGAGGATCTAGTAGCCCTCTCTATACACATTTGGCAATAACGCCTGCATTTTCTGAGGTGGGTGATTTAATTTAGCCTCTGAATCTTGTGCACATTAAGGCCACATTAAGTTGATATTGTTGTGCTGTGAATGGATTTCGGTTAGCTCGTGCTCGTCTGGTCCGTTATTGAGGTCAACATTGGGCTAGCTATTAGCTTATAAATGTAATGTTTAGTAAACATTACATCGGATTTCGGAAGTACGTTAGGTAGCAAAAATGTATTGTTATAAATAAAACATAGGAAATTGCTTTCGCAAATCGATGAATTTGTGTTGTTAGCTAATGTGTGATATGCTTACGGTTTATCATCAGACATTGTGGTTCTCTTGCTGAGTTAGATTTAGTCCTAGCAGATAATAATCAGAATCCTATGAAACTTAAATGTGAATACCAACTAACATGTTATTAATATGTAGTAAAAGGTCCAATACAAGGGTCCACATCATTAAACGGCGCCATTTGTTGCCTTATTTTAATAATCAGTATTTATAATCTGTCAGACAAGCGCTTTCTTTTGGTCAAACCTGTAAAAGTGCATTCACAATGTATACCTTTTTAGCTGTCGACTAATACAACCAAAATACCTTCCACATCAGTTTATCAGAGGACACATAACAGAGAGTCTCTCTACCCTTTACATGCGTAACTAATCAAAGATAACCTAGACTACATATAAAGGTACACACACATCAACATGCACTTAGACTACATACTGAGGCACTATATGTATTAGTTATTCTTAAAACAGAGATCATACAATATAACTGTCATAGGATTACACTAGCTTTGTTGACAACGAGGTAAAACAGTGTATTTGAACCAAAATTCATTGTTTTTCATTAGGAGATTGTGACATGGAGTCTTAACATGTTTGAAACAATCATTTGTGTTGAGTTAAATTCGAGTCATTTTCACAAATTATAGGCCAATCTTACTTTTATACTGTAAATAATTCCTTAGGTTTTGCTTGAAATTTGTCATTGTGTTTTTTTAAGTTGGGCTAGAATCACAAGTTTGTTTTGATTAAATAATCCTTTCCTGGATAAATATTAATGCAATTTACCAAGGCAAATGCATAAGCGAGAATAAGATGGAATTCAAATATTATTGTAACTTTCACAAATTTCACAATAGTGATGTACATATCAGATCCAATTCAAGCTCTAGTTTACATCCTTCATTTGATCTGTATTACAGGAAGGGGAAACTAACCAACTGCCATCATGTCGAGCAAAAGGGCCAAGGGAAAGAACACCAAGAAGCGCCCTCAGCGCGCCACCTCCAATGTGTTCGCCATGTTTGACCAGTCTCAAATTCAGGAGTTCAAGGAGGCCTTCAACATGATCGACCAGAACCGGGATGGATTCATTGACAAAGAAGACCTTCATGACATGCTGGCCTCATTAGGTAAACTTTACAATGTTGTTAGAAAAATATCACTCGTCACCGGCTTGAGTTTCAATAATCAGGATACATGTATTTATTATGCTTGCAAGAATGGAAGTAGTCATCACATACAGAGCATTTGGGACAACTCGTTCCCAGAACAGTGTCTTTCACATGCTTATAAACAAGAGAGTGTATCACAGTCACAAGATGGAGGAATACCGGTTCAAAGCGGTATACAATGTTTAGTTTAGATTAGCTAATCATCATGTTAATCATGTCACATAGCTATCATGTGCCTAAAACAGTCCTGATGCTCCTCTAGGTAATCATACATCCTGTTACGTACACAGCTACGTAGGGCCTTTGTTATCATGTGCTACTCTGATATTGGAAGATTACATTCAGTATTTTCCCAACAAATGTATTTGAACACATTGAGACAGTGAGGGGGAAGATGTGGATGTGACCTACTATCATAGATTAATGTCCATCTTTTAGAACTGGGCTAAATGCTGGTTGTTCAAGTAACCTTTCAAAATGAGAGATGAAGAGATTCAATCCAGGAAGAGAAATGTGTTAACACCTCAGACTTTCAGAATGGGTGCTGGGTGTGATGTATAATACATTCTCTTTCCTCTTATTGTGCCGCAGGTAAGAACCCTACAGATGAGTACCTGGAGGAGATGATGAACGAAGCGCCGGGCCCCATCAACTTCACCATGTTTCTGACCATGTTCGGGGAGAAGCTGAACGGCACAGATCCTGAGGATGTGATCCGTAACGCTTTCGCCTGCTTTGACGAAGAGGCCACTGGTGAGTTTTTCTATACATATTCATTGTTCTTTCCCAAAATCAAAACAGTAGAAAAATAGCAATAATTTTTCTATATCCTCAATTCACAAATTGATTTGGATTAGAGCTGCTATTAGCTATTTTCATTATCTTGTAATTCTTATTTAGTAGTATAATTACTTTACATACCGACCTTTTGGTTTGGTCAACAAATCCCAAAACATTTGGACAAATACATGTTTGAATGATATGATTTGCTTTTTTGATTACTTGCACAGATGCATAGATACTGTAGGTGCCGTTGGAGAGGTAACTGCTGGTTAAAAAATAGAAGATTTTTAAAGGAATATTTGTATTCCCGTTGAATTTTAACATTTGATATTAACATCCATTTGTTAATAAATGTTTAATTTGAAAAATCTGCATCAGGGAAAGGGTTTGTGACAACAATAAGACATTACATTTGAGCATTTTATAGTAATCTATCCATTTATTCTAAGCATTTTAAGGCACATTTATGACTATTTACAACATTTATTATTAATATTATACAGAAGTTTTATTATTCTAGCTCCATAAATGGAATTGGTGATTGTCATAGAGTAAATATATGTTTGGTATGTATTCCTTTATATAACACCTGGTGAATGATGATTGAAAATGCTCATGACTTCAAAGAACATGACTCTTTTTATTTGTATTTGTTGATTAATTTTTTTTGTAAATCCACTAACAGATGGATCGACTTCTCCCTCAGGTATAATCCAAGAGGACAACCTGCGGGAGCTGCTCACCACCATGGGAGACAGGTTTACGGATGAAGACGTGGACGAGCTCTTCCGTGAGGCGCCCATTGACAAGAAAGGCAACTTCAACTATGTAGCATTCACACGCATACTGAAGCACGGCGCTAAGGACAAAGATGATTAGTGACAGATGTACATTGTTGTTATTATGGGTTAGACCAGCTAGATCCTGTTACTTGGCAAGCTTCACTGTTGTATAGCTTACTGAAGGTCATTTGTTTAAGCTGCTTGTGGGAACACAGTGTACCACTGGACCCCCCCTCTAACTCCTCAACCACTACTCTCAAAGCTCATTTGCACATCTGTGAAAAATGAAGGGTCTGTATAAGCTAGTAAAATGTATTAAAAGACCATCATGGATAAAGCTGGAAATAAACTGAAAAAAGGAGTCCGAGTCATTTCTTTGTAGCAAATTGAAGTTCTAAGATTGTGTTCAGAGATGATTCACCAAGACACTATTGCATTTTCAAATATTTTATTTTAAAACAAAGGAAAATAGATGTGATGTGTCAGTTTTAATGATGAATTAGATCAATAACAATTCAACAGTGCACACTAAATTTCAAAGGTACGCAAGTTCACAGGATCAGTCACCGGATTGAACTAGAGCTGCTGACTCAATGTAGAAATATAAATACACAACATATGGCAAAAAGGTTTGTGGACAGCATTATGTACTTCTTGTTCTTTCTTTTTTAATAGTGTAGCAACTTTTAACTGAAAAAAAAAAAAAAACATGTTTTTAAAAAGGCCTGTCAAATGTTCCCTTTTGTCTGAAAGCTAAACATATTCAGTTTACTAGCATGTGATGAAGAAGAGCGGCAAATATATGAACAAAATAGCTGCTTTACTTTCAAATAACAAAAGATGTTAACAGTCGTTGAGTTTCAAATGACCATATACCGTATGTTTACCATATATAAGATACTAGTTGGTGATAGACCCATTTTCTAAAAGACTGAAATCTGTATGCAGATTGATGGTCATTAATGTCCACATATTTTTGTCCAGGTGTGTACAAACTTCTACATCAAAACAGTCGGTACACCACAATGAGATGAACAACATGTTCTCTGTATTATTGAACCATTTGAGATACTTAACGATAAACTGATGACGTTTTAACAGATTTCTTGAATAATTTGACCATGGTAGTTATTTGGGGCTTTAAAGAGAGATCAGAGGTTTTCAAAACTCAAAGCTTGGGAAAGGCGACCCCCCTTTGCTTTGTTGATTAGCTTTGTTTTGCTCAAATCATGGATGCCTATCATCCAATAGCCACTTAACAATTGAGGCGACATGGCCAAATAGTTTTTTCACACAACTTACACTACACCAAATACATTTTAAAAAAGTCTGTCTTAAGGCATTACTCAGTCTCTGACTCTGGGAAAGTTATAAAAACAGTACAATTCCCAAAAGCTTTAACCAAACTAATTTAGGTTTTTCTATGCGATTGTCTATATATTTTTTCACTAAGCTCCCTTTAAATAGTTTGGTGTGCCTCTGGGGAGGCAGGGCTCACATTTTGAAAACCTCTGATCTACATTATTTGCCACAAATCAAAACACTTTCACAGAGTGTTTGTTGTTATGATTTCATGAGGAGCTCTTCATTTCTCTTGAATCCAGAGGACATATCCCAGATGTACCTAACATAGAGCCAAGAACCAGCCTCCTTCTGTTCTCAGGACTCACTGTGATGAGGGCTCTCTCATACACATCAACCCAACAATAAATAGACAAAGATCGCATCCACTCGTGAAGCTTTCTGTACACAGCTGCTCACAGAGCAATGATTAGCACATGATATGGGACACTTCGCTTACTCCGGCAGGGCGAGATTTTTCGACTGGATCTTTGATTGGTGGTCCGCTATACAAGCCTCGATCTTGTCACACTGTGCCAGGAAATCCTATTGGCGGAAAATAATGATATTTATTGACAATGATTTTCAATTACAGTACAACATTCTAGTGATGCTGGAAAAGGGTTTACCTGGACGGTCTTTACAAGTCCCTTTTTCTTCATTCTGCAGTCATTGAAATTCTCTGGGATATTCTGTTAACAGAAGAAACACTTCAGGTTTATATGTGACATCTGTAAGAAACCAAATGCTCATAAATTAATCAAACAAAATGGATCACCATAGTATCAATCTGCTCGAGAATCTTCATGAATTGTTCAGCTGCTATTTTCACTCGGTGATCTAGTTTACCCAACGCCTCTGCCTGGAGGTCTTTGGCAAGGAAGCCCTGTGAAAAAAAATCCATTGTCAAACTTTTTAACAGTACTTTCAACAAAAATATATTGGAGAACAGAATAGGAAAATGATGCATCTTTCAAAGCAGGATTTATTTCTTACGTTCTTGAGTCCAGTCAACTCCCCGTCGACCTTCTCCAGTTTTTTAGCGCTCTGTTCTACAGATTTCTCAATGTCTTTCAGCTTCTTCAGTTCAGACTCTTCCTCAGGACTATTCTGTTGGTAGATTATTGCCAGTATTTATTGAAATATACAGTCACACACAAGAGAAATCACACATGTTAAGGCCTTACCCGCTTTCCAATCAGCATGAGTTTGCAGCCTTCTTTTACTCCGTAGCTGGACAGACTCTCCTCCACATCCTTCAGGGATTTTCCTGGAATGACATGAAGAATAAGGCATGATTAGAGGTAGGTGTAAAATAATAAGATATTCAAGGATGTGGAAGAAAAGAGGCCGACAGTCTACCTTTGAAGATGAGTTTCTGTGACGTTTGAGGAACTCCAGTGGCTTGGGCAAGAGCATCTGAGAGGTCTTTGACAATGGGTCCTTTGCCCTCATCCTGGCCAGTTAATGTGATGCTGTGCTTAGCAGATCCTTTTGGGAAAGAAAAAAATGTATCATTAGCACAATCATTAGCGACAATTGCTTTTTAAATTGTGGGAGATAATTTTTCTGGAACAAACTGATTTATACTTTTCACTACAATGACCTCTAGAAAAATCTCTTGACATAAAAAGCAAGCAGTGCCATCCATTATCCCTCAGAAACACAAAAAAAGAGTCTACCAGAAATGATTTGTCCCAAGCACAGTTACATGTTTTAACTACAGTCAGCCCCCTCATCCCTCACTGCATTTTTGCACATTTGTCTTGTGTTTAGAAAAATGTGTTCCACCTTTACCAGCTGTGATAAAAACATCAATACATCAATAATTATAACCAACATATATTATATATATATTATAGATATATTATTCTGAAATAGACCAATATGCATAATGTGTACTTTTAGTACTTTAAGTATATGTTGGTGCCAATACTTTTGTTCTTGAGTAACATTTTGAGTACAGGAATTTTACTTGAAAAAAAGTATTCCGACACTTTGGTATTTCTACTTTTACTAAAGTACAAGATCTGAAGATCTGATCCACCTCTCGCCAAATACAATTTTCCCCAACTATATTTACCTTTAATACCCTCGAACTGAATGTAATTAACATACAATAAACAATAAATACATGTATTAAATGTTACACTTAAGACTTGTGACGTTACGATGGCAAAGCATACAACGGATTTAATAAAATCAGTAATGTCCCATTCAAGTATTTCAACGTATTAATAAAACCAATTACTTAAGCAGCAGGTTTTAGAGATAAGCGATGCTGTTGTGATTTTTATCCCAAATCTTTGTTGTGTGTGAAGAAAATGCATTCATTTACAAATAAACATGTTTTTGATAATCCATGTTATGTAGCTGTAGACCAACTAGTCAGATATCAGACAAATAAAGACACGGTTAACTTGCATGCACTGTTTAGTCAGGATGTTTAGCTACTAAAGTGAAATGCATGGTAAGAGCTAACTGTAGCTAACGTTACATCAGCTAACCACTTCCTAGCTGGTTATTAAACTAACATACTCGTATCTATCATCTGGGAACCATAGTTTAACATCATGCAAAAATGGTATTACCGTAAGCAACTGTCACTGTTAACGTTTGCCCTGACATGTTGTTTATAACGTCCTTTACTTAATGCACAACATAAATCACACAACTAGCTTTGGCTAACTGTTGCTAAATAACTACTTCCGGTACAGACAGGAAACAATTCATCTAATGTCTTTATTTTAGTTTTTACTTTATTTATATTTTGCCAACGGCACAATAGCTTACATCCAGACAAAAAGTGTACATAAAATTGAAAAACAGTGACATAACCCGAGTATTTATGTTTGTTTATTCAAGCGCACGCATTCCGATATTAACCAAAACACATTATGAGTTTTCACAACTTTTTTTGTACCACCTATATGTGTAGTACAACATTTAAAGATCTATCAATTCATCAAACTAAATTAAGTTGTGGAGTTTCACATTTGGTTAAAACATGAACATTTTTTACAGTGTGCACAAAAGTGTAGGAAGACCTGGCTCTGTGGCGCAATGGATAGCGCATTGGACTTCTAGCAAAACACTGGTGAAGTGATTCAAAGGTTGTGGGTTCGAGTCCCACCAGAGTCGACACTTTTAAGATTACAGCCTGTTGAATTCTTCAGATTCCTCCCCTCAAAACTGCATAAAGACATAGCGCGTTAGTCTATGTTTGATAACCGTGAAGTAGCCGAAATACGCCCTGCGAGCGCGGTTTCGAATCCCGCTCAATCCCTTGTATGTCAGAACATGCGTAAAGGTGGAACTTTTTTATTATTTTACCATACTTTTGGGTAGGTTGTGAATAAAATCAATGGATCATTTAAGTTCTTCACCATAATCATTCGTGAAATGATTCATTGTATGTTTATATTATTGTACTTTGTAACAGAATCAAAATCTTCAAAGTAACTCATGTAATCAAATCAATGAAGTTAAGAGTAAAATATTTGCCTCTGAAATGTAGTGAAGTTGAATGAGGATTATTGTTGTTTTGTGAAATTATTATTATAATTAAAACTTGTAATAAATGTATTAAAACCTAATAACAAAGTATTAAGTACATATAACAATAATGAAAGTGAAATATGATGATGAAATATTCAAAACAGAAACATCCTTAGTTGTTTTATATTTATTTATATATTTCAAACAACAATAATAACAACAACAATTATTACAATATTTATAGTCAAGTGTAAAATAAATACAAATAACAAGACAATAAAAACAGTGCAAAATATAACAAAGTGAAAAAGTTGCAAAATAAATAACAAATATTTAAAAGAAGTTAAAAACACAGAAACATCCAAAACTGTTTATACGTGCTATGAGGTCACAACAACATTATAATACCAATATAAACAATAATAATAATAATAATAATAATAATAAAAGTGTACCATATATAACATAACTAATTAAACAGTGCCATAAAATGTAAAGAAATAAAGTGTCAAATAAATAACAAAATGACCCACCTACTCACAACATTTGGTCATTCAAGCTGCATCTCCTCTCTTTTTTTCCCCATACCCTCTTTGCTCCAGCACAGATAATGTCTCTGTGTTTACTTAATGTAACAAACTCTTGTTTGGGTGTGTGAGGGTGGATGCTGGGGCTTTTGCTGCCTCGAAGGACACAGGCAGTTGGATGAGGTGGGGTTTTTGCCGTGCACGTGCATGGACCAAAGCTAAAGAAAGACAAATTAAGGACAAACAGATAAACATCACAAGTATTGAAGAGTACTAAACATTACAAATAAGTGTTATCAAATAAATGTTTGCTTACAGGGTTTGGTTTTGAGGGGGGGAAACCAGCCGTTTCACTGCGTTTGTCAGGCTCCTTTGATTTGGCACCTTCTGTCCAACCAAAAGGGAGCGGAGTGAAGAGGTTGAGGCATGCTGGCTGGTCCCAGCTTGCTGGGTGGGAGCAGCATGCTCTGTGCTGGTAAAGTGCTGGGCAGGGAGAGTGACCTGGGCAGGGGGAGTGTGCTAGGGAGCTTTGGCAGCATATTGCTCTTCTTTCATGGCAATTCTACCAGAAGGAAAGAGCTCAATATACTCGTTGAAACATCCCTTGTTCAGGGCATGTTCTTTGGAGTCTTTGCAGCCTCCTGTCGGGTCTCTTTTCATTGCTGCCACCAGCAGCATAGCCAAGATAATTTTCCGCCACCCAACAGAAAGTCTGCCCGCGAAACAGACCAAACTGGATTTCAAAGAAACCCAGCCGGTGTCTTCTGTTGGATGAATCTCCACGGTGCTGGGTTATGGCTGTTCTGGCCTTGTCCATCACTTCCTCGGGGGAAAGAGGTCGAATCCACGGCCTAGCTTTGCTTCCAAAGTGTCGGTCATGTTAAGACTGCCGTCAGCCCGTTTTCGAAAGCGTGGTTCCATTTAAAGAATAAGAAAATAGTCATATTTAAAAAAACTGAGAAATATATAATTTATAATAAATATTTAATAAACAAGCTGTAAAAGATTTCATATTGATTCAAAGAAAAACTGATGACTACATACAATACAAATTAAAGATGAATATCTCAACCCAATGCTTACACTAGTACAAATGCAGATTATGCATTTAAATGTAATCAATCAATCGAAATGTAAAAATAGCATATCTTTTGTATGAAAAACTTGACTTCATCGTAACTATTTAATAATTTCCTCTCAATTATAGTGTATTAAAGTACCTTACAATGGAAACAGGCCTGCCTAATCAAGTAGAGTACAAGTATTTCATTAAAAAAGGTGGTGTAAACTGCATTGTAACTTCCCTTCACTGTCCCCACCGGACTTTCGTTTACAAGTCAGGTTTAGTATTTAAATTAATGGTAAAATAAAAACGGGTGTCCGGTTACAGTCAAGGGCAAGATTTGTTTTGCTCTTGTTTTAATTGTATCTCATGCTGTTAAAGCTCGCGTAAAGACTAAATTAACTTTTAAAACACGTCGGTCGCTGCACCGGTGACGGAGAAAAAAAACACAACAAAAGAAGCTCCGCTCGCTCGCTAGCTCGCTCCCGTCCCGTCCGAGATTCTCTCTAGCTCATACCGTAGTTATGTTAGTCCTTAACTTTAGCTGGGTAATGTCATAAACAGGCATGTTATTTAGCCAGATATGTCAACATTAAATTGACGATACATGTAGGCTACATAATAATCCGCTACAGGTAAACATCACATACATGGAACGGGACATGTCCGGTTCGCTAGTCATTTGTAAAATGTCCCTGAGCAACATGTTGTTTACTTAAAATATATCTATACATCTAATATGACAGTTTATAAGCGTGATGTTGGGAAAAAGTTAATCTCTCGCTCGCGGCGTCCGCAGAGTATACCCCGCCTATGGAGACGCTGATTGGTCCATTCTTGGTTGCTGCGGAGCCGATTCTTGGTAGAAATACGGGCGCTGATTGGCCAGAGCTCTCAATTCTTGGTAGAATCTTGGTAGCAGACGTGAACGTGATTGGCTGTCGCTACCAGGAATGAGCTCGACTCACAGGTGACGGGGAATATTATCATGTTACAAACTGTACAGTCTACAAGTGTCCTCTCAGAGAAGTAGTTTCCAGACTTATCCACACGGTTTCCATCATGAATTGGTTTAGCCCAGACTTTGAATTTACATTTTTGATTAAAAAAAAACTACATGCCATAAGGGTTAGGGTTAACTCCTGTCAAACATATTATAATGCCTCCTATGTTCGAGATGTTTATACAAAGCTTTTAAACGAACAAGGTACTCGCAATATCAGGAAGGATGTCATAAAATGTTTGCCAATACCAAACAAAGTCCATTTGAAGGTTACACTTTGTGTGTTTGTAATATATCTGGAGGACTTTATACAAACAGACTAAACTTTCAAAATGGAGTTGATTTAAATATGATGTATTGGAAAATAGAGAATTGGATTAAGACGTTTTCAACATTTTTACACATTCAGTTAACATGAAAAAGAGACCTTTTTAGGAAATTATGTACAAAGTTGTTTGTAATGTCTCTCTGTAATATGGTTGGCTTTATGTTTATAGACATCTCTTTTTCTAGTCACTTAAATATAATATTGAATGGATTCATCTATACCAAATAATGTTTTAAAGTACAGGTACCTAAAATCTGTACTTAAGTACCGTATTTATAAAGGGAAAAGCACTTTAATATGTATACAAGTGCCTCGCATCTTCACAGTGAGTTAAAGATGTTAAATGCAATGACTTGGTGTCCTGGTTGAAAAATAATTAACCAAAGAATGCAGTGGTAAGTTAAAACAATTTAATTTGCATGTTTAAAATAATAGAATAATCTCCACTTGTAAGACAAAACTAAAACATAACAGTGATGACCGAACAACACACAAAACAAGAACACAATTAAGACAAATAAAAATGAGCTTGGTAATACTGGTGATGGACGAGACTGATGGATAAGTGCTAGACAGGAGGACGAAAACGACCGAAAGGGGAATCATGTTTTTAAAAAAAGGTCACACAAGGCCACATGCTAGCACGGTAGTGTTAAAAATACACAACCCAACACACGGATGGCTTCAAAATCGTAGTGTTCTCAGGTCAAACCTTTTGCATGTATAAATGTTACTCTTATAAAAGTGTTTTCAGTTGAAGTGCAGTTGCTTTAATCCATCCCTTGTTTACGAGGCAGGAATCTGTGGCAGGCCGAACTCATCCACCAGAACGCCGTCCTGAAAAAACAAAAACAAAACACTTAAATGACAGAGGGTATCAGAGCTGCTCATAAACAGCTTAAAAGTCCAATCTAATAAGCACATTCAGCTTGTTTGCTCAAAGTGAAAATGTGGCATGCGTACAGTCATAATTTGGGTTATATTGAGCTCGTTTTTATTTGGACTTGGTCTTTTTATTGATCATTTTTAGTGGAGCAAAACACTGAATATGATTCTCACACATTATAGCCCGTTAACTACATGACCATTTTTACTTCAGGAAGCACACATGCTGTAAACGTGAAGCATGCATTCTTTATTCTGTAATCCTCCACTTGGTGCCTTCATTATAAAGTGTTAGTGACCACGATCTTCTGAATACTGTTACCTTGTTTGTCTTGGCATCGCTGGGCATTCCCTCGGGGATGGAGGGGGAGGCCGAGGCGTCGTCCAGGTACGAGCTGTCGTCGTCCAGCAGCAGCTCGTCGCCCAGCGCGTCCAGCTCTGAAACAGTCACACCGTCAACACAGTACTGCACGCGCTGTAGCAGGTTTGGCCAAGCTCGTATCCCAAGTTAACAACAGATTTTCCACCACTAGATTTTTCTCAATTGTTAAAGGTAGGGTAGGTAAGTTTGAGAAACCGGCTCGAGATACACTTTTTGTTATATTCCATGGAATGCTCTTAACATCCCGATAGCAATGAATATCTTAAGTGCTTTGACAAAAAATCCATAAAAAAATGTCATCTGTGGAAGCCGTGGTACTGTAAAAAGTACGACCAATCATTTTAGCCGGCCCGGCTAAAATAACTGGATGGCCTACCTGCCTGTCAGCCTTCATCTGTGCACAAACTTATCTCGTGCCCTCATTGGTCATGTGCACGTTCGTGTGTGTTGAAGGAGGGGCTCTATAAGGAAGTGGCAGATTTTCTCCGGTTGTGTATTTTCAAATTCTAGCGATCTCGAGCCGGTTTCTCAAACTTACCTACCCTACCTTTAATAGAGTGAATATGAAAGACTATTTTTATCAATCAATAAGGGCTGCACCATTAATCGCGAACTTATAGCAATTGCAACATGGACTAGTGCAATATTCAAATCGCAGGAGGAACAATATTTGTTAAATGCTAAATATGATGTCATAAGAATCACATTTAAATCTAAAGTATCGTGGTGCTGCAGAGGTGCTACAAATCCTCTTTTACAGACTGATACAAAAAAAATTGTTTGCTACAGATCCTCTTAAAAAGTTATCTAAATATGTTTTTCAATGATATTGAGAATAATGATGCAAAATGATCATTCCCTTAAATATCATGAATATCATATTGCAATTGGAATACCAGTCAAAATTATCACGATGAGTTATGTTTCCCAAATCGTGCAGATCTACAGTCAATTACTTTCATGTTTGCCTGTGAGCGTGATAGTTACATTCTACAGTTCTCTACCTGTGTTTTTCATTCTGGTTTTTATGCAACACGACATCAAGTCAAATTCCTCGTACGTGTAAACCTACCTGATAATAAACCCGTTTCTGATTCTGATTCTTGTTTCAGAATTTTTAAAGCATTTTGAGTTCTGTTTTGAAAAGCTTAGAAAGAACCATTAGTTGTTTCTTTATTAAACTGGCAGCATCAAAATGGCGTGGGCCCAGAGACTAAATAAAAAAATAAACATGTCAGGTATACCTGCTTCAAGATCATCCTCGTCTATATCTGGAGTGCCGTAGCTGCGGCTCAGCGCCTCTTGGACCTCGCTGGCGTCCTCCATCATGTCCTCCAGTTGGTCCTGTAGATCCTGAAATATCAAACATACATGATCACTCAATATGTATCATACCTCTGAATGAAACAAGGGTAGGTCTTGACATAGTTTAGGATATTCTGAGGCACAAATACAGAAAATAGATGATCCTTTGTTAGCATTGATGTCCAGAGTACCTATTATTGAATTATAAGTGATAACACAAACAGTTTAGCGGTAAACATACATCGATTTGATCAACTTTGACGTCCTTGTAAGCTCTTTTCATTTCCTTTGCACCGATCTTCATGGCCTCCACCTGAAAACAGAAAATACATTGCACAAGGTTTATATGTTGTCATTATATTATTAGACCTGGAATATAATCAGTTATGTGTCTTTTTCAGGTAGAGACACAGATGAAGAAACGTCTGAATCTGAATATGTGAGATTTCTTGTCTCAGGCACTCCTTAGGTATTTAAGACAGCACGAGAGGACTGTTTGGTATGACAACGTTTTATCCCTTACTTAACACATATTACTAAGTTTGCTTATCAAGTCGTTTGGCTCTTACGGTTGTTTTGGTGTCCTTTAATGTCTGGATGGTGTAGTTTGTCTGCTCCATGTTGAAAGACTGCTGAGCCAGCTGCTCTCTTTGACCTTCATACCTGCGTAAAACAAACACAGGTGAGTTTTAAAACAATGAGCACTTCGTATTATCTGTAAAGCTCAATTCTAAGTAGAGCCATTCCAATACTGGATTTTTTAAGGCTGCAATAGATGGACAGTCGAGTGACCATATATTGGCTAATATTTGTAACATGCAAGCATTTTTAATGAAGTATGAAGCCCTAAACTGTATTGATCATGAATCATAGCCAAGAAAACTGAAAAATAACCCTGTAATGGTGACACAACTTATGAATTATAGTATTGACATATATGGCATTTCCATACAGAAACATATTGATACAGTACTTATTTATGTATATATATCTTAGGGTATAAACTGTGCAGTGGACTCACATTCTCTTCTGCTTCAGGACTCTCAAAGCCTTCTGTTTGACCATGTTCTGTATTAAAAAAAATGAATCATGTTACATTAACCTGA
Organism: Trematomus bernacchii; assembly: GCF_902827165.1. Classification (NCBI taxonomy): domain Eukaryota; kingdom Metazoa; phylum Chordata; class Actinopteri; order Perciformes; family Nototheniidae; genus Trematomus; species Trematomus bernacchii. Next base: position 233,363 of record NW_022987599.1, read on the forward strand.
AAAAGAATCTTGTAATCTTCATAATTCCTACGGTTTACTTGTTGTGTTTGTGATACCTTCGAGGGCCCGTCTCTCATCTTCTTCATCTGATCTTTGTACTTCACAAGCTCAACGTCTAGTCTGCCAATCTTCTTCTCCATGGACTCTGATCTTGCATCCACCTGCAGAAAAGAGAGGGTTGATTAGAGGAGTATTGATTTGCAGCCTCCTTGCAGAACAAACACACAGCCTAAATACTGTGTGTGCTGCATGTGGAACACATGAAGGGAGACTAAAAGTGCATAAACAGCATAGGTTACTATGTTCCCAAACTCAATAATCTCTTAATTTGGCACATCAAAGAGATTTTCAAAGTTTGCATCAATGTTTTCTTTCTTAAATGTAATGTTTTTCTCTAGGTCAATATGTTGAAAACACCTATAGCTCGTAGCCTATTATAATATATAAACCACCTCAAAGTTGTGGGCAAGACTATTTTTTCTTAACTTTAGACCAAATAAATTAAGTAAATATACATATATTTTTAATTTGATTCGATTTACCTATTATCATCTTGTTTATTCGGACAACTAATATTGTAATTCACTTGTTTTGGTTCTTTCATTGATTGAAATGTATTTCACTGTATTTGTTATTGTTATTATTATTCGTTGTCATTTTGCTTGAGTTATATAAATAAATAAAGGTTCCTTGCGGTGCCTTAGAATTTCATAATTGTATTTGCTTAGGAAACACACGTAAAATGTCATGCTAATAAACCCCATTAACCTGAATTGATAGCTCTCATTTCACAATCAAGACCCTGGAAATATATAATATGGATAAGAAAGCTAGAGGTGTAAAAGCATGAGCAAAGGAAAATAATTGACGGTTGTTGGTTAACAAATATATACCTATTTCACAGTTTAAACCAGAATGAAAAACAAAAGAGAGGGGGTATTTATATTGCTGGTAGTGGCAGGTGTTTATTAACAGAAGCGTGTTAGCAGTGTTAGCTCAGTAATGGCACCTGAGGTCGTAAACAACAAAACAAAGACTCACATTTCCGATACAGTCCGACAGATTTGGAGTAGGCGACTTCGGCTTTCCGCGTCCAAATATTCGGTTCATTTTTTAAACGTTTTGTAGCTTTATTTCGTAGCTTTATTTAGATGAAATACAAAGAAACATCAAATGAAAACGGACTTACACCCGGAAGTAACGGTTCAGACGCAAACGGTTCCTATTGGTTGGTGTGAACGGTTGTGGCGAATGAGATGAGTTATTTTCTCCAAACACGCCTGCCCCCGTGTGGCGAGTAGAAGAAGTGCAGCTGTAGTGAAAACCCATTGTCCCCGCAGATGCACTAGTCTTTGTTAAACCTCCACACTGCAGATACAGAGGGATTGAGCTTTTATGTATATTGTTGACCTAACTTTACTCCACTACATTTATCTGAAAGCTTTTGTGACTTTATAGACTTGGATTATTAGCAATACAAAAGATACATCAACTAATAAATGATGACATGATAGGTTAATATTTCCAGCATCAGTATACAAAGTATTTTAAATTGCCTCAACATTTACCATCAGTGATAAACCCAATAATGCTTCAATATTCACAATCCGGTATGTTGATGTACAATATTCTGAAAGGGGCTATAACACATAATGAGTTATTTTACTTTTGGTACTTTAAATATATTTAGTTACTAATACTTTTGTACTTTTACCTAAGGAAGATTTTAAATGCAGGAGTCTTCGGTACTGCAAATTGTACTTAAGTGTGAGGTCTGAGTATTTCTTACATCTGCAGGAATATAATCCCATCTGCATGTAAATATGATTTGGTAGCAAACAAAGGTAATCATAAAAGTATTAGTGCTTTTTTTTTTTTAAATCAAAATGGTTTCATGATTAAGAGGGTTACTATATGTAGACTTCACTGTGTGTCATGGATAATTTAATTTAGGTAATTTATGAACCGCCTGTTTGGAAATGTATATGTATCAACACAAGCCAAACTGACAACCCAAAACTTGTTCTCAATTTATGTATTTTGAAAACCAGTAAATACATAAACAAGTAATAGCACATGCATGTTAAAATTCTGTTTTTGTCAATCATTGTTTAGGATGTGCTTTATGCAGCTGCAGTGATTGACGGTTTTCCCCTGAACGATGAAGTCTATTAGAGCCTAATTAGGCACAGGAGCCTTTTTCTGAATCTGGCTATGTAATGGCTTCCCAATGCACACAGACCTTGACAGACAGAAAACTGTAGTAATCTTGGTCATTATGGCTAATAGCATAATCAATGCACACAGGAACTGACTGATTTAATTTGCCTCTCAAATCTCTGAGAATCCCTCTGCACACCATTAGGAAAAACCTTTGTCCTTTCCAATTATGATCCACAATTAAAAAAAGCGGAAGCCTCAAACTAGCAAAAGTGAGGCGTAGTGGAAGTAGCGGCAGGAGAAAGCAGGCGTGTCAGTAATAATTATAGCAGTACTGGTATTAGCACAAGTATTGTAACTACAGTATTAGTCAAATATAATACATGATTAGTATTTCAGCTGGAGCATAGTCCCAATAGACCCAAAATAAACTTCAAATAGAAACCAAACAGGTCATGCTAATGCACAATTAGAAACCATTTACAAGATCATAATTAGATATTAAATACAAATGTCTGTATTAGATTGAAAATATTCTGCAGTTATACGCTATTCTACCAAATGATTCTGTAATTAGACATGACACTAAATGCTATCAACATGAACAAAATAGCCTAATTAGGAAACAATGGTTGAAATTATGATTTTTTTTTTTAAATACAGGAATAGACTCAATTACAACCTGCAATACCATTTTTTTCAAACCAAATGGGCAGCAACCATAGACTGTATATATCTATAAGGTCATAACGCAATTTAGCGCATGGCCACCAACGAAAAAAGGAAACACTTACTTTGGGTTGAGTTAAAGTGAAAACAGAGGATACACTTTGATATTGATCTTTAATTGAAGCAAACGCTTTAATGTGACACATGGAGCATGTTTTGATATTCAAAGCTAAAAGATACAGCAACATATCCAACAGATACAGTCAATTTATAATGCAGCAGCACATTATACATACAGTATGTGGTGCTCAGACCTGGGCTGATCATTTGAATATGAAAACAATATTTTCTATTGTTTAAAATACAGTATTTGAGGAATAGATAAGAAATACATACCAGTAACCAACAGGGGTCCTCAGTAGGACTTCTAGTTTTTTTAAGATAATGCTACAATAATTAAAAGCAGTACGTTTATACCACAAAATACTTTCATATCATTAAAGAAAGGCAGCACAAAAATGGATGTGGCTAATTGCTGATCTTTTCAAATAAGCAAAATAACTGAGTTCAGAGGCCAATTAAGATAAGGCACACATAAAAAGGCACAACAAAACATGTTCTGCTATAACTACCCTATCAGATTTAGACAGATACATATATTAACAGGTTGCTCTACATTAAGAAAAACCATCACAAGCATGATTTGATTTGATCTAGTGACTCGTATGAAAGCTAAAATAATTCAGGAAACAAAGACAGTAATCAGTTACATGTAAACACCCAATTTCCAAGACAATAAACTAATGAGTGCATTGTTATTTACAGTATGAACATTGAATTGCACTAAACACCAAAAGGCATGTTGGATTCATACATATGTGGTTGTCATGTGAGCTGTTTCCTTGGAGTGCTGTAACCCAGTTTTTCCAATAACTAGTATTTCAGACAAGGTGTGAACAGGCCAGGTTGACGTAACAATGTATACAACCAACACCTACTGCCTGGAATAAAAGATGTGGATCCATGTCAGATGAAATTGTAGTTTGTTAAAATGGCTTCAAAGAACAAACTGTGCACATAGCTTTGAGACCAAAGCCTCATCAAAGTCAGCCATCTGTCAAGAGGAAAATACTTAATGTAGTACGTTCTAGTGGTGAATTACACAGGATGATCCCTGAGAGATTACTATATTACATTACATTACATTTTGTTAGACGCTTTTATCCAAAGCGACTTACATACATTCAATATTGTGGACAATCCCCAAAGGAGCAATTTGGGGTGAAGTGTCTTGCCCAGGGACACAACGACATGCTGACTGCAGTGGGACTCGAACTTGCTACCCCCTGATTCGAAGTCCATCACACTATCCACTGAGCCACAGCCTCCCTATATATTTTACATGGGTTCACTGCCAATGATATAGACTATTCACACATTTATACAGCATCAAAAATACAATTCACAAAAATACACAATCAGTTAAAAACAATGCCCATAATGCAGTTTGTTCCCGAAATAATTAGGGCTGATTTCTTTTTTAAATTTTGTTCACAAACCACTAGTTGACTTACCAAGTAAGGTGAACAAAATCTGGTCAAGCTACATAATAATAAATCATTTTTGGTTTGTCTCATCGTGACATCTTAATCATATTTTCATTGTTCATACCAACAATGTGAACAATAATGACACTTTGCTTTTCTTTGCTGGATTTCAGCTTTGTACATTTTATACATTTCAAAATATTAGATTTATTATCTGGGTTGTGACTCCAGAGGCATTAACTACACTTCACAATCACGGTCTCAAAGGCTTAAACCTAAAGTACATTTTAAATGATTGTTCCAACAATCTTTATTTTTCTAAATGTCAACAGATCCCACGGAAAAATAAACTTTAAAAGAAAAATGTCTCAATACTTTCTCACTTCTCTACCCTGTGTGTAGCCCTTAGCCCCAAGCACAATCATTGTCACTGTTACATATAGTAATAAGAATTGCTATCATGTAGTATATAGTAAATTAAGTTGTGAATGTAGTAAATGATCAGCGGTCGACTTGCAGTAACACTAGATTTATAATTGTTGAAGCGTAAATGCAATCGCCAGAAGTCCCAAGATGAGGGAACCAGAAGTGCCAACATACTTACAAATTGTTGGGTTTAAGGACTCATTCCTGCACTTATCTAATCAGATGGTTGCCTCCTCCTCACTATGACACTAACACCTACACACTTGACCTTTAAGTAAACCTGGCTGTGGAGTATCTGAGCATCACGCTGGATAAATAAATAAAAGCTAGCCCTGGCTTTAGCCCCTCCCTCAGGTGGCAGTGGTGACTTGAGTCAGCAGGTCGTTGGAGTCCTCCCAGCTCTGACAGGGCATGGAGGACGTGTCCATGGTTAGTCATACGGGCCGGGCCTGCCTCCCATCCCCCCGGGCCTCTGTGGGACACGAGTGGTCCCGCAGGGTGCTCCTCACCCGGCTCACCCCATGAGAGTCTCTGTGTCCTTTGACTCCGGGGCAGCAGAAGTCCCTGAAGCACCTCTTGAAGTTCTCGTCCAGGAAGGCGTAGAGGATGGGGTTGAGGCTGCTGTTGGTGTAGCCCAGCGCCACGCAGAAGAAGTAGGCGGCCATGACGCCGGTGGTCTCGGGAACGTTGCCAGACAGAGCCTTGACTAAGATGAAAATGTGGATGGGCGTCCAGCACACCACGAAGACGGCGACCACCACCAGGACCAGGCGGGTGATCCGGCGGAGGTTACGGTCCTTCTCTCGTGAGCCCGACAGCAGGCGCACGCTCTTCAGACGCAGCACCATCAGCGTGTAGCAGACGGTGATGATGATGACGGGTGCCACGAAGCCAAAGATGAAGACGCAGATCTTCATCAGGGTGTCCCAGTAGCTGTAGGGTTCAGGGAACTGCAGGGCACACTCTGTAGTCCCTGTTAGTCCCAGAACAACAGAGTTTACCAGTCAAACACAAAGAAAAGCCATAATAAACCTAACCCCAAATTCAGAGGAAACCAAAAAGACAAAGAGTACTCAGCCAGAATCCGGTTCGTCACCTAGTCTCATAGTGCATTGAGCTTTATAATCGTGCACGATCTATCAAACTTTTGCTGGAAAAAAATGCCTCCTTTGAGCTCTATTAAATAGAAGGACCTATAATGTCTATAATTGCTTCATCTATTCAGAAAGCTGCAATGCAGGATCTCATCAAACCTACAGAACATCCTCTTCAGGAAAGAAGGATACTTGCTGCATCTAATTGAGATATTTAAGGCAAGGTTGGTGCTATGAAGTGGGGCTTGAAGTTTGAAATTGCTTGTTAGAGCCCCTTTGCGGCTGATAGATCTTTTGTCTACTTAGCAGGGAGGGACTGAACCAGAGAGAGATGAGCAGAAAGGCTTATAACTTCTATCAACACACACTATGTCATTATCTGCCCGTAAGAGGCTAGGGGATTGGTGGTGTGGTGAAGTAGATAGGGATCATAGGGTTGGTTATCTTCAACGCATAACCACACCATAGCAATCAGGGAGGATTTTACAGGAAGCTAAGTCTCTTCAAAGATGAATGAGGATTTTAACCATTAAAAACACAATTTAAAGCTGTTACAAGTTAAATATTAGTATTCCCCCAATAATGGAACCGCAGACATTGGCTGTATTGGCTGCGAGCAAACCGCTAATGTTTGCGAAGCTCGTTCCTCTGATTACTTAAGATATAGACAAGTTTTACATTAAGAGTAAATTAACTAAAGAGGTCTCCTCTCCAAAGCAATGTACCTGGATTATAATCAGTTTCTAATCAACGTTCAGAATTCAAAATCTGTGTTTTCCCTTGCGTTGCTAAGCTATTGCTAAGCTATTGCTAAGCTATTGCTAAGCTATTGTTAACATTTGTGAAGCTTCTTCCTCTGATAACTTAATATCAATGTTTAAAATGACTCAAACATTTTTCCCAGTTAAAATATGTAGATGAAAAAAAAGTTTACAAATGTGGCTTAAAGGTGGGGTAGGTAATTCACTTCAGAAACACTTTTTGTTATATTCCATGGAATGCTCTTAACATCCCAATAGCAATGAATAAATTAAATGCTTTGACAATAAATACATAAAAAAATGTCATCTGTGGAAGCCGTGGTGCTGTAAAAAGCACGACCAATTATTTTAGCCGGTTGTGTACTTTCAATTTCTAGCGCACTCGAGCTGGTTTCTCCATTCTTACCTACCCTACCTTTAATACTTGATACACCAATGGCGCCCAAAAGGCTTTTGATTGGTACCTTGAATCAGAGTACAGATACTTTTAGGTTTTAAAATTGTTGTTATAATACAAGAACGCAATTTAATAATATAACAGGGTATTCTTTTTAGGTTCATTTTAATGCCGAAAGGATCACATCAGAGGTGGAGTCCTACCAGTGTGAATGTATGAAAGGTCAAGGTACCGTTATTGGTCTTGGTGCTGCCCAGTATCATGGCGGGGATCCCGGCAGCAGACGACAGCAGCCAGATGATCACGTTGATGATCTTGGCCTTGACGGGCGTGCGGAAGTCCAGGGCCTTGATGGGGTGGCACACGGCCACGTAGCGGTCCACGCTCATCATGGTCAGGGTGAGGATACTGGTGAACATGTTGTAATAATCGATGGAGATGAAGACTTTGCACGCCACCTCGCCAAACGGCCATGAGCTCAGCAGGTAGTCGGTGCTCTGGAAAGGCATGGTGGTGGTGACCAGAGCGTCGGCCACAGCCAGGTTGAAGATGTAGATGTTGGTGGCTGTTTTCATTTTGGTGTATCTGTTGTGAGAAGGAGACATGAAGAGGTTGAAAGGATAAGATAGTCGTTTGGCTCCTTTGTGTGTTGTTAAACCCTTTAAAGGTGAACAAGGTTAATGAAATCAATTTCTGAGATGGAGTTTAGTGCTAAGCCGTTATCCTATAAAACAGATTGCAGTCAAAATGCTATGACACAAAGGGAACTAATGGGAAGGAAAATATATCTGAGTTGTCATCATGTCTTGCCTAATTAAGTCTTTGAACTGTAATCAGGTTGACAAACAACACTTAAAATGAAAAGACCTTTGAGAGGAAATATTGATTTCAAAGCTTTTAAAGTACACTGTTTAAGGTATTGTTGTCATTGGTGAAGAGAATAAAACGAGCCCAGTTTACCAACTAAAACCCCATTTGAATGCACAGAAAGACAATATGGCCATACATTCAAACAGATGTAACTATAGTTTCCCTTGAAATCAGATGAGTTCCTATGATGAGAGGATGCAATTGATCCAAAACAAAAACAAAAATACATTATTGCTATATGAATTGAGCAGTGAACAGAAACGCACGCAAATTCACACTTAATGACATTACTCGCATTGCTTTTGGCATGACTTGAATAACGGACATATTTCAGAGAGGAAAACTCACCTGATGATGACATACATCACCAAACAATTGCCCGCCAAGCCCACCAGAAACACCACGGAGTACAACGCGACTATGATGGGGATGATGGGCGACATGGGCTCGGGTTCAGCGTCCCAGGTGCCGTTGGAGGTGTAGTTGAAGACGTCTGAGGAGCCGGGTAGATCGGTGAAGTTTGGAAAACAGTCCTCCGAGGGACACATGTCCTCTTTGAAGATGTGCACCACGCTGCTCTCCATGGTGCCGATCGCTGCCTGCACGCGGCTGTCTAACTTAAACAGAAATCGCTAAAAAAAACTAAAAAAACACGAAGCAAATGTCTCTATTAGAACAGAATATGTCTCCAACGAAACCGCGCGCAACAGCCTGCGCTCAAGGACAAGTGAAACACCACCTTACCTTATTCTCTGCTCCAAATAAAGTTCATGCAAATGCAACAATACAGATCAGGAGTTTCTTATAAGAAGCTTAGACACTGATTGAAATCCGGAAACTGGGAATATGGCAGAAAGGGTTTCTGGGTTGAAGTGGACGAGCAGAAAATCCACTGCCTGTGCCACCGCTGCGTCCCCGGAGGTGCGCACTGCGAGCCCGCACTGCTCATTCAGTGACATCAGAGGCAGAGCCAGCTGATAGACAGCAAGCATCCAGCAGAAAACCATACATTACACACAGCTGGACGTATATTTACCGTACACGATCAGTTATTATTTACTGGTAAAATGGTAAAATGCATATAATGCGTAATTTGTGTTATTATCACACTTTTTACATTCTTGTGTCTCTTAAACTGTTATATTTTGTTGCCAAAAAGGTCGTTTTTTAGTTTGCGATTTGTGCCATTTTGTTAAAGCACTTTTTAATTAGTATTATATACTCCCAAGCTGTCCCCTTTACATCATTCAGCACGTTGACCTTATGTTATAGGTATCTATTTTTGTAAGTATTCTGATGAGTTCACAAGTTGCCTGTTGAAAAAGTTAAACTACAATATGGTTTGCACTTCTTTCTGAACATGTTTAAATTCCCATCAATGCTGCCATTAGATGTTCCCTAGCAACTCTTGAGAGAACAACGCCTACGATGCAAACATGAAGAGTCCAATCAGATGTTGAAGAGGCATGAAGTCAGAGAGACATCTTCAGATGAATGCATCTCCGAGCTCTGTGTATCATTTATGTTATTAAATCTTTCCCACTGCCTAAAAACATGAACCTAGTAATTTCCCCCACAGAGACACAAAGAAACGCAGCACGGATAGCTCAAAATCAAAATAAATGCTGTAAATAAAGATTACATGTTGACACAAATCATGGGTTATTCCTGTCTAACAAGTCTCTCCTTTTATCTCCCTCAGCACAACAGAGACAGATTTCCACCAGCACGTAATTAGGTGGATGCTTTCCTTCGTTTCATGCATTAGCACTTGTTGCTTAGAGACCCATCAGGGCCAGGTGTCATGAGTGACATAGCCTTTTCTAGGTGAGTTTCAATTGTTACTGACTGTAGAGGCCTGACTGTGAGATGCTTACAATATTAAGGACACGTTCTCCAAAGTCTTCAGCCTTGGACTGACAGTTATTAAAGTATGAGTCACACCCTCTTTATAGAGCTCTGATCCCGGAAAAAACAAGTAATGGTATTACCCAGTTATCTCTCAACAGAAAAACTCCTGCTGCTCGTGGTTCCAAAATGGTGAAACGAGCCCCCCCATTGATATCAGGACTGCGGAAAGTGCAAATATCTTCCGTCAGAGACAGAAAACCCACTTGTTTTAACTGCAACTTAGCAATTAAAATCTTAAAACAAAAACAATTTAATTCATTTTGTTCAAAAACAGTGTGAAAAAAGGTGCAGCAGCACAGTCAGAATGAGAAAAATAAAGGCCTTTTTGAACATTACAGCATGTAAACACATCACAGTGGAGGCTCAAAATACAAATATGAACCTAGAAATCAGCATCATAGGGCCCCTTTAAAAATACAAGTACAATCATAAGAAATAATAGAGAAATATGAAATTGAACACCTTGATAAGCTATAGGTGTTTGAGAATAAGGGACCAGACACTCAACAGATATATTCCAAATATACTTACACATTTAGAATTGAATAGAGTTCATATACTATACAGAAACGGTTACAACCTACAAAACACCTAACCCTAACCCGAATAACCTTGGATATAAACTAATCAAATCTTAACTGCTGAATGATCCCAAAACGTTGAACATTGTTGTTGTTGTTGTTGTTGTTGTTCATCAGTCTATTTTATTACAAACCCTCTCAGAAAATCAGAAATAGATAAAGACATTTTTATAGTGTTAACATTCCATTCCAGACCACACTAAAGAAAACTTCTTATTTCTGTATATTGCACTTAAACGTGTTTGGTTTAATGAAAGCTAATGAACTTCTAGAATAATTGCTGTTCTGAGTTTGTATCTCCGTGGTTGATTGCACCTATTGTGAGTCACTTTGGATAAAAGCGTCAGACAAATGAAAGGTCATTAATCCTTAACCCTAATAACGCAGAGATGAAGGTCCGTTTGTGTCAAGATACGATCCGCTCCTCTTGCTCTGGCACTTGAAGGTTTGTTTCATTTGAGATCCAGAGGAGGAGAGAAAATCATTGTTATATAACATCCGGTAGACAAGGTCAAGTATGAAATCCTTTTTGCATTTTAATGGCCTTCTCATAATGCCCTGAGGTGATGTCTGTTCAGTGAAATGCTTCAATTAACAGTTTTATCATGAATGCAGGTATTCAACTCAAACACAGAACAGCTTTACCTTTGGAAGAATGGTTAGTAACCATGAGGAAAGAAGCGAGAATACTGTTGACGTTTTCCCAAATGATTTTCTAAAAAGCCTTGGTTTTCAAGTGTGCTTCATCAGTCTATCACTCTGGTGATTTTCATTTACGAAAATGGTCCCAGTACTCCACATGCATTGTGAGCTTACTCTGAAATCCATTGCCTCATTGCATCAACAACAGAAGGAGCCATCTCAATTTCAGAGATAAAGAAAGCTCTCCTCCACAGTAGCAACATTTCACAGACAGAAACCCCTCTACATCCGAAATGCAATATTCTTTTGATCCTGCAATACTATTGATTACACTTCAAAATATCTGCCTTCCCTCCCACGCTCAGACGGACCTGTTGCACAAGGAAGAAAAAGTGGACAAAAAATACCACCTCATTTATGACTATATAGATCATACATGTCCATGTTAGTCCGGGAGAAAATCGACATCATAAAGCAGCCTGACAATTACTGTAAAACAAGAAATAAAACAAGCGTGGTAGAGGACCCTGGACACATTTGTGTAGGTGATAAACTGGGTGCTGACCCTCCCAATAGTAATACAATAACTTGTAATGATAAATATAACATGATGTCCTTTCGTCTCTCCTCTTCTTGTCCCGTTCCCCTCCCTTTTCTTTCTCCTTGTCTTGTAATTTTTTTATTTCTTCATTACAGGTAAGTACAACTTACATGTGTTGTAAATACTTTGATGTTACCACTGATATATAAGGCTTGTCACAGCCTTTTTGCTTTATAGTTAATCTAAATACTTCTCTGACTATCAAAGCCTATTTTTGATACGATACGATGTGATACGATACAATGTGATACGATACAATGTGATACGATACAATGTGATACGATACAATGTGATAGGAAACGATGAGACACGATCCGATGCAATACAATACAATGCAATGTGATACAATACAATAAGATGCGATACGTTATAATACAATGCGATAAAATGCGGCTCGATGCAATACAATATAATGCGATGTGATGCGAAACAATACGGTACGATGAGATACAATATGATGCGACTCAATACAATAGGGTACGATACGATGCGAAACAATACAATACAATACGATGTGATATGATTCGATGTGATATGATTCGATGTGAAATGATGCGATGCGTTGCGATACGATGTGATGTGATACGATAGTATGTGATACGTTGCAATACAATACGTTACGATGTGATGCGATGTGATGCGATGTGATGCGATGTGATGCGATGCGATAGATAGCTAAATGGACATTGGCAGGACAACGTGTATGTAATGGTGTAGCCTGCTTTGGGGACCCTATATCTCCTACCAGAAGGTAAGAGTTGGAACTCTGGGTGGAGGTGTGGGCGGGATCAGATACCATTTTCTGTCTAACGATGGAATGCTCATAGAGTTTATGGGATGGATGTTTTTTAACTACCATCATTTTGATAGCACTAGGCGAGCGATCTCTGATTTCAGCTGCACTGACCATACCAGGCTGTAATAACATACCGATGACTTTCTATGTATTATATTTTTAATATCCAGAGCTTATCTTCATTCTTTTACTGGGATGCTTATCAGCTAATAGATCATTTATTCATTTTTAAAAGCTATTTGTAACTGTTCGCCTAATTCTTTACGAGATATATAAAATCTCCACAATGTCGGGGTTTTAGTAATCTGTTCCTATTGATGAGATGTGTAATTTTAATTCTATAACTCCAGCTCCAGATCCATTATGCAATCACGATACAGCTCATAACAATGTCTCATTACCCAGATTTACAATCATTGTACAGCTCTTTGTTAGAAATCTCCAGAGAGTGTGAAAAACAAGGTGCAATGGCGATTTGTTCATCACAGTCCAGTGAACACCACGCAGTCTTAAAGGGGACCTATCATGCAAAATGCACTTTTGTACGTCTTTTATACATGAATATGTGTCCCCGGTGTTCCAGGGAACTCACCAAGTGTCAGAAAACACAACCCTCTCTATTTTCCTCCATACCCAAATCTCTAAAAAAGGGGCTGCAACGGATCTGATAAAAACTGATCCAGATTTGAACACTGTCCTGACGTCAGGACAGTGGCGCTACGGCTATTGGGCCAACTCCACCAATCAGGAGGAGACAGCCACGGCCATTGCCGTTCGAAAGCGCTGGAGACGCTGTAGTACATATGCCAGGCCTGTAGGTGGTGCTGTTCTCACAGAATCTGCCCTTGCAAAAACAGAGCTAACATTTTTCAAATTGAGCGAAATGAGGCATGGCCAAAATGCATGATCTGTTTGGTATTTTGAAGTATAAATATGCCTTATATAGGTATGGTCCTACACTATATTATTCAAATATAGCATGATTGGTCCACTTTAAGATGTTAATTTCTCATGAGCCAAGAAAAAAAGATTTTCCAGATGTGTTTTCCAGTGTAAGGATAGAGAGAGAAATACTTATTTGTTTTTTTAATGTACATCATTTGGAGATATGGATGTACAGATTTGTTTTGTTTTATTTTCACTAAACTGAAAAGGATGTCTTTGGATTTTCCCATATGCTTTAAACAAAAAATGTGCCTAAATGGTGAAATAAGTCAGTCTAAAATCAGATAATTTCACTATTTTCAGACACTTTCTGTTTTGATAGCATACTTTCTACCTGAAAAGCAGCTTTAAGATTATACTTTAAACAAAAAAATTGTTCCTTGGCATCATACCTGTTAACCATGCCAGAATAGGTTATAGTATATGTATGAAATTGGAAAAAGGAACAAAAGTGAAAGGCAGAGAATCACAGAGAAGATTGTTTGTGATCGATACCCAGCGCCGTCTTATTTGTCTGTCAGATGAAGCATGTGGAGGCCATCTGATGAACATCATAAACACTTCAGCAGCATAATGACACCCTGGCTTTGTATGCAGACACTGTGCCGCCTCAGAGATCATCACCTCCTTCACAGGTATCCAGATGGCGTGGTCACTTCAGGTGTGCCTGTGTCTGCTCTGGGTGAGAATGAGTTGGTTTCTGTTAATATGATGGGCCTGTGTTTGGCGCTGATGTCCTGTTTCTTCAACAAGAATTGGGTACAAAATGTTCTCTGCTTTTGGTCGAGTTGTTTGTACAAGTAGTACTAGTGGTGACATTACAGCAGTGAAGACAATAGAACATTGTATGGCAGTAAATGAAAGACTTACATTGTCTGTTAGTTGCTTTTGTGCCTGAAAGAATCACAGTTTTCAGACATATTTTTTATTTTGTACCTGAAGCAGCATCTTAATCTATTTTTAAATCAACATGTGTATCTACAGGTATAGGAAAACACTGTTTGTGGTTGCAAATGTCACCTGATGTTTCCTTGCATTACTCATTTACATACACGCTTGTATTTTACTCAATAAGCCTCTGAACTAGGCTTTTATTAGTCGTTATTAAATAATGGCACATAATTGTAACATTAAAGGTAGGGTAGGTAAGTTTGAGAAACCGGCTCGAGATTGTAGTGCCGAGAGAAGGGAGTCGGAGGCGGTGCATCGAAGGTGCAAATGGGTACTTTAATGAGCGACAGAAATGGACATGCTGTCGGGTCGCAGCCCGGGAAGAGAAGAGAAAGCGAAAGGGAGGAGGACACAGTATATACCCCGGAGGTACCATCAACATATGTGTCCGTGCGGAAACAATACCCCCAACCTGTAGTTCCTTGATTGAATTATGTAACCCCGTTAATTAGAGATCACTACACAAGCCCCCCCAGAATTCAACCATGGACACAATCCTCGCGTCCGGGAGGAAGCACCACAGGGAGGGAGCCGTGGACAGGGGAGAGGCCAGACGGGGCGCCGTCCGAAGCCGCCGTCGAGGCGAACCGTGAGCCGCGGTTCGAGGTGAGGCCAGGCAGGGTCCCGAAGCGCGCCACCCACGGGCCGATGAAGGCATGGGCGACGTCCGAAACCGCCGAGGCGAGGGAAGAGGCCAGACAGGGTCCCGAAGCGCGCCACCCACGGGCCGATGAAGGCATGGGCGACGTCCGAAGCCGCCGTCGAGGTGGTGAAAAAGCGAGAGGGTCCACACGAGGCCGACCAGACATGGTCAAACCTCCTCTCAGGCACCAGAAAAAAACTCAAAAGGGTCGTCCTGTCCACGATCAAAAACAGGTGGGCGAAATTGTGAGAGGATCCACACGAGGCCGACCAGACTTGATTGAACCTCCTCTCCGGCACCACAAAAAAAAGGGGCTAACAGTCGGATGTCGTTAGCCGCTAGCCGTTAGCAGTCGTGGCTAGCCGTTCTCGACGGCCGTTAGCCGCTGTCGTCGTCGGCCCCGGAGCCCCTGCTAGGCGGTGTGCCCCCACCAGGGAAGGTGCCGCAGCGTGTAGTGGCCAGCACCTCAGGGGTAAATCGCCGGGCGGCCAGGAAGAACCGGCTAGCTTCTTCGGCCAAAGCGCGGGGCTCAACACTAGCCGCGTTAGCTAGCGCAGCCCGGACATGCAGCCGCATGTCCCGAAGAAACAGCTCCACGAGGTAGAAGTCGGGTTCCTCCATACCTAGCAGGTCGCGGGAATGGCGAGCGACGTCCTCAGCCATTCCGTGGGGCGCACAGAGCCTTAGTCCGTGTGCACGTGGCAGCCACGGACGTCTCCAAGAATCTCCGGCATTTCGAGAAAAACAGTGTCTGTTTTTTTGCCGTGTTCGGTTCAGTCTCGGATCCTTCGCGAGACTTATGTCGGGGTCACCAATGTAGTGCAGAGAGAAGGGAGTCGGAGGCGGTGCATCGAAGGTGCAAATGGGTACTTTAATGAGCGACAGAAATGGACATGCTGTCGGGTCGCAGCCCGGGAAGAGAAGATAAAGCGAAAGGGAGGAGGACAGAGGGTGTTTCTCAATCGCGAGTAAAGCTGCTTCCGAGCCACTATTTCAAGCATACTACGTCATCGAGTGCCGCCGAAGTACTGTTCCAATCTCCAGTATACTTGGAAATCTACCGAGCCCGGCGTACTCCGTTTGGAGAAATATCGAGTGTGCACATGAGTAGACTTCGCGGCCTTAAAATCCCCACAATGCTTTGCGCACGGACCAATTTCCCCAAATCTGTGGCGGAAGATGTAAGGCGGGGCCTCTCATATGCACACTCATATGCACACTTGCTAGCCTGTTCCACACTTCGTTTTCCGAATGGCAGGAAGTATTCTTGACTCGCTTCTGAAGCAAGATGCTCGGCAGACATGTGCTACCAAGCAAGCGTACTCGCGATTGAGAAACACCCACAGTATATACCCCGGAGGTACCGTCAACATATGTGTCCGTGCGGAAACAATACCCCCAACCTGTAGTTCCTTGATTGAATTATGTAACCCCGTTAATTAGTGATCACTACACGATACACTTTTTGTTATATTCCATGGAATGCTCTTAACATCCCGATAGCAATGAATATCTTAAGTGCTTTGACAAAAAATCCATACAAAAATGTCATCTGTGGAAGCCGTAATACTGTAAAAAGTACGATCAATCATTTTAGCCGGCCCGGCTAAAATAACTGGATGGCCTACCTGCCTGTCAGCCTTCCATCTGTGCACAAACTTATCTCGTGCCCTCATTGGTCATGTGCGCGTTCGTGTGTGTTGGAGGAGGGGCTCTGTAAGGAAGCGGCAGATTTTCTCCGGTTGTGTATTTTCAAATTCTAGCGATCTCGAGCCGGTTTCTCAAATGTACCTACCCTACCTTTAACGAGCTAGATAGAAGTTAAATATATTATAACCTATTAAAGTTGTATTAACTAATGCTACATCGGCAACATTATCATTCATTTGGAGTCACGTCTCTGCACATCTCGTAAGTTTATTACGGTCTCTACCAACTCATGGAGAAAATATATTTATCTTACACCCCTAAACACTCCGCTTTGTTCAGAAGATAGTCACAAACGGTGTCTGTCTGCTGTTTTGTGCTGCGCAGGTAGAGTCTTTAAATAGCTTTTCTTTGATTAAATCAGCTGCTTAAATGTTGATGAAAGTGAATCAAAACAGCAATGTTGTGGTTATACACAACATATACATAAGTACTTTTTTTGTATTTTTCTTTCCTTAAGTAAATAACCCATTTTTAGTAAATAATAACTATGGATTTAAGAATGAAATTGTCGTTTGGTTTTGGTAAATAATACATACAGTATTGGGAAGTGAGCAGACCTTATCTATGTAAACAGTGCCAACACTCAGGAGTTGCATTAGGTAAACAGATGACTGTGTACCACATGGGTTTGGATTTGCTTTCAAAATCATGATAGAATGATCCAGTAGCACTTCAGAAACCAAATTGGAACACGATAAAAACAATATTTTACCAATATAATAAATAATAAAACGTGCACTTTAGAACACGCTGCTATTTTACAAAGACGGTTCAGCACAATATGGCCTGACTGTACACACCCAGTGGGAAAAAGATTTCCGTGCACCTGATCTCGATCATGAGCTAAAAGGAGGTCCAGCTCTGAGAGCAGCACAGTTGACTTCACAGCACGAGATAACACATCTTAATGTTACCACAGGAGCACCTTTTGTGAGACTGTAAATACTCTGGTATTTGTGTTTTTCCTTAGATGCAGAGTCGGTCGGCAGAGGCTTGTTTTATTGGTCACTATGGGAACGGACCGTTTCTGACTGCTGGGTGCAGAAGATCGATGAAGCGGGGCAGCAACACTCCTCTCTCAGTGAGATCATATCACACAGTGCAGGCTCGGCATATGAAGAGGACGTACAAAAACACACCATTTGGAAGCAGGACTCGAACATATCAAATGAAAAACCAAAGCACGAAACACCTTTCTGGGAGTGGAGGACTAACACTGATTTTAAAAGTTAAGAGAAGATAGAAACAAGCACTGCCTCAGAGGATTTTCATGAAGATATCAAACACGCACGATTTGGGAGCAGGACATGAATATATAAAATGAAAAACCTTGGCATGAAACACCTTTCTGGTTTTAAAGGAATACAACTGAATATGAAAGGCGAGACAAGATAGAAAACAAGCACTGCCTCAGAGGATATTTATATAACCCAGACCCAAGAGACCAACACAGCCAGATTCACCCTCTGCATTCACCCAGAACAACAAATGTGGGCAGCATAATACAAATAATGCAGCGGGGGGGAAACAACCATCTGTTTCAGGGTCCAGAGTTCACTCAGTTGTTGCAGGTGAGTGCCAGCCACTGTAAATAGTGTCCGCAGAGCAGACCACTGCAGACTGAGCCTCTACATACATATTGACTCTGCGTTCATCCCGCTCTCACACCTTTCAGAGCACAAAGCACGAGGGACGAGAGCATCAGAGTTGGCAAAGACTGAAGCCTGAATTGAATGCTTGCTAACGAAGTTGAAGGACATTTAGATGCTTCAAAACACTGTAGGTGGGAATGATGAATAAGTCTTTATCTACCAAGGTAAAATAAGCAGCTTTGAGGCGAATGTGGAGGTGTGTGTGGGAAAGTTTGAACAGACTTCTTAATAAGATAATATGACTTCCGCAGAGAAAAAGATCTTTAATCTCCTTATGGAGTTTCACTTCATCACTGAAGGAATCTGGAGGCACATCAGATGGGTGTGGAACACAGTAGCTGCTGTAAATACTCAAAAATAATATCTGTTTACTGCAGAGCTTATTAAAAATGACAACATTTTCACGATTGCCTGTACATATTCAGTATCAAATCAAAGGATTAAACATAGGGCGGAGATGTTATTCAATATAAATGTTCAATTACCTTCAAAGGAATTTAAATTGTGTTCATTTTTTGTTATTATGTCACAGCAAACGGTTTCAAATGTAAGTTAACAAAGACTTATTGGAGTTATAATATAATATTACTCATGGCTCTCCATACAAATGTGTTTATGTTGTTTAAATGGTAATGCCATTAGGGGATTCATTAAAAAGATAAAATAAATAGCGCCCTGGAACTTACAAAACAAAAAGCCTCGGGTGCTGTTTCTTAGGTATAATTAAAACTCAAGACTCAGTCCCTTATCAACACATGCTTATATAAAGGCAAATTACTTTCAAACAGCTGCTTCTTTCTCCCTATAGAAATCATATGTTGCCATGTTGTGTGAAAACAGATTGAAACAACCTCTGGTAGTCAAGGTCGGGTGAAAACTGTTCAAACACCTCAGATTCAATTACAATTCTGATGGCAGAACACCGAACAGCAGGCTCTAAAAGCTAACTTACTGCATAAGACCGTCACCAATTGAGTTCCTTTTGTAAGAGCCTCTCACCCACAACAAACGGGTTGCTGTCATTTAAGGGGAGATTGTAGATAGAAGCAGAGAATAAGGTTACACAGGATAAAGGTGTTGGTCTTTCTGTGAAGCGGTTTGAGAACAAAGCTCTGCAGTGAGACAGAAGAAACACTTTTAAGGGTTCTGTCTTCTTTAATGTCTAACGGGAGACTTGCACAACAACCAAAACAAGTTTCCTATATTTATATCGACATATAATAACCTCAGCATATTCCTAAACTTTTGGCTGATGATTCACTGATATGTGGATGGCATTCTGTGAAAGACTTAGCAGATTGTGTTATCTGCTTCTCTGCAATCGTGGAAGGATTGCACTGGGATAGCGTCCATGATTGGAAGGCAGATTTTCCTCGGGAAGTGTTAGATATAGACAACCTGGTTTGGAAAAGCTGCTGCTTATGAAAGGAAGGCTGCAACTGATGATATCAATCTGTTTTCAAATAACAGAACATGGTGATGGATGGCCATGGACATTAAATGTCTCATGTGTTATTGGTCCAACATTTTTTTTCTCCACTTAGCTGTTATTTACAGAACATGTGGTTTGGTTTATGATGGCGTTGCACTGGACGGCATTATATTATACAATCAATAGGACCAAAACAGAATGAACTCATTATAATGCAGTCCACTACATCAGCTTGAACTATGACTTAAATGATTTCTGCATTATTTGAACAACATACCTAAATGTCACAAAAACACAACATCGTAAGATAGTATTGAATTGTGTGATTTCACGGATGTACCTAATAACGTGACCACTAAGTGTTTATTTCCTATAGAAGTGCACATTTGAATGGTGAATGCACATTGATTTCCATGCAGTAGTACTGCTTTTCAACATCCAACGGGAGATAGGCTGTTATTTATTTTGTCAATTAATTCAACACTGAATAGCAATTCACAAGCAACACAAACCCTTGCATTAATTCCCCTTCACCCCTCCAGTGCTGTTAAGTGTAAATTATTCATTCTATATTGTAACACATGTAATTACTCCCAGAAAAAGCTTCCAGGAAGAACAGATGAATGTTACCTTTAACTTGAGCCTGACGAGTAAACATGAGGACAACAGTACACTCAGCCTTCAGAAGCTTTCACCATTTGAGAGCTTTTCGAAAATGGTTCATGATCACAGCAAATCTGTGTAAATAAGCAGAAGAAATAAGGCAGCACAGAATCACGATAGATAAGCATCTTTATTGGAACACAGACGATATGTTTTACAGGTAAGACTTAAATAAGTTGCAGTTTTGTACATTATCACAGACATAAAGTGCGACTTCATCACCACACGTCACTGAGTTCACGACACGAAGCACGACAGTCAAATCAAGTTACATCGAGGATCATCCGGGTGCAGATCGAAGGAGGAGACCACACCGTTTGAAGTCATTACACAAAATGAACAGCAGGTCATTCAAATGGAATGGAACAATGTACATACAGGACACACTCATCCACACAGCGAGACACAAACACACGTGTTCAGGAAGTGTTCAGCGGGCGGCCACGGCTGGAGTTTGTTGCTGATCGGACGACTGCAGCTGTCTTCCCAGGTACTCCCTGTGAGAAAAAGAAAAACACTTTTATACCTCAGCGCTTCCAACACAAACCAACTAAAAGCTGAATAACATGTATTATAATTCCCCTTCCCCTAATGGTCCAAACTTTCAAATAAAAATAGCCTTAATGATTCATAGATATTTCAATAACCTTTTGCATGTTCCAGGAAAAATACAGCTCTTCTACCATCAAAGCATTCTTACCTGCACTTTAAAGGGTCCTTGTTATGCTCATTTTCAGGTTTAATAGTTGTATGTTGCGTCTCTACTCGGACATGTCTCAATGCTTTAATGTTCAAAAAGCTCTTTATTTTTCTCATACTGCCTGTGCTGCAGCACCTCTTTTCACCCTCTGTCTGAAACCAGAGCCCAGTCTGCTCTGATTGGTTAGCTGGCCGGCTCTGTTGTGATTGGTCAACCGCTTAGAGATGACCCGCCCCTTAGCCTTTCACGTACAATGTGTTGGAGCGCTAGCCAATAAAATAGTGATGTCTTTTTTGTATGAGTTCAAGTGTGGAGGGAACTTTGGGATTTGAGCCTTTGCAGACCATTTACTTGCACAAAAACCTACTTAACACACTACAGGAAAGGGGGAAATCCCAAAAGCAGAATGTCTCCTCTGATTGTTGACTTAGTCACGTGTTTTCTGAACAAATCAAGAAGGTATTCACTTTGTTTCAAGGGACCAAAAAGCTCCCTCTACACTTGGGTAGTTTAATTAAAGGCAGATACACACTTTCTTTGTTGTGGCAACAATGAAATCTGCGGCGTCTCCAGGGATCCCTCCTCACAGCTGCTAAAGATTCATTCAAATCTACCAAAACCAACCGGTTTGATACCTCTGAGCTTCACTGAACCATCCCCTGCTTGCTATAAGAACTCACTCGCACAGAGAACGTCAGCTTTAAGATGAAAATGAATCATCTAAGATGAGATATGTCCACACCTACGCCCTGAAGTTGTCAGTGATAACCTTTCGCTGGTCTGCAAATAGCAGCAATCTGTTGATCCAGAATATCTCCAGGGAGTTAAAAAAGAATGAGCAATATTTGGACGGATGAGACGCAGTTATGAAGTTCTGGCTCATCCAGAGCTTTGTAAGGATTTCAACCTACACAGTAAGGTTGCAACAGTATAAGATTTGTCAGAAAATATCACGCTATCCCGTATAACACTATTATTATTATTATTATTATCAGTGACGATGCAATTAAAAAAGGAACAAGAGAAGAGTTTAACCTAACAGAATACAAAACCTAACAAAGATTGCTGATAACATGTCATTTCATTAAAGCATCTTAGTGTAAATGTAAGCAGCACTATAGCAAATTAACTACTCAATGAACAATAACAACAGCTGTGAGCTTTTAAAACATATCCTTTGATTACGGTTTCAAAATGCAACGTTTGGGCTATTAAATTACAATTTGTTCAATATGAATGAAGAGGGATATTCAATGATCAGGTCTACAAGGTAAAGACATATGTACTAACTGCAAATAAACCAGCAGATTGTGTTCAGGGATGTTTTCAGTAAAAAGAGGACTGGAGAGAGAAAGTCTCACCAAGGTCAGTCTGTTACTACTTCTTTTTGCCTTTGTGCACAGTGGTCTTGAACTGACATCTGGATATGTTTGCAGCCCTTATTCTGCCAGGCTTATGTATGAAATAAAACATCCTGAGATTCACATGAAAACTTTTACAGAGGAGGCTGTGACTCACCCTGGAGGCAGTGCAGCACAAGGACACTGTCAATAGCTGATGGACTTAAACCAATGACATTTCATGAAAGTTCCACAATCACCTTAAATACAATAATTTTTCAAAGCAGTTTGAAGGGCGAGATGATTAATAAGATACTTTTTTTTCTCAGATTACACAATTCATCTGTGCTGTTGTCATGACAGCAGGGGCGGAGAAACTCTTCTCATGGACACATTGGCAAGGCAACGTGAGGTTAGGTGTGGTGCTGCATCGAAAATATCTCTGCACCACATCTCACCTTCTCCAGAAGCTCCAGTATTCTCCTCACTCTGTACGCTGCTTATTACCCAATGCGACGAAACCAGCTTGACACAGAAACCTCCCCCTATCAGAGAAGTCCTGTCGAGATACAGTCCGACAGAAAAGCAGCCAGCAAATAATAGACAGAACTGACACGACAACAAAGCAATACATATTTACGCAATTGTCCCTTTCAAACCCTATTGTACTATTTCAACACAAAACACTATCAATCATTGTGCTGCTGCGTCAACATATCAAGCTGTATTCGTCAGAAGGCGCAGGCAAAAACAATGACTATTGTAATTTCTTCTACAGTGGAACTCAATCCCAGTAACGATTAGAGAACAAAACACCTGCAGTTTATTCAAATCTAATTTAAAAACATGGTTAGTGGAAAATCAGCTCTGTCAACACTGACACAATCTGCACTTTACAACGCTCCGTTTGTACACATGTGCCTTGACCTGTTGCTATCCGTCTGCTTTGTGAATATGTATTTTTGTTTTGTTTTTATATATGCTTTTATCATAATATAAGCATCTATGTTGAATGTTGTTTTACTGATTGTATTTACCTGTCATTTGAAGTGACATTCTTTTTTAGGATGACTTTCAACATCTGTCCAGGGACTGCAGATGAAAAATAGCCTGTTGGCTAACTCTGGCGCATTTACAGACATGTCAATCAATGTGCACTGTCCCTGTCAAATAAATAAAATGAATACAAAAATGAATAAAAATACCCCTTATGGCCAGTGGCGAGCCGTGAGCTTTATACCTAGGCCCTCTGACCCCCACCCCTTCCCTCGAAAAAAAGAAAAAAAAAGAGTTATTACGTCACAGCGTATACTTCAGCGGAATATCAAAACAACGGCCCAGGGTGCAAAACGCATCAATGACAGCGACCCTCTACCACACAAAACAACACCTGTGAACCCAATTTGTGTTATTTGACATTGAACATGATATTGCATTGTGTTTGTTACTTTCGTTACAGTTGTATGTCTTAAGTGTAATTTGGCATGCTTTTATTTTGAAGGCGAGTTCACGCTGTTGACAGGAAGTTGTTGTTGCTATGGAAACAAGAAAAGTTTCACAGCGGGCGGAACTTGTCATCTAGTCCGCGATAATAAAACCCGCCCATTTAGAGGGAAGATATGATTGGTCAATTGTACTGTCATTTGACATTACTCTCTCGTTCAGTTACTATAGCGGGCCCTCTGTGAATCGCAGAGAGGGCCAGACCAGCATCTTTCATGTAACCCTTCACATTCAACAGAGACTGAACAGGCAGATTCGAAGGATTTATTTATTTGGAAATGTTATTTTATTAAATCAAGTTTTTTTTCGGTAAAACTAATGAAAGATATAACAAAAATAATATTAAAAAAATATATATTTTAAAAAAATATATATTTTTTTAATGTTTTTAAATATTATTTTTTGGAATATCTTAGGCCCTCACAGAGGGCCTAGAGGGCCCTGACGGCTCGCCACTGCTTATGGCAGATTAATATAATAAGAACATGAGATGTGACTTCTGGGATTCAACAAAAGGCCAAATACTATTTTCTATCACTGGTATCTGACAGTTTCTTCCCCAGAGCAATAATTGCACTAAACTCCAGCTTGCACCGACACAATATTTTGTTATACACATTCAAATATATTCATTTTGACTTAAACCGATATATTCCTGCACTTTAACTTCATCTGCATATTGAAGTATGAATTCTTGTTGTTTGTATGTTGTCTTCTCCTGAATGTTGTACGTCTCTTGTTGTTGTTTTGAGCTACATAGCACACGAAAGGACAGGTGATAACCGGAAAAGCATACGATGGGACCTTTAAGATATAATTATAGATTAAAACATGACATTGAAGGTTATAGTATTCAGGATGAAATGAGGTAAAATAAAAACATCCTTCTTTGTAAGTAGATGTGATAATGGGAATCTGATTTTGTTCCATGGTTACTGAAACAAGACTGAAACCCTTTGTGCCACACTTCAGGGAACAAACAGTGTGCTTAAAACATTAGGGGTCACTTAGATGGGAAAACAGCACTACACTCTGATATAGAACACAATACCTCCACCCAGTTACTCTGGGAGCACAATGAGCTTTAGATAGCGGCAGCAGAACAAACACATTTTCACTTCGCTGTTTGATAATGTTCAGTGTTTCCAAGCAATCCAGTAGAGAACACAAGCAAAGACGATGGGCACGTTGAGTGTTTGAATGGGAAGAGTGGTGCAGAGCTGAAGCTAAATAAAGCATATAGAGTTTGTAACGGTGCTGGTGAGAGACTTGAATAGAGAATGTTTAAAGAACCATATTTGAGAGTTTAAGAATTTGATAGTGGAAAAATAAGAAAGAAAGAAGTTTGCTAAAACGTCAGTTATGCAAAATGTTGTTTTCATTGTATTTTCTAAATAAATATGTGTCCCCTCTGTGTCCTGATCCATCTATGTAAAAACATGTCCGAAGATTAGCTGATCACATTTAGGCCACTTTGTGATGTTTTTTGGGTTGTGCAATCATTAGCCAATCACCAACCAAGGTAACACCCCCCACCTTATCACCTGAATCTCCTCCTTTTTCACTAATTACTTCTCAAAAGGGGCGTGGCCAGCAGCAGCTCCTTTGCATGCAAAGCTACAGACGGAGAATCAGCACTTTTGGAACAGGGCTGAAACAGAGGGGTTTATGGTCCAATGAATGATCTCAGGGCTCTCGACTAACTTTTTTCACCATCCTCCCGGAACCGTCCCGAAATACAATCTAAGCCGTCCCGAAATTAATGTGGACCGTCCCGAATTTAAAATATTTGTTTTTCTACATTATCATTAGTTAAAATCATTCAAAGTGACCTTTAACATAAATAAAACATCATACAAATCATTAGATGATAATTCATCAACCTTTTTATTTGAGTCAATCAGTCAAACACATAAACAAAGGCCAAATATATTTAAAAAAAACACACAAGCGAGAAAGTTGCTCTAATATTGAATCCAATCAAGTCCCATCCGATTAACAACAAAATCCAACACTGTCCTGAAGACAGAACCCAGAGTAACCACTAACCAGGATGACAGTCTGTAACACAGTCAGGAGACCTTTACAAACTGCCCCGCCCCCTCGCACACAGGAGAGAGCTCTCTCGTCTGGATTGGAAAGATCGAAAATAAGATCGAAAATACATCATAGACGCATTTTGTAGTCTTATTGCATATTAGAAACGGAGTTGGCGAAACTAAAACTGCAACATAATGTTCATGTAGCAATAATACATATGACATATATGTTTTAAATGTCTCTACCACTGTCTTTAATAATACCGGCCCGGGGCCCGTTTAATACCGGGGCTCGGTACCCATCCCTACATGGGGAGAGGCGCAGCATATTGCTAAGGACTACATGCGATGGAGAGTTCTCATCTCAGCTGCAATGACATGTCTGGAAACCCCCTCTCGGGTGCCCCATGCATAGCGCGCCGTCAAAAGCTGCTTCATAAGTTAAGTTTCGTTTCTCCGCACCGCTCCGGGGTAAAAAAATGGTAGTTACATCACAGCTGTACGGCTGGCTGACAGCTGTAGCTATACGTACTGTGTGTGTGTGTATTTCGCGGGTTGCTAAATGCTTTGTGTGTGTTTATGTTGACAAGGAGGTTTAATAACTGTGTGCTACACAAAACGTGCAGTCAGTTTCATTTTCATCGCCGTTCGTAGTAGAGTTAGCAGGGTATTTTTATTTTAACTCTCGTCCCAAATTCGTCCCAAAATTAATTTGTATCCTCCCCGACCCGATTTTTTTCGGCCCCGGGACGACGGGAGGTCCTTAAGCTCGAGCCCTGGATCTGTTTGGTATTTTGAGCCGAACCCTTCAGAGACATGTTTTGCATATATCTGAGACCTATAATATGTTGATGAGAAGAGTATAATAGGGGACCTTTAAAGACAAACTCACAGAGCATGAGCCGCACAGAGGCAATCTGTAAAACATGCCACACTGACAACGCCCTGCACATTAAGCCTTGGTTATGATGCTGAATCGCAAAGAAGAGACGTTGAATCTTTTATACTCTCCAAGCTCCACAGAGTGATTGATTTTGTCATTGAAAGTTGATTGCGCAGTAATCAGGGGAAAACCCTGACGCTCGCGACCAGTCGGATTGATTTGTGTGATTATTTGAGCTGCTAATCCAATGGCAATATGATGATAATGATACTAGAGGTAATGATCATTGCAACATCATCATTACAAAAACATATTAAAATGCTTATGATGCGATTTTTTGCAGAGATCTGTACAAAAATTAATGTTTTCTTAAGTCGGGGACATCTCTGCAGCACAGCAATCATTTTGAAGTATTTGACATACATTTGATCATAAACAAAAACATTGAACCTCCAGAATTTGAAAATTGCAATAGCCATTTCAATAATATTTAGATGAGCAATTTAGGCATGCATAAATCAGGCACTAAAAAAACCTTTGATTTACAGCATCAAATCAAAAGTGAGTAAAACATTTTTTACATGTGAAGACTACAACGATTAAATAACCTAATTTCTGTCTTCTATGTTTTTCGATTAAAATGATCTATGAGCCATAGGGTAGGTCATAACCTATTGAACATCTATAATCGGAGCAAAAAATAAAGACCAAGATGAATACTGATGAAATAAAACAGATTTGAAGTTGATCTTCAAAGGCCTTGGCATTGCCCACCAACGCAGGTGATTTCATTATTGATCTTGATTCGATTTGTTTCCCTTTAGGACTGAGTGGTCGTGTACAGACAGAGCTTGAGTGACATCTCTTTGAATCTCTTGTTGTTTTTGTTTGAGAAAATGATAGTTGTATCCATCTTATCCCAGCTTCAACATAAGCAGATGTCTAATCAGTCAAAATAACTGAAAAGACCTTTGATTGTGTACAAGGCCTTTTATCATTTATATGCAAATGTATTGTTGTTATTTAATGTCAGAAAGCCTGTTTTGAATACAATTGGAATTGCTCAAGTTCAATATGACAACATCTGAACGCCATTATGAGTGTGTTCTTACCAGTTGTGGACCATGAGCTTCTGCACGGCCAGCAGGGCGTTGTAGCGCACGAGCTGGTCCTCGTGGTGCATGTGATTCATCACCAGCTGCTTCCCGCCCAGCTGCTCAATCACCCTGAAATACAGAAAGAAAAAAAAGGGGATAACGGGAGAAAGCCTTTATCCAAACTGAAAACAGGTGCTATTTTACAGGTAATGTTTCAGGTCACTCATCCCCAGGTCATTTAATGCTGCCTGACTGAAAAGTGCACTGCATCTAATGAAGGGTCAGTAGCCTTAGAGAATGATGTCGTTTTTGGGGAGAGGAAAACAGACATAATGCATGTGATAACAGTACATGGTGTCACCAGGAAGAAAAACAAACACATATCGACTTGGGGTGAATTGAATATAATGGGCTTCAATCTGAATGTATGCATAAATAATCTATCAAAATCTGTATGAGATTACTTTATTTATCCTGGGGGGGGTAAAAGGGGCGTATTAACCCTGAGACCTGACTACAGAGTATACGATTCATATAGAAACAGCGCATTATTGATCTGTCAATCATGTGATTAGGATGACAAACATTAGTGGAAGCTGACACTGGAGAACTAGTTGTAGCTTCGGAGGATTTCATAAGATAAATGGGATAAACTTCCTGAATGTTGTTCACTATCTGACACAGAGACAAGAATCTCTTATTTCCTGGAGGTTGTGAGGAGATGGGATGAGCTTATTGTGTGCAGGCTAATCGGTGTGTGCAGAAATAAACAAACGTGATTAGTCACATCGGGGGCACTGGCGACTTGAAGGTGTTTTACCCATAGTGGCTTTAAGCTTTTATATGTATTGCTTTTCAGAGAAATATGCCGTACCGTTTGCCGCGTGGGTAATGCCGCACGTACTCTCCGACATCGTGCGCTGCCACTGCGATGACTTGAGGATCATCAGACACCTCCAACAGCCGCGTCAAGATCCTGTTCAAGAAAGGCAGACAAAAGGAAAAGGTGTTTGACGGGAAAGGACAGTCTTACATTCAAAGACAGACACCTAATTCACTTCCAAAAAACTACTCCGATGCTTTTAGGCAAAGACTTTTCAGAGAAATAAATTAGCTAATTATTTTCCCTGAAGAAGTGTTCCATGTATTAAATAAGTGGTTTCTCTGAAAGCCAAGGTTAGAAACCCTCCAATCTAAACCCAAGGACATCTGAATAAGTAACAGCTCTGGGGTCAGAGTGAGACACAAAGAGAGGTTGAGAGTAATTTAAGCCAAGATGATGCCTGAGCTGATTACAGAGAGAGGGCAATGAGATGTGATGATCAGAGTCTTTACTGAACATCAACAGCCCCAGAGTGTGCTACTGAATAACAAAGAACACAGACATGAATTCAAGTCTTTTCTCTTTCGATCTGTGTCCTTCCATTGGACACAAACACAACAAGAAAGGAAAACAATGTTAAGAGGCTCAGCAATAATCAGACATGATGCCGAGTGCATGGCATTTCCACAGCTGCTAAAAGAACAACCTTTGAGTGAAGTGTTTTGAACATGTGAACATTTTATAGTGTGAAGCTGTTAACACCTACAGATACTTAGGCATCACTATAGATGAAAATCTCTATTTCAAACCACATATTGACAATCTCTTAAGGAAATTGAAATTAAAACTGGGATTCTTTTTTTAGAAATAAGGCCTGCTTCTCCACAAGTGCGAGGAAACGGCTTGTAGCTGCCACATTTTTGCCGCTCTTGGACTACGGGGATGTTGTGTACATGAACAGCTCACTCACTTCATCTGCTGGACGCTGTCTACCATGGGGCTCTGAGGTTCATAACCAACTGTAAACCCCTCACACACCATTGCACGATGTGCTCTTTAGTCAACTGGACAGATCACTGCACTGGTACAAACTCATCTATACCGCTATGCTTGGACTGCTGCCCCTCTACATATCCACTTACATATCACACAAACAGTACAGCTATAGCCTACGATCTCAACATTACATCACTCTGTCCGTCCCCTCAGTTTGCACGGTGCTTGGAAAAAAAGCCATATCATACTCTGCCCCCTCGACCTGGAACACACTTCAGCAGGAACTTAAGCTGACCAGTTTGATACCCATCACGGATTTTAAACTAATTTTAAAAAAGCTGGAGAAATCACCTGTGGGTGTTTGCACCTGCTATATCTGACTACTGTATATGGATTTCAATGGCTACTTTTTTTACGATGTTGTATTTTAGTGTTGCCTCTGTGTTTAGTGTCCTGTCTGTAACTTTGTGTGGTAGTGTTACCACTGACAGGTCTCTCTTGGAAATGAGACCTTGTGTCTCAATGAGATTTTACACCTGTATAAATAAAGGCTAAAAAATAAAAAAATAGTGACTAAATCTTTATATTTTTATTTAGGAACAGCAGTGTTACAAATGTATTTAATTCACTTCTCTAGTGGCAACATCTCAGGTTCAGGTTATGTATTTGTACCTGTACAGTAGGTAGATTTGGTTTGCAGTTAAAGGACAAGGTATCCATTAAGACACACATTTCAAACAATACAGACAGCAGGCAAATGTGGAAATGAGTACCCCATGTTTTTCACATTAAAAACCACACACATGAACAATTAAATACATGAGTAGCTGTTGCTTCCACAGCATCTGTACGACGTGAACATGTTTTTATATCGCTTTGTTCTCCACCTTGGACTATTAACCTCTGGAAGTGAGTGCATGAGTGTGTATTATGTTTCCCTTCAGCACATGCTTACTTTAGGAGCTCGTAGTTCTTCTCGTTCAGGCGGACAGCGTTCTCACGCCAGAACTTCTCAGACTTGTGGACAGGACTCCATTCCAGGCGGCCAGACTTGAGTTCAGAGCTGTACTCGTCAAATGAGCTGTGGAAATGAAAAAAAAAAAGGTTGTTAAGAAGAGAGGCCAAGGATAACCTTTTTTTTTGTCCATCAGCTACTTCCTCTCAACCCATGCTGTGAAGAGCGGTGGTGGAGAGGTCCAGATGGTGTTCAGATAAGCCTCTCATGTCTGAACATGTCTGGTTTCTTGTTCATAAATGGTCTGCTTACCTGAGATCCTGCACGCTCTCTGCCAGCTTCTCCAGCAGGAACTTAATGTCCTCGGTGATGTCCTCGTCGTCGTATTTCTGCTGCTCGAGGTTCTCCAGTTGCTTAAGCACTTTGCACTGAATCATGGCCAGGGCGTACTCCTGACGAGTCTCCTTCTCTGCAGACTTCTCCAGGAGATTCTGTAAGAGACAGAGACAGTGGGTGTTTCTCAATCGCGAGTACGCTTGCTTGGTAGCACATGTCTGCCGAGCATCTTGCTTCAGAAGCGAGTCAAGAATACTTCCTGGCATTCGGAAAACGAAGTGTGGAACACGCTAGCAAGTGTGCAGGTGTGCGTCATATGAGAGGCCCCGCCTTACATCTTCCGCCACAGATTTGGGGGAATTGGTCCGTGCGCAAAGCATTGTGGGGATTTTAAGACCGCGAAGTCTACTCATGTGCAGCCTCGATATTTCTCCAAACGGAGTACGCCGGGCTCGGTAGATTTCCAAGTATACTGGAGATTGGAACAGTAGTTCGGCGGCACTCGATGACGTAGTATGCTTGAAATAGTGGCTCTGAAGCAGCTTTACTCGAGATTGAGAAACACCCACTGTGAGGAAGGGCACTTTTATTACGTGATATTAAATACAGTGCGATAGAGGGTTGTATCCAAAACTTCCGGTGCCTTGCTCAAGGGCACCACGGCAGGGCAGGAGGTGAACTGGGACCTCTCCAAGTAGCAGTCCACATATCCATACTTTAGGTCTGGTCGGGGACTTGAACCGGCGACCCTACAGCTCCCAGTCCAAGCCCCTACTGACTGAGCCACTGCCGGAGTGCACATTGTTAGGTGTTGTAAAAGCTATTTCTAAAGCAAAATATCTGGTCAAAGAAACTCCAGGTACCTTGAGAGAATAATAGTGGCTTCAGCTGTGGGACTCGTGACCCAGCATTGAGGACGGATCTACAACTGGCAATTTCCTTCACACCATCCCTCTCTAGTAGGTCAACAAGTCACCGCAAATGTTTAACGCATGCTTGCCTATGAAGGAATATGGCTAAAAGAAAGTTTTCTGGAGCACTTATATCAAAGATAGAGAACATATTTATGTTAAGTTAGGGGGAACACATCACAAGCACAGCAGTGATGCCTCTAAGGGTTGTGTTCAAGGACTCCCAGATGGTTCGGATAATTCAAGTCACAATGATAGTCCCATGCGGTGAGAAGAATGTGCATAATGAGTACATTAGGGAAAACAGCTAAATGTGGAAGATTTTTCTAAAAGGATATGGTAAAAAGACAATTCCCAGTGCATGTGATAATCTTAATTTTACAAAATATCTGCAAGATGCACTGTGTGGTGCTTCAACTAAATGTGTCGGTGAGGAATAATGTTTTAATCTCACTTTAATTCTCACACACTCACTGCAAGGTAAGTTTCAATGACTCTCGGGAAAACCCGCTCAACTCCACGACGTTCATCAATGCACACAATTGATTTTAATTAGCTGTAATATATAACAGTCAAATTGAACTTCAAACTTCTTCCACCAATTAAGCCCCTTTCTTTTGAATGGGTGCATTCACAGACGATTGATGTGACAGCTCTGCAGCAGGAGGTGTGATGAATGAGCGTTGGGGAAGAATCTAAGAATGAACATATGCGGCGCATTGAGGCGAACATAATACAGCACAACATAACAATTTGTCTCTGAAATCTGGTCTCAGAGCAATTTCTTAGAGTAAACAAAAGACACAAGAAAGATATTCCATCAGGAGCACAGATGCCCATTCACTGAGGTGACAATGAAATACTGATTGGATCCGGCTTTAGAAATACAAGCAACCTTAAATACCTTCTTGGAAGAGTTGGGTTTTAAAAAGAGCTATAACTTTCCTCCACTAGTGTTTGAGCTCATGATTCAATCATGTAATCATCATTTGCCTCTCCATTGTGCTGTGAGCGAGGTCGCTGAGGCTGCCTGGTGTAGCACAGAGCTGGGATATCGTTAAAGCCGTTCATTTAAATCTGCATTCCTTCAATGCTGTAATTCGTTGACTTGGTGTACTATATGATACATGTTAAAGGTGGCCAGGTATAGCAGGCTGTACAGTCAAATGTATAAGTACACTGTAAGAGAGGAATGGTTATCTGTAACATTTGATATAAACATTGATATACTCTTCCAAATACTGAACCCTCTGAAAATCTGGAAGCTATCACCAGTGTTGTAAGAAGTACTCCGATACTTTACTTTAGTGAAAGCTCAAATACTATAGTGTTAAAAGACTCCACCACCAGTTAAAGTCCTGATTTAGAAGTGTCCTTAAAAACAAAAAAGGACACAAGTATTAGCATCAGAATGTACTCATTCTGCACAAAGGCCCATTTCAGAAAAATATAAAGTGCAGAAGTATTATCAGCTAAATGTACCTCAAGTATTAAAAGTACTGGTTATGCAGAATGGATATTTTCTTAGTAATTTATTATTATGGTTTAATATTATCCCTTAAGAGCATTTCAGTATTGTAGTTTGTCAATGTGGACCAAATTAAGATAAATACTGTGTAGATGAGTAGTACTTCATTATAACATATCAGCATATCATGTGTTTTTATATGTACTAAGTAACTCGAAATACTCTTTACTTTACTAAGTAAAGTACAAATATAATACTCGAGTAAATATACTTAGTTACTTTCCACCATTGATTATCACACAGATTTGAAATGTGTTTTCCCCAGACGTCCAGACCCATGCTGGTGCCGTGTCAGACTCACTGAGTTTCTTCATATAAAAGCCCCACAGCATATGAAGATAAATGTGGCGTCTTCTGCTTAATTTGATTTAGTCAGAGTGAGTATGGGGAGTTCATTACCAAATGAGAAACCACAGAGCAAGTCCAGACCGAAGCTTTTACTTAGGACCACATTATATATTCAGTTTGGAACAATCGCAGCAGGAAGATGAAAAGGCAGAACAATCATAAATCGTTTTAATGTATTTTGATGGGCTTTGTAGTTTTATTGGCTGCCTCATCTGTTGCGTAGGAGGTGTGTTTCACTTTGCTCATGTTGTTATCAAATATGCATCAAAAGTGCTGTGCTGAAAACTGCAAACAGGCTGTTTTATATGAAAACTAAAAGGCTGGCACTGAACTATGATCTGAAAACCTTTGCAAGCAATTTAAGTAAAAGCTCCAAAATTAGCTGAAAACAAAAAAGTACCTTGAGATCTGTGGTTTTCAAACTTTATCAAAAGTGCCCCCCTTTCATGTGCCCTTTTTAAACACTGACAGATATTTCCACCAGGTGCTCCGATAGGCTCGTTCTCTGACACATCTGCACCTGGAAAACTCATGTTTTACATTGGATCCTGACTTATATGGTGATAACAATAGTGATCATTGGGTATTTTGATACCAGATACATTCAATATAAAATGAAGCTAATGTTATTCCTACCTTTTTTTGTTAAATAAAACATGTTGTACTTGGAGATTCAAAAGACATTGGCTTCTTCTTTTCAAATCGAGTTTAATTTATTCCCCTATTTTCAAAGATTATGTTATCTGAACATTACTACCTACTAAAGAACTTTCTATCTCCATTAAAACACTTTATAATAGTTTGGGCTCATGGTAAACATGGGAAATAAATCCAACTAGTGTGCTGGAAACTTTTTCAGTGAATAGTGGCATTTGAGATTCCTCCACTTACCCTGAGAGCAGCCAGAATGATCCGAGTGACCTTCTCCTTGACGGACTCCTGCAGGATGTCGGACAGCGCCGGCACCACGTTGTAGCGCCTCAGCTGCTCACAGAGCTGAGGGCTGAAGGCCAGCAGCCACACGCAGAAGATCATCTGGTACTGGAGCTGGAAGCCACACTTGTTGCTCAGCACCGCTGTGATGCTTTAAAATACAAACATTATATGAATGATTAAAAAACAACATGAATAACAAAAAAACACTGAGTGCTGGGAAAAGGACCCCCATGTATATCTGCCATCTGTTAACTAAAAGAGTGGCTCCCACAGCTGTGCGCCTGTATGCCGCTCATCCATTATCTCTTAATAGCGCAAAGTGAAGTGAAAGGTTCTGACAGTCTTTAGATACAGAAGAATTGCTTAAAATAGAGAGTACTTATGACTACAGCGAGCGAGCGAGTCGCACATCTGACAAAATAGCCGGTAAGTGAAGAGATGTGGCGCTCATAGATGAGCAATAATTATCAAATACATATCAAGCAGCTGGGCTGGTTTCACAATGCAGTATTAAGAAAAGAAAACAAGTGACCAAGTGAGACGGGATTCAGCTCTAATTTGTACGATAGACAATAATGATTATTCACTCACTATAACATCCTCCCCTCAGAAATGTGCCATCACAATATAATGCATCAATCACACAAATATGTATATTGTATGAACATGTCTATTAAAATCACAGGGTTTTTTCTCCAAACACAGGAATAATAAACATTTCCTAGCTCTCCAGCACTATCATGTTTTGGTGTGGTGGAAGTCTTCTTTATGGAAGGTTTATTTTTCTAGCTACATCAACAATGTGACACAAAGTCAAAAACATGAAACGTTTTCTGAAAGGGTGGCCTTTGAAAATGTAATAAAGATTGATTCCTGTAGGAAGCTTAAGAGCGTCACACAAAGGTTGAGCTGCCTCACATCAGAGCCAAAGGGAGAGCTCCACTCATCCTGCTGGACTCCCTTTACAAAGAGAGGCTTAATTTGCTTCCACCACAGCTGACATTCACCTCTGGAGATGGCACTAACAGGTACATGAGGTCTTTCAACAGTAATTGGGTCTTTAAAGAGCATGTAATCCAGCCTGTTACTAGCTATGGATCTGACAGGATGGTCCTCTTATTCTTGCCGCTTTCTAAAGATCGGTTTGAGGAGTAATGATCATCACAATAGTGGTGTTGGTTTTTGCCTATGTACTTTTTTGCCATAAATTATAGTTTTTACTTATTTCTGTCCTTTTTGTGAAATTCATTCTAAAGTGACGGCTACCTTTAAACCAAGATGCCCTCTCTGTCATCTCTCCACAGTTTCAAAAGAAAACTTTTCTAGAGCGTGAAAAACTGAAGAAACCCGGTTTAAGTTATCACCCAGTTGACTCCATCTGCCTCCATCCATCCAACCTTGCACATTTTCTTTTCTTTTGTATAGATTAAAAATTATAAAACCATATATTACATCCACTACTAACTGCATATACTCTAACCCGGACATACTACGTCATCGAGTGGCGCCGAAGGACTGTTTAAATGCATGTTAAATGCCCAGCAATCGGCGCCACTCGATGACGTAGTATACTTGAAATAGTGGCTCTGCAGCAGGTGTACTCGACATTGAGAAACGGCCAGAGGGTGAAAAGAGGTGCTGCAGCAAAGGCAGTATGAGAAGAAAAAAATACCTATATGAACTTTAAAGCACGTCAACATGTCACAGTAGACTCAGAAAACAAATATGAAACTCAAAAGGAGCAAAGAAGGGCCCCTTTAAAAAATAAAAATAAATGTCTAGACTGTGAAATACTGGATGACCCCAGTTTAAGAGGAGTTGTCACTCACCAGTTGACTCCATCAGCTTCCACCCATGCAAACCTATACTCATTCACCCTCAGCATCAGCTGAAGGCAGCCAGCCACACACTGGACGTACTGAGAGCTCTGCAATAGACAGAAACCAACATTTACTCAAACAGAAGCGTGTGCCTTAGCTGTGTCGTTAGGAAAACCAACACAATGTTAGAAGTTCAATTAGTGCAGTTCTGACACATGGGAGTAGTTGACAAGCAGATACAACACATAGAAGAAGGCCAGTCCAAAACTTGCATCACCACCACCAGTCAATCCTGAGGCATTGCACATGCAGTCTATAGTGTTATACTACATGCCAGATCACACACCCAATAGTACAGAACAAAGCAAGAGCAGGGAAAGGTGTCCCATCACACCTGAGCAGAATAATGTAAATTGAGATTAGAGAGGAGAAAATACATCATATTAATCTGTTAATTGACAAAGATTGAAGAAAGGGGAAAGTCCAGCAAGAGGAAAAGGCAGCAGTGAGGACAGAAGAGTGGAGGTTACCTGGTTGAAAATGCAGAGGAAAATATGATGTTCGATTATTAAATAGCACTCATGTCAAGCAATTACTGAGCACACTTCTCTCTATGCTCGACAAAGTATGGGATATTAAATGGCAGGATGCTGCTGCTGTGCAAATGCTATTCCAATTTTCTTTTGTATCTCGATGTGAAGTAAAAGCTGTTTGTCATGCGCTTCAGCATGAAAGAGAAGTGGCTTAATGCATGCAATGTCTAAAGTTAGAACCAATCAGTGGCAGCAAACATCATGCTGTCTGAATGAAGAGTTCCTCTACACTAACAGTCAGGACTCCAGCCATCTGCAATTATTCATGAAAGAGTTGAATGCAATAGGAGGATGGGAGGGATAAAGAGGGAAGAAGAAAGTATGTGAGAGTCCGGTGACACCTGACAGATGCCAGCTTGCAAAAAGCCCTGCCATTGTTTCTTTCGGAAGCGCCCGATTGAAGATGCACTTCACTCATACTCACTTCACTGGGGGAAATAGTTCCTGCTCCTGAGCCTGACTCTGGACCTGTACCATGTAGGTTCTAATGAGAGAAACAAAACAGGTGCACAGTTGTTCAGAATCCATCGCTGTGAGCCTAGTGACAGTGGCACTGGACTACGCAGTATATGATGAACTCTTGACCATAATGCATTTCAGTGACAGTGGATGCTCACTCATTTTGTTGATTTGCTGCTAAGGAGAGAAGTGAATTATTAAATGCAGTTTCAAGAAGGAGGTATACTTGCGATGACACAGAATGTTTAAAACAAAGAGAGACTGAAAAGCTTTTCAAAGAGCTGACTATTTTGGAATTTAACAACACCTCCGGATATTTTAGAAATACCGGTGTTCAATTCAGGAGCACAAAAGAAGCTGGGAATCAATATGGAGGTATTGTATCAGCCCACTCTTTAGTGCATACATCTGCCAAGGCAAAGCCGAGCCCAACGGCGCAGCTTTCATCAAACTGTCTCAAGGTCTAAGAGGCATGCTCAAACTCACAACAAATAAAGGCATTACAATCTGTCAGATTACATTTTCACTGTGAGGCCGAACAAAAATATTCAAACCTATTTATTAGACAATTCAACTCTATGAAAAAATGTGAACTCTACATAAGAATTATATTCTATTATATTCTATTTTATTTACTTGTACTATTTGATCTGTTTATTGTGTTGCACTGTTGGAAGAGCCTGTGACCTAATATTTTCATTGTCATATCTACACCGTAGGAAGCTTAATGTCACAATAGCTAAGTTAATAAACCATGCAATTATACATTTAATTAAAAAGGCATTTCAAAACTCAATTATACAGAACACAATGTCAACACAACATTTGATTTGTACATTCATGCTGCAAAGAGGATAAATCACAGTGAATTGGACCTTTCTAAATTTCACAATAGTGATAAAGTTGACATTATAAACTCATTTTGGTAACCCCTAATCACGTTCCTTAATTATCACCAACCGCACTGTAGTGTTCTGTCAGGTAAGAAAAGGTTATATGGCAACATCTCTGTAACAGATGCAGTTAATGACTATTTAATCCATGATGAATTGAATCCACCTCAGTAGTCCAGATATTTAGATAGAGAGACTTTTATACATCACAAGATATTTGAGTATTCTGATGTGCATACCTGTGAACTGAGTTGGCTTTTGATCCAGTTGAAGTAGTAGTTCAGGTCACTTCCCTCCATCAGGTCACGGCCCCAGGCAGCCAGCTTAGCAATGATCCTCGCCGCCTGAAAGACAAAGACATTTAGACTCATTCAACTTTAGAAATGTACAGCAAGGCCATATTAAACTGTACAAGATCTCTGTACAGCGCGTGTTACTCATTACTAAAAAGGCAGAAATGACAGTCATGTAGACTTGAGAAATACTTGCTTTTTAGACGTAAAATGTAAAAAGTATACATACAGTTATTACATATTTGCAGCAAGAATAATGAAACAGAATTATGTTGCGGCTTTGATTTAGCCCTAAGGAGTTAAAAAAGGCCCCAACTTGTTATGAATTGAAGCAACTTCTATACGATCAGGTCTGCCATGATCAATTCCAGGAAGAGTGATACATAAAAAAAAGTGATTGGACGAAAGTACTTTGATTTAAAATCCCTTGTGCCCAGACCAAAATACTGACTGAACACAAAACATGATGCACAGTCAAATCTAAATGAAAAACTACCTAATAAACAATTTCAGGTTGTAAAGTGCTTCCTGAGCCCTGTGATGAGACGGTAACAAACTCTGTTCTCCAATTTCCCTCTCGGCAGGAGAGAATGTGTAGAAATATTGTTGCTCTAATTTAAAAAGCATGAGTCAGCATGAGAGTGGGATTGAGTTTAAGTGCTGTGCTGTAGACTCGGGGTCACATTATGCCCACCTGCTTTATAATTCATATATGGGAGCCCTGTCATTGTAATCAGTTTGTCGTTGGGTGGTCATCCTTTATGTGAAAAGGTTGGAAGATAGAAATTACATGAATTGCTTGTTTTTGTGGAAAAGTGGAAGGTTGCTCTGTCAGGAGTTATTGATGCCTTGCTATGATGACATGAAAAATGTACGTCTGTTAAAAATGAAATATAATCCATCATTTTATCTGAGTAATCTCTGATATTCTACTCAGCAAACTATCATTTTTAATAGATTATGCTTAATTAGTTCATGTCAGCAACCAAACATACCACAGTGGTTAAGCTTTAAGCATGGTAAAAGGGTTATAGGATAGCACTGGGTTAAACATATGCAATAACTTGTCTTATTTCGCAGGGAAAACCGGAATTGTGATATGAAAAACACTCTGTATCAACCACACATCCCTCACCATGTGGACAGTGAAAAGATCCTGACGATTCAGCATTGGAAGAAAGTAGGACCAGGCGGTGTTCTTCGTCTTCTTGGCGTAGTCAAAGAAGATGCTGACCCGCTGATGGTTCTCCTGAATCACAAATCAATTAAAGTTCAAAGATCAGCTCTTGGATTGTTAACACTCACTGTATTTTCTGCACAGCTGAAGTAACCAACAAATTATCTTTTTGATCTCAAAGAGAATAAGAAGGTTTTGTGGAAGTGATTCCAAAATAAACCAGGATGTTAAAACAGGGATGACAGTCTGATGTCTTCATCAATAAAACAATTATAAATAAATCATCCTTTGGCTTCAGACAGTAACTAGTAATTTGTATTTAAGTCCATTAGTGCCAGTTTTAATAGCTGCTGGGAAAAGGCTGTATTACAGATTACCAATATATTCAAAATGACTGCATATGGTTTATTCATGATAGGGTTTAAGATACAAAACTGTTTTTATTTTATATATTCAATTTATGGGAGGATAAAATAAAAAAAAGGGCAAATTTGAGGTGAAAATTCAAAGTCTTCTCCAAATCTTGCAAGTCTGCCAATCCACCGCATTATGATTAATATGTTTCAAATGAAATGCCATGATTTATATTTGCAATCATTATCAAACCCTCCCCCAGTTGGGCCTACAATTCTAACAGAAGAGAGAACTTCATTGTTTAAATGACAATGATGTCCATTTAACTTCTATAAATTCATGACATGGCCCAAGACTTTCAATGAAAAAACCTAAAGCAAACTTCTTGCTTGGTCGAGGTCAAATATTTGGGCCAAAGAGACATAGTTTTCTGACCACTGTCGTCTTCTTCTTAATATATATATATATATATATATATATATATATATATATATATATATATATATATATATATATATATATATATATATATATTTATTAAGAAGATGTGCAAGCATGTCCTATTTGTCCACAGTCAGTGGGTCTGTCTGTGTACCTGCAGAGTGTCATCAATCAGAGTCAGGATGTACTGGACCGTCTGCTCCTTGGAGATGTGTGCCATCAGGTTCAGAAAGGTCTTAGCACACTGAGCAAGAAAAACAAAATAGAAACATACAAAGTCAGAAATACACACCACCCATCTATGAATACAAATTGAAATGCTTTGCTTTTTTGTTCTGCCTCTTAAAACAGTCCAGAGACTAACTGAGCTCAACAAAACATTCTTATGATACAGCATAGGACTTGTGTGTCAGATCGACAGTACGTCAGTAAAACCATTTATAAGGCTGCAATAGGGTGAGCATGTGAGTACTGGGTACTGAAAACAGAATATGAACGAGGAAGTCCGGTTCAAACGTGTTTGAAAAGCTAAAACAGGTAGTGCAGAGCATTTTAAAGTAGAATTGTACAACACTAAAACATTGAAAGGAGAGCAACATATTTCCTCTTGACTGAGTGCTTATATGTTAATGCACAATTGACCATATACGCACTCAGTCAATAGATAATATGTTGCTCTCCTGTACCCAATAGGACCACTTCTTCCTTAGTGTGAGTAATTGTACGTATAGGCACCAGCTCTGTGAGTCTAATAGAGATAATGAAGGAAGATTTGCTGCAAAACCATTATTTATGTTCATCCTGCAATTGTCTGTCTGCTTAGTTTAAAAAGTTGTACACTAAAGGTAAGAACAGAAAGAAATCTAAACCAAACTGCTGTATAGATGAGAATGTTATCCAAGCACACAGATAATGTAAAGTTCTCAATACCTGATGTCCTTCATTGGTCAGAATGACCTGTTTCTCCTCAGAGTTGGCCACCTCAAATTTCTTGATGAATTCACAGTCCTCCGCTGAGATCATCTGACTCCTAGGAGAGAATTCATCAGGATAACGCCATTTTAGCGCTTTATGCAATTAATCATGTACATTTCTGATTTGAAAAAGAAGCCAGGCACACAGTGGATTGGCTAATTGAGTGTGTGAGCTCCTAATGATTATTCATGAGAAATGTAAAACAGTTCCTCCAACACCTACGTAAGACATACAACATACATGTATGCTGATCCTTGGGCTTTGTTTTGTCCCTAGCATGCAGCTTCTAATTGCTAGAGCAGCTAGCACAATAATGGCAATAACAACAAATACCACATGTTCTAGCTAAGGCTAAACCCACAACATGGATTGTACATGGAGGTAGCTAGTTATAGTTATAGTAAAAAGATAATTATATTATATCCAGACTAAATCAAAGAAGGAATCAAGTCATCATATGATTTTTTTAAGAAGTTATAATGCGAGTCACAAGTTGGAACTGCCTTATTAAAATGCACCATCTCAAAGAGGAAGTATCATTCAAGACAGTGAATCACAATACAGGAACTATAGCTGAATTTAGATTGACAAATGCACTCGATCTACAATATTTAGTCTTCATAAAGATTGATGTAGGGAGAGCTTAATTTGTCTAAGAATGGTTTGACATAAAGAGACTTAAAGAAATAACTAAATAAGCTAAATATGCACGTTATTCAGAAAACATATGTATCTGATGTCCTAAC
Source organism: Trematomus bernacchii (assembly GCF_902827165.1). Classification (NCBI taxonomy): domain Eukaryota; kingdom Metazoa; phylum Chordata; class Actinopteri; order Perciformes; family Nototheniidae; genus Trematomus; species Trematomus bernacchii. The sequence goes on from NW_022987599.1 coordinate 275,960, forward strand.
TAGTGACAAGTAAAACACTGAAACCCTCTGAAGCATTAGTTTAATTTATGTATGTATACATAAAACTAATTACACAACTACATTTGTCAGCTTGGTTCAAGTAGAATGAATGGCAGAGCTGTTTCGGTTGAACAGCATTAGTAGCTAGTCAAATATATATGATGTACTGTGTGTAATGTGTGCAATGTGTGTAATGTGTGTACTTACTGCAGGTAGGACTGCCAGTTGACCTGATTGGCCCGCACCTCTGCCGCCTTCGCAGCGATGATGTTGGTGGGCACTGCAGCATCCACTGCCCCGCGGATATCCATCCTGTTAGTTATCTACTACACTATATAGATAAATAAATCCAGCTCCACCTGGATGGAAACACAATAATTAACATTGAATTAGCAGTGACTCGATGTGTTGGCCAGGTTGTGTTTACAACTTGCACACTGCAGATCACACTTATAGCCGGATATACACCACCTGATGATGATAGTGATTTAAAGATGGTTCATCTAGTTCAGCTAGTTTGGTAAGGTGTTACAGAGCTTTACCAGGGAAAATGCTATTACGCAGTTGTCTTAGAGCTATACATCATTTGCCAAAAAATGCCGTGAATGTTTCGACGTGTGTCACAGACATTAACCCAACATATTTCATCTTCATAGTTTGACTAATTCTGACCAAGCTAATCATCAGCTGAAGCTAAACAGCTAGCAGGTTATCCCACATACTAGCTTAACCCAATGTCACGACATGTCATGGTGTGTGTTTCCAAAATAAACTACGCAGTACATATTCTGTATCATTAAAATATGTCACGGTTGTATAACAAATATAACGCATATATATAAAATAGTGTAATTATTCCGTTACGGCGACACGGGTGACAGCGTTAGCTAGCAAAATAAGCTGAGGATGCTAACCAAAGCTAGCTTAGCTAACGTAGCTTCGCATCCCTTCTGTCACCATATGAAACAGACAACAGCGCACAGGTTAAACATGTATAAACACAAAATCCGACAAATCACAATACGAATAGTCTTACATATTTCTGGTATTGAATAAGTGTTTTTTACTCACCTAGTTGCTGTCCTGTGCGAACAGCTGACTGACTACAACACCGCGTCACTTCTATCATGTGACAGTCACATGCACCGCAGAGCACGTGACCCAGCAGCATGAGAGAAGAAGGAGAAGTTTTCTACTTTAACATCAGAAATAACATCAAACTGAATGCAGGTGGTGGTAACCTTAATATTAACTATCATCTCTATAAGTGTTAGTATAAACATTTAGACGGTAGAACTGTTGCTGACAAACAGTGGAGGAATATAACTAAGTAGGCCTACGTGCTCAAGCACTGTATAGATGTTGCAGTATCCTATGTATTTTACTTGGGTATTTACATTAAATGCTACTTTATACCTCTATTTTAGTAGGCTACATATCAGTGGTAAAACTATTTTTTTTGATTCTCAACATTTATGATACTTTTAGTAAGCTACTATGCATAGTTAGTTTATTACATTTTAAATCAACTAATTAATGATGATGAACTCGTAGGACTCCAGTAATTCAGATTAGCTTTACCTAGCAATAACATTAAAGTAATGAACACATGAATACATCACTAATTATTATCCAGTAAACATATATATGTATATATATATTTGTTTTGTTGTTATATGTTATGTAGACATCATTTTAATGCTACAGCTGGTAAAGGTGGGTCCATTTTGTATTAATGTATATGCTGCTGGTTAGCTTGTAATTCATAAACTCTACACCACGATTGTCTTTTTGAATAATTCACTAGCTTTTCCCAAAAACAGACACAGAAAAACAAGTGAAGGCTGCTGCTGTGATATATGAAATCGATACAACCAGAGGGCCTTTCGTCCCCCTGCTGCCAAATCCCTGACAGGGCTGCAAACAGCCCCTGAAATCAAAACTAATCTTGGAAAGAGAAGAAGGAGACACATCCAACATCCTGATGGGTCTGGAAAATAAGTTATTGACCACCACATGTCAATCTAGCAGCTAGATTGACATGTGGTGGTCAATAACTTATTTTCCAATTGAACTGAATTTTGTATTTGATTAGCTATATTCTAGCTAATCAAATACAAACAGCTGTGTAATCAGTTCAGGAAGGACTTTAACTTTGAGGCTGTGTGAGGATGACAGATAGCTGAAATCAGTTGATTGTTCACAATCAACAGCTTTGATCAGTGTTCATCCTTGTGAGTCTTTAATGAGCGACAAGACCAAGTGCAACACGCCATAAGCTCCTCAGTAAAACACACGTGCACCACAGAGTGTATATCTTTAATATATAAACTGTGCCGCATGTACACTAAGGTCATATGTTTAATCTACAATGTGTTGTAATCCATTCTCTTACATGGGAGTTCATTAAGGACCATGTACAATCACAAATGAATCCACGTCTGTCACTTTTCTTCCTCTACGTCCCTCTCACTCAGACACTAAGACCTGTCTTAATCTGACCTAAGCTTGTGAGACGCAGCAAAGCACAGAGGAATCAGGATCCTGTGAGGACATTCTCCTAATCCCCTTCTGCCTCTCCTTTGTAAACACTCTTCACTTTGTCCGGGTCGCTCATGCTCATGCTTTTTCCTGCATCTCTCTCTCTCTTTCTCTCGGTCACAATGTGCTTCAGAACAGACGGGAGGAAAACATAGAGAACAAGAGTTAGGAGTGTGGATTTCTTATGATCTCGAAGAGACTTGTGCCTCACGTGGCGAGTGAGGCCTCATGGTCGGAGCATGCTATGTGCTAGAGCGCTGAGGCAGTGGGAGATCAGACCCACGTCTGCTCTGCGGGGGATCAGGCGCTCCAGGGCCCTCATGTGGCTCCGGATACAGGGACTGGTCCGGGCCCTCCGGCAGGGTGGGAGATACCCAGTGAACTACAATGACCCGGCAGCAGAGGAACAGGAGATGGTTTGCCTTGAGGTATGGCCCTTACCCTGATGAGTATTTCCATTTTTGATGAAAGCCTCATTATCATATACGCACCACTGATTGCTCATTTGGAGCTAATTTTCATGGAGCAAATGTTATAGAAACAATTCGAATAAGGGATGTTGAGTTGCTTATCAGTTCTTGTACTCATACGAAGCCACAAGTAACAAAATAAGTCTTCCACATCTTTCCTACTGTAGTTGTTTGTTGTTGTTGTTGTAACGATTAGTCAAAGCATCAAGAGCCCAAACTTCTATTTAGAGAAGCACTTCCTGTCTGAAAGAGGCTAAGAAGATTATAGGAAGATGGTGTTTCCTTAAATAGTATGTTACTAGTCATTGGAAATCTAAATAAAGTTGCAAAGTCAGTCACACACACACACACACACACACACACACACACACAGAGAGACAGACGGAGAGGTAGACAGATGTACAGACACACAGACAAACAGTATAAACATCACAATGCTTTAGTAAGGGAGTTGTGAATAGATTAAGTTGTTTTTAGCAAACGTGATATTGCTTGGCAACCAAATCATGGTTTGTAAATGGATAAATTAAGATTTCTAAATGCTCTCTGTAGTAAGTAACTAAAGGTTATTTATACACATTTTGAATCGACAAATACCACAGAGGAGAAGGGAGTGCAAGAGAGTGCTCACATATTTTATTGATAGCCAGTAGAGAATATATTGTAGCAAAAGAGATCCAATTGTAATTTCATGACCTTTATAATGTGATCCATTTGTTATTATACTTTACAAAGAACATAAATGATAACTGACATGTCCCGATTTCTCTTAATTTGAGAGTTGTTGTCAGAAGAGCAAACTGAGGTTTCCCTCCGCTTTGTGACTATTGATGGTCTCATAAACTGATGCACTTTTGAAGCAGAGAGCTGCATTGTCTGTGTGTAGAGGTCATGTTTTTGTATGAAAGAGTTATGATATGACTAAGTATTATTATTTTTGGCACAGCATCAATCCAGCCTGATAGCAATACTTTCTCTGAAATCAGAGATCAGAGATGGCATTTTGGACATTACCTGTGCCACCATTAGAAATCATTTAGGTTAATTATTTGATTTATATAAATGTTCCTGCAAACTGAATTTCCTTTTGTGGGACCAGAAATAAGTACATTTAGTATGAAATAGCATTACACCACAAAAGACTTCCTGCAACATTTGTGATGATGACTTTAAAGAAAAAGGTCAGACTGAATCACAACAACATAATGGGTGTGCAAAGCTACAATCATGTTTTTTCCCCTGTAAGGCTAACACATGTCTTTAAATAAGCCCAACAGAATTGTGTTTACCTGCACCTGAGGGTGGTAATTTGGACAATCAGCTAGCATGGAGATATATCGCTTAGAGTGAGGTTGATTATTTAATGTTAAAGTGAAAAACAAAAGAACAGATGACAGCGTAACTTGGTTACAAGGATTAACACGCTGATTGCATTTAATTAAATTGATCCTGACATTTAATGTACCAAAGTAACTTGATGAAAGACATGGGGGAACATACCTTATAAGAAGAATAATGTTAGCAGGGAATACAAATTAAATGGAGACAAATAAAGTTTCCTATGTTCAGTAGCCAGCTTGTGATTGAAGGACTCATCTTCACATGCAATATGCTCGCAGATGCCATGCATGATCGCTTGAAGTGTCAAGTTGATAACCACACTTCCTCTCTAGTGCCTATCTGCATGTGTAGCTCCAGTTATTGAATCTACAGTTAAATCGTTTTTCCTATAGGCTTTACAATTGTTTAAATCCCCTTTAAACACACCCTGAAAAGACTTCATTCATCCTGTCCCCCTCCAGCTTCCTATATACAGTATGACCTTGTGTGTTCAGATTTTGTCCTTGGGCCTTCAGAGGGAAAAGTCTGTGCGTTCTGCAGAATCTCACCCGCGTGTAGTGTAATTCGTTGCTTGCGTGTGTAAGTATCAATCTATCATGGCTATTTGTGGGTCTGCGTTGCATAACATGAACGCAGAGGAAGGTGTTAAATGAAGTGTTGTGGAGAAAGTCACATGATCGTTTCTCTAGAGGGGAATAAAGATGTGTGGATGCTTAGGGCATGCCCCAGTTCAGCAGAGTAATGTCTCTGGATAGGAAGGAAATCTCTTCCATTTTTAATTTTTTGGACACGATAACCGAGCAGATGAATCCCTAATCGTCAATTAGTTCAATTGGCAGTATCATAGAACTGTACCAGGTCTGTATGGATGCTGTGAGTTCTCCACCCAGTTTTGTATTACAGGGGGCTCACATTTTGCAGCACTTCTTATTACAATTTGGGAGGGATGACATTCATTTTCATGCAATCAAAGAGCATCTTAACTAACAATGTGGCCCAGCCATCACAAAGGTGTTGGTGTAAATTAAGAAGATAATTAGATAAAATACAATATGATATGCTTCACATTTGCAGAATAGGCAGAGTGCCATCTGGTGTTTGTACAAAGCAAATCAGGATGTGCATCAAAATGCAAAGCATAGAATAGATTGTAATAAAATGTATGTGTAAAATTGTACATCCATTAGCTTGGTTTGGCATCAAATATATAATAAATATCGACAGTGAAATGTACAAGCATGTCAAATGTTAGGGAACATATGAAAGAGAACAAATGTTGCAAACGTCTCCGTGACTTTCATTCTGTTCACATGACCATCAAGGCTGTATGAGTCAGCCTGTGCTTTACTATCATGTGCAGAGAGAATATTGTGTGTGTGCTGCAGCTTCAGCCGCCTTCAGATGGCAGTGTTGTCTTCTACATCATTACTGGTTGTAGGCCTGCACTGTATTAAACAAGGCACAGAGCAGCCAGGCAATCATCTGTAAAAGAGTTAATTACAGAATGATCCAATGCGACATATAACCTGCATTGAAATGGGAATGTATGCTTTATTTTATACAGATAGACATAGTTGCAGCAATGCAACCAATGTAATATGTACTAACTTTGAGCTAAATTGCAACTGCCATTCCTGACGTTAGAACAATAGATGTTGCAGATTCATATATGTATGAAAAGACAGTGTGAATGTGTAAATGCATGTGTCTGTGTGTGTATGTTGCATGACTGTGCATGCATTGACATAAGGTTGTGTGTGAGCGTTTATGGTTGTGACAAGATAAGCAAATGGCATTGCATTTGCTTAATTTAATTTCTAACTCATGTGCAATGCAAAAACCTTTTCCCCCTATCAGATCAATAAAGTGCATTTTAACTAAACCAAATGTAATCTAAAAGATTAAAAGCCATTGTTCAACATAAATACATAAATATATTTGATACTCTTTGTGGATGGATCAGTCAATAATGTGAAAGCACTTAACTGACAGTACAAATGTAAGACTAAACTTCACAAATGATGTAACATTTGCTGCCAAAGTCATGCTATCCTTCAGAGAGGTTCAGTTAAAAAGAAGCTGCTGGCTGTTCAGCACCATAGACAGCGACTTCATGCATGGGCTCACTGGTGCATGTATTTCTGAATATGTTTGGTTTTGTTAATATCTTTAATGCAATATGGGCTCCAATCAAGTTAAGTGGTCCTTTTCTACCTAGTGCGTCAGTTTCTAAGATTTGTTTTATCGCCTTTTCTTTACTACAAACTGACATAATGTAGGCTATGTTGCTTGAATAGTCTGGTTTCAGATCCTTTCGCATACAAGGCAGGTTAAACGATCTGCACTGTAAAACCCTATGCCATACTGTCGGGGTTTACGCTCTTCACTGGGCTACTACGAGCTGGAGAGAAGACGCATGCGTACTGACTTGAAGCAGCCGGTCGGGAAAAAAAGCCTTATGTGCCATCGGATGTAATCAAGGCAAAGAATTACCTCTTCTCGCTGTGCATACATGGTGAAATTGTAAGTACTGGTAGCAAACTGGTTTATCATTGCACGGACATTTCGTAAGCGGAGCATTTGAATCCGTTTCCCGGTAATTTTAAATGGCATGTCACTATCTTGCTGTACAGTGGGCTTTTAACAGATCTAGGCAGTGTCTTTTCGGTGGTTGTCCAGGGCGAAGAAGCTCTACGGTTCTTCATGGTGGCACTTTCCATTGATGTGTTGTGCAAGCGGCTAAAGCAATGGTTTCTGCAGATAAAATCGTTCAGGAGCCATTACGTCCCAGTGTCGTTCAAATGTCTGCTACGGTAAGATTGAAGAGGAATAGCGCTGTATTTGGTGTTATCATGATTTATTATTTTTGAATGGATACCACCACCCCCACCCCCCATTTCATCGTCTATAGTCAAGACATAGCGTACTGCAATTGTGTCAGCTTTGAAGTACCCAACGCGTAAAATATGCCATTCGGCAGGACGCACGGAATCTGCAGCTGAAGCCTGCTCTGAATCTGAGTGAAACGGCGCGGATCCATTTTAGAAATGACCAAATGGTATTGTATTCACCGAAAGGCTGTGATAGAGCGATGCTGCGGTTATAGATTTGCAAGCTGCGCCTTCGGGCCCCCCTCCCATGTACAAAATCTCCTGACATTTTTTTTTTTTAAATCATCGTTTCTTGAGTCAGGTAGTAGTCGGATGATGCCGTGTGTTGGGAGCGACAGCATTGTTACATAAATGATCTGACAGGATTTGGCAGCGTGTGACCTGGTGATGACACATTTGTTAAAATCAGACAAGAAGTCATTCTGTGAGCCAGTCTGTATATCTATAGGCCTACAACCCTTAATGGGGTTTCTGTTAATATAGAGTCACAATTATAACACCAAGGACATGATAGCCTAAATGTGCATGACAAATTGACACTTGACAAGTAAGAAATCCTGAGAAAATTGACAGATATTTACATTATTTTCGTGTGTATTTAATTTGTTTCTCCACTTGGGGCCCAGTGAGCTTTGGAAATCCTTTAATGCAATGCTGCAAAGCTTATACAAATGGGGTGATTCAAATTTTGGATTATGATCATTGAGCCAATGGTCAACAAGCTTTCCATTTTACACATGCATTTGGAGTGTTTTGGGTAACATACAGCCAGTTTGAGATTAGTGGGACTAAAATGTGCTTGGCCAGTGCACATTTGGCAGCATGAAAACAAAATCGGCAAATTATTCTTCCATACTTCCCCCCTGATTAGAGCATTCCTTAACAGTGTGGCCTGCGGGCATGTCAGCACAAGCTCCTGCTAGAGCATCAGCAGCACTTCACTTCCTGCACGCATAACAAATACATAGGTGTCAACTGCTGAGTGGTACATTAAATAAATCTAATTAACCTGCTGAAAGTGATCAAAATGCTGATAAAATGGATGTCACAGTGTCCCACTCTACACTGTGCTGTCCTTGCATATTGCACTGGCACTCATTTGTATCATAGAACTCCATTGTGGGTCAAATTTGTTAGAACAAAATTCCAGTTTTATGCTATTCCTGAAATTTTTAACACTAAACACAGCGCCTCTCCCCTGTGTCTGTAGCCCATGGGATCAGAGCGGATGGAGATGCGAAAGAGGCAGATGTCGGTGCAGCAGGAGTCGGCAGCGGGAGAAACTGCACCATCCCAGCAGGACCAGCAGGACCAGCCGGGCCAGCCGGGCCAGCCGGGCCAGGCTAACCCACGGGGATCAAATGCATGTTGCTTCTGCTGGTGCTGCTGCTGTAGCTGCTCCTGGTAGGTCTTCCAGGAGAACTCGCTGGTTGTGGCGCAGCACGGCCGACATTACTGCACACAGGAAATCACAGCCTGAGAAACTGTGTCTCAGCAGCAGGCTCCGGCTTGTGTCTATTATGTCCTCGATATTTTTGCATGTCATCTGTGGACTCTTGTCCTGCAGCAACCTTTTTGCACTAGCATTCAGTTAGTTATCTGCAGAAAATGTGAGCCCTTGAAATATCTATGTATTCATAATCTATCTGCTATAAGTATATAATACAAATATTCTTTATCATATCTGACCAACAATGTAAAACCAAGAGATAAACAGTTTACTTATGTAAACCAGCAAAAAAAGATATTTCAGAAACTAAAAACCGCAAAATGTTTCACATATTTTTCTTGAAAAATAACTGCATTAATAAAACAAAAGAATATTTTCAAAGAAAGACTGCTGGGATAAATATAAATTACTCTATTTACAGAGGTAGTTTTATTTGCATGTATATAATGTTTATATTACACATACAGTAAGATAATTCGCTGGTAAGTAACACGATAAATTAATATGAAATGAAGGATGAAAAATGATTTCATTATTCATTTTTCCTTGTCACTTTAAGGAATGAAGACCGGGATGAAAGGAACCGAAAGGCTTCTTATGACGTCAAGGAGGGGACCTCAGACTGTGAAGACTGGTCCGTTGATTTCACTGCACACAAAATGCCAAAGTTAGTAAATGTTGAAATCACTCACTCATTCACACGTTGTCCATGCTCCCTGCAGCCCGATGCCCACGCTGGAGGAGGTGCACTCGTGGGGGCAGTCCTTCGATAAGCTAATGTGTTGCCCAGCGGGGAGGAACTCCTTCCGACAGTTTCTTCGCACCGAGTTCAGCGAGGAGAACATGCTCTTCTGGTTAGCCTGCGAGGAGTTCAGCAAAGATGCCAATAAGACCCCAGTAGAGGAGAGAGCTCGGGTCATCTATGAGGACTACATCTCCATCCTTTCGCCTAAAGAGGTATGACAGCTCTTAATATCACTGATATGATAAAAATGTGTTGAATTCAAACAAGAATCTTTATAATAAGTAGAAAGATATAATATACTCCATTCTCTGGGGGAAATTCAGGTGTCCACCAACTCACATAATCTGTTTCAGCAAATACATTTAGATTAGTGACAACACACAATATACAAAGGTAGGCCTGATGATAATAATTATAATAATAACATGTAAAGATAACATTTAAAAAAACTTTAAAGCAAACACAATCATAAAAATAAATAAATAGATAAAAGGTAATTTAACAATTTTTGAATATGTTGAAGATTGATACCACTATCTTGTCTTTATGGTTAATATGAAGCTACAGCTGGTTATCTTAGCGCAGCATAACACATTTAAACATAGGGAAACAGCTAGCCTGGCTCTCTCCAAAGCTAACAAAATACAGCAATCCGCACTTCTTAAACTGTACAAAAACCTATGCTATGCTATGCTGCTATGCTATGCTATGCTATGCTATGCTATGCTATGCTATGCTAAGCTAAGTAAACCTTGGATTATTTCTGGGCTCTAATCAGTTTCCAGGTAACCAGTTTAGACAACTGGGAGTAACATTTTCCAGCTTAGAAATAATAGAAGCACATAAAGCAGCACATTGTCATTTTTACACTTTGTTCAAATGGAATAAAAACAGATGAGATATAACATGCTAAGGTGCAGAGGGGCTGGTAGGTGGATTGTGTTATCTGTAGACGGAGTCAGGCTAGCTGTTTACTCCATTTTCCATCTTTGTGTTATCTAAGCTGGAAGAGAGAGTGATATCAATATACTTAAAGTCTCAGTAAGAGAACAAATAAGATATTTATTAGAATGCCATTTTTCTCCAGACTGTCACTGAGAATGTGCAAATGCAGTTCTCTCTAATTGAAACCTCTGTTCTTCACTCCCAGGTGAGCCTTGACTCCCGTGTGCGTGAAACGATCAACAGGAACATACAGGAACCCAACTTGCAAACCTTTGAAGACGCCCAGGTGCAGATCTACACACTAATGCAAAGAGACTCGTATCCTCGCTACATGAACTCCTCAGCCTACAAAAACCTGCTCAACACTCTGTCAGAGCAGTCCCCCGAATCTTAGGGTGGTGATGACCTGTGATATTTTAACTCTCTTTACCCCCCTCCCCCCCCATTCCCCCCTATCCTTATCCCCCTTTTTTTCAAATGTTTCTTTGTATGTTCAGTGTAGGATTACATGAACCGGGCCTCGGGCCTGGCCCCTCCCAGGGAACTCAGCGCTATTGTGATCTGCACCTGACCGACGACACTCAGGTCTCAAAATCTCCCGAGGGCTCGACATCACAAGTACTGCTACAGATCAACATAGCAAAACACTCCAAAGGAATATGAATACATTTTGTTTCCGTTTTCTTTTTCTTTCTTTTGATAGAAATAATCTATTTTATTTGTGTTCAGAGTTTTTTATGGTCTGTTGTTTTTTTGTATGATTGTTTTGGGGGGAAAATGATTCCTACTGTAGACTATATATTTATGAGTTTGTAAATAGTAAAAATTGAATTGTGGGTACTTTATGTAGAGACGCCTGGTTCTATTTACTGCGTATGAAAATCAAAGCTCAAGTCAAAGGCTACGTGTTAGCTCTACTTGCAGGCAGCTTTGTGGGGTATTAATGATTTTACCTTTGGTTTTACCCTGTTTTGTTACCTAACCTCACACTTTGGTACCTGTGACAGCGACTTGGCAACTCCAGTTAGTGTAGAAAGTGTGTGTGGTTGAAACTGCCGTAACAGAAAGGGACGATAGCTCTTGTCACGTGTGCAACTTATATTCTCAAGAAACTCAAATTAATGATAGAAGAGTATTTATAAAGTATTATCTCAGTGCACCTCATATATTTAATTTAGTTTTACCAGTGTGAACCTAAGCAATTCTATTTACCAGATAAAGTATTTTTTATTTATTGATATTTATTGCCAATACAGAAAAATGACAAGTACAGATTATATTGAAGCTCTCTGGTGAAGTCAACGATAGTGTTGAGCTATTATTTTATCGGTCTGTAATTGCCTAATGATTTATAGCACGTTTCAGTCATTTTCTTGAAAGAATTGCCCCAATTTGTACCAAATTGATTATTAATTTATGATATGGTTGGAAACTTGTAATTTGCTTGATACAGTTGGATTGAAGGATATGTTCACTAAATGTAAAGCTACAATAAGAGACTGCTCAGAATAAAGACTCAATACAGGGGTAACAGCTAGCATTGCTCTGTCTAAAGGTAACACAATCTGCCTATCTTTATAACATATCTTTGTTTCCCCTTTCCAGTCTTATTTATTGCACAGACATCAGAGTGGTATTTACTTTTCTAAAAAAGCAAATAAGCACATTTCTTACAAATAACAGCTTAAATTCTACATATCTGTACATTTGTATATTTTTTCTGGATTGACATATTTAGCTGACAATTGTCTGAAGTCATCCATTGGAAGTCTAACACCTACTCTATGTTACCTATAAGAGTATACATAGTTCATTATAGGATTTAAAAAAAAAGAAAAAAGATTTCTCTATAAATTACAGACCGGTAAAATAATACGTAATGTGTGAGGCTGATATTTTCTGACAGCAGGAAGAGATGTCTGCGTATCATCCTTCAAGATATTTACTTAAAAAAGCTCACATGCAATATGAAAACGACTTCAGATCGAAATAGGCGCTGGGGTCAACACCAAAGCTACCACATAAACTGTGTTTTACCAGAGTGTTTCCATTGGCAAAAATTGGAGTTGCCAAGTATTAAATACTTTTATGTATTCTGTTTTTAGTTGGATTACTTTGTTGCCTCACAAACATGTCACTCAAAGACAAGATCCTCACATGGGGAAGTGCCTTGACATTCAATTTTATGACATCTTTCTCATGGGCAACAGATGTTTTCAGACTCTTGCCAGAAGGGGGGTTACTGGAGCAGGAGGCCAGTTTACTGGATCGACCCTCTCTTTGGCTAAATTATTGCATGTGTTTTGTCTTGATTTCTTAGTCGTGACAACATCGGTCCATTTTAGTAACACTACCCAACACTTAGGTGGATGGTGATGATAACACATGTCTTTATTTGCTAAAGAGATCAATGGATAGGGCTGTTTGAGGGGAATTTCTTGCCAACCTGTGTGCTTTGAGGTGGCACTTCTACTTGTCTTAGAGTTAATTACACTTACTACGTGCAATTTGAGCTGATGGATACACCGTGCAGATCAACCTCAAAACACAATCTAAGCCAATGGTTTGGAGTGATGCCTATAAATGTTGTTTTTTTCTTTTGTTTACTATATGAAATGTGTTATTTTGCGCTGAGTTTACTGATGAATACATTTCTAAAAAAACTAATAATGTGAATGTTTACAGTATATGGTTTAGTTTTTTTTTTCTGCTACTCTCCAAGAAAATAAAGACTTGTGGGCATTTTGATTAAGATAAAATAAAGCACAATAATTTTACTGACTCTCGAATGATTTGATCGTAAAGCTACACTACACGACCATAAAGTACTCAAACGTTCCTAAAAAACAGGAAATCTAAACACTATTCAAAATCTTACTTTCCATTAATGATAAACATTAAAGGAATTTAATGCAACAGCTGATTAATTAAGATATTGGTCTGAAGGTAAACATGAGCAAAATACTTCAATAGCAAGATGTAAGTTGAAATGTTTTCAGTACAGATGTACTCTTCATCAAACAAATGGATCAGCTGAATCTGAATAAAGAAAATCACACATTTGATTCATGTTCATGAGCTGAGTTGGTTAACTCGATTATAATAATATAATACACAAGGATAACAGTAAACACATAGCTTGTTCCACACTTGAGCTTCATATTGAAACAGTAGCTTTTAAAATTACATTGTTGAGGCCTTACTCAAGATTAGACTTTAAGCTATTAATTCAGTTTGTACAATTCTAATAATATGTAGCAGTAAATGATCTTTCAATTAATTTGAAATCAAGCTAAATGCAAGTACAAATTGACAGAAATATTTTCACTAAGCTTGTGAGTTACATTACATGACAAATGTTAGATGCTTTTACCCAAAGCGACTTCGGACACTCAATACTGTGGGCAATCCCCTCAGGAGCCCTTTGTGGTGAAGTGTCTTTCCCAGGGACACAGTGGGGATTGATCCAGCGCCCCCCCCCCCCCTCATCCGAAAATCAACGCACTAACATACTGCGCCACACCCTCATCATCGTGTGTGAACCTTAAGCATGGTTCAGTTTCATACAAAATACTTAGTTGTGCTCCTTGTAGTGAGAAACGGCCATTTTCTTATCCCACTATTTGTAGTCTTCGTGAACATGGGACTGCTAAGAAAAAACTCTAAAAGGGTTTGACAGATTCGGAACATTTCTTCAGAACAACAACAACATTAGGGCACAAACAGGTTGCTTTTTAAATTAGTAGCTATTCCAATACTTTATTATTGTATCCATGAAGACTTACTCAAAGATTAAACACACTTACTGGTGTGTGTTCAGGTTGTGTGAAGACTACACAACGGCTGGTCACCATAGAGTTTTTGCACCTGGCAGTTAAAAAACAAAAACCAAGAGGAAGGGGAAACAATTGTGTGTGTCCTGGTTCTGCCAATGACATTACCCGGTCCCTCAGCAGATTAATATTCATCACATCCACTTTGATGTGATGAATAATGCAACCACGCGCACATACACCCACGCACACACACACAATCAGCGTCACCCACCACACACACAGAACATAACCAGAGGACACCAAAGTCTAATGAAAAGCACTTATTTTTTAATCAAATGGATTACACTTTTATTGGGAAATTAAATAAAAACAATTCCATGTCGTGAGGGAAAAGCAAAAAACAACATTTCTCAAAGTGTTAAAACTACATATAAAAAAATGCAGATAAAAGAAATTGAGACAAGATCGATCGCATATATCTGACAGTGACAAAACAACTAATGACAATAGTAAAAGATTTGGGGGGAGGGCTTTCAGGTGACTGACAGTGAGCTCAATCTATGAACCGGATATTTATATTAAAACGGTAACCTGTGGCATCTCTGTATGGCATTATGTGTGTACTATGTACCACAAAATACAAAGCTCCAATGTGTTGCAGAGACACAATCTGGTCTGGGAATTTGCTACTTGTCGGGAGTGTCGAGCAGATTCAGCAGAACTGTAAAAAAACAAAGACATTATTAATACCAAGACAGTGCAATATTTACATTTAAACACTGATTATAATAAGCCATGAAGGGGCTGGTGGGGGGGGAATATAAATCAACAAAGACCATCATTTGTTTTTATTTTAAAAACTATACCTAGTACTTTATTTGATACATTTTTTCGACTCTCAATCATCAAACTTAAGAAATTGCAGTGATTCAATAAATGTTGATTTCATTTACAAATATTGGTTTTTACCATGGATAAACCTCTATGAATATCAATAAATTCAGTACCACTTTACAATAAGACTACCCTTATAAAGGATTCATAAAGGGTTTATAATTAGGTTGTAAACACTTTATTAATCATTAAGAACCATTTATAAACCAGTTCTAACATAGTTTTCATACGTCAACACAGGCTCACTATTTGGCAAGAGGACTAAGCCTTATATTGGCTACTTAGCGAGAATCAACTCGGTGAGCAACAGATACCAAGGATGCTGGCTGATGAAGAACACGAAGTAAGCTAGGTAGCCAATATAAGGCTTAGCAATACAGATACATGTGGGCTCACCATTTGGCAAGCAACCGGTCACAGTCGCCCTGTTTATCTCGTGTCTTATAAAAGCTTATTAATGATTTATAAAGTGTTCACAACCTAATTAATAAATTACAAACTATTGGTAAACCCTTTATAAGGGTAGTCTTATTGTAAAGTGGTACCATACATTCTAACTCAAATGTACAAATCGAGATTAATTCAAACTACAACACGAGATATATGTAGACGTTGTGCACGTTACAATTGTCTTAATCATCATTAAATCTATCAATTGGTTATTTTACTAAATTCAGAAATTCTTTAAATCTATCAAATGTAAATTATAAAAGAAGAAGAATAATTGTAATAAGGCAACAAAATAAACAGTTTTGATATTAGCTTGATATTTAGATTAACACCTAAACCGATTATCTGTGAAACACATTTCTGTTTCTCGACTTGATTTATCAATTCAGCTTTTTTTGATATGCAACAACATTGAGGCGTCACCAGGTGGCAGACTTCTGTGTAAACTAGCATTTAGTTGAGCAGAAGTGGGATTACATATAAAAAGGTGAGCGGTTGAAGTCTGCATGGAGAGTGGATATGGACCAAATGGTCTCAATCTTTTATGGAAGTAAAAATAAATAAAAAAAGATTCTTGATGCCCTTAGTCAACAGAGCGTGAACCAACATACCTTCCATCGATTTCCGCAATCATTGCAGAAGACAAACGTGGTCATCGGTTCATCAGCACTGCGAGTTTGAACCTGGAAAAGACAGAAACATTCACAATCCATTTATAACTAAATCAAACTGCGGTTTAGACTGATTTAAAAATCATGAAAAGCACATTTTGCTCTTTACTAAGTTGAGTTACATGATGAACATGAAGTCATACCAATATAATATTAATGTAACCAACCCATTTTAATTAAGTCAATTCATATACATCAACAGCTAAAAACTTATTATTATTTACAGCACTATTCAAGGTCTTTCAAGGCACCTAAATCAAAAATGTCTACACTCATGATGCTGAAGCCTTTATCATTAAATGTAAAATGTTAATATAAATGCAATTGTAAAGTTTAATGTGTAAAGAATTCCTTTATAGCCGTTATTCATAACCAGCTGTTTATATTAAAGGGGACCTATCATGCAAAATGCACTTTTGTACGTCTTTTATACATGAATATGTGTCCCCGGTGTTCCAGGGAACTCACCAAGTGTCAGAAAACACAACCCTCTCTATTTTCCTCCATACCCAAATTTCTAAAAAAGGGGCTGCAACGGATCTGATAAAAACTGATCCAGATTTGAACACTGTCCTGACGTCAGGACATTGGCGCTACGGCTATTGGGCCAACTCCACCAATCAGGAGGAGACAGCCACGGCCATTGCCGTTCGAAAGCGCTGGAGACGCTGTAGTACATATGCCAGGCCTCTAGATGGTGCTGTTGCTCACAGAATCAACCCTTGCAAAAACAGAGCTAAAAAATGTCAAATTGAGCAAAATGAGGCATGGCTAAAATGCATGATCTGTTTGGTATTTTGAAAAAAAAAAGTATAAATATGCCTTATATAGGTATGGTCCTACACTATATTATTCAAATATAGCATGATAGGTCCACTTTAACTTTGATTGTGTGTTTGGATCTTGGTTATTTAATACTTAGCTAGCTCCAGTCCGCTCCATGCATTCTGTTTTATAACAAATACGACTGAATTGTTTCATTTCAAATATTAAAAGACTTTTGGTTCACATGACTGGTTGTGTATATTGAACACCAAATGATATTGAAAATTAAGAACTTAAGAACAAGCTTTCCATACCTTGATAACATTACGGTCAAAATCTTGCATTTGCCATCTTTCAAGACTTTGAATAAACCCTGTACTTTTTTTGTTGTTGCAATGAAATGAATTATAACAACACCTTGCATTTACTCTTCCAAGGAGATGTTGAACCAATTTCACCATCAACCATAACATCCTTCTTTTACAGCAGGGGTGTCCAAACTACGGCCCGGGTGCCAAATGCGGCCCGCAGGCCATTTTGAATCGGCCCTCAGCTAATTCAAAAGGTATAATGCAATATGGCCCACAAATGAAACTTTTGCTTGTCTTGTATTGTATTGTATTGCATTGTATTGTATTGTATTGTACTTCTTAAATATATATGTAAACATATATTACACAGCAGTATTCATGTGTTAATAAGCCCACTTTCAAATGAATCCCATCAATTAAAGTTGAAAACATTTTCTAGCAAATCTAAGTTGATAAAAAAGCCTAATAACTTGTTTCCATAACCAGCTTCATATTTCCCTTATTATAAGAAATCTGAGGCTTCTGTCTTAAGGAATGAGCTGCAAACTAAATAAATTAAACCCTCTGGAGAGCTGTGATGTTGGCTGTTTTTTCTTAAAGCATTTTAAAGTATAAAGCATCATTTGCCTACATTTGATTGATTTTGCGAACTTATAACTCAACTTATGAGGCAAAATACCTCTCCTCTAGTGAGTGGCCCAGCCCTTCGCATATTTTTCTGTATGTGGCCCTCGGAGAAAAAAGTTTGGACACCCCTGTTTTACAGCAACAGTTAAAATGAAGCATGAATGGCCCTCCGTACCTGTGTGTAGGTGCAGCACTTCCCCTTGCACTTTCCACAGGTGAATAGATCCGTCTGACAGCCTCCTGTGGTGGCCATCTGGTGTTCCCGGACAGCCTCTTTGGTCAAATTCTTTCTCATTTCTTTCAGCTCATCACTGGCCATATCCTACAGAAACAGAAGTCAGTCAATCTTTATGTCTCATGTATTCAAAACAATAGATACACAGCCTGTGACCAAGTTAAATGATCAACAAAGAGATTCAATGTAAGAAGAACAACAGTGTTGGATTATCTCTACTTCTGACTGTGTGCCAGTTCCAGGATCTTTAACACACCTCTGCGGTCATTTTAGCCATCCGCTCAGGGGACACACTCCCGCAGAGCACTGTCCTCCTTAAATTCGGGTTCTTTACATCCTTTAAGTTCGAGATTCGGCTCCGCACACGGTTCTTGTATCTCATGTCTGTGTTCTTAAACTCTTGAAAGATAAGTGATAGCAAGTCAAGGAATACAATGTTGCAATGGATTTAAAAAAAGATAATAATCTGGAAACCTTAACGTGACAAAACATGTTTAACACAAATTAACAAGTCTGACCCAAACTTCCTGTAATTCCATAAATACAAATGTCCCATGACTTGCATGGCAGTAAAGAGGCAAACAAATTAATTATAAAACTGATTATAAAAGAGCAAGCTCAAAAGAACTTTTATATATACAGCTTCAAAAGCTTAAAGGTTCTCCTAAATACCAAATGCCTTAGCCAGGTCAGAACATACTGCTTCCAAACATCTTCTTCAAACACACTTTCCATTCAATGTAAAGGATATTTTCCTCGATCTGCGCGCCCAGTTCATCACAATCAGCACCAATAGCAATATGATCATCTGAAAAACACAAGATAAATAGTAAGAGGCAGTGTACAAAATTATGAAAAATACAGTTCAAAAGGGTAATAATATCAAACCACAATAACATACAGTTTACCCTATGTTTGAAATGTGTTTTCCACTATATACCAACATATATTACATATTACCTCCAGTCTGCAGTGCTTGGGTCATCAGCTCTCGGCACTTGAGCCTGATAGAGTCGGAGGTGCCTGAGGCGCGAGGAAAAGTCGGGATCAATGAGTTGGATGAAACGTCAGCACGTTCACTCTTGCTGCTGGAGTTACTACTGGAGCTGCTGTGGGAGCAAGGAGAGAAGAGAACTTGAATTCAGAGAAAAATATGAAAACGTTTAAAAAATTGAAAAAGAATCTCTGTTGACCCTTAGTCAGAATAGGTGTAAAGCAAAAGTATATCATTATCACTCGTTACCTTTCTTCTTTTGCCTCTGGACTTCCCTGCGAGGGAGAAGAAGGCGTTGTTTGCTCTTTCCTCTTTTCATCTGACGTTTTATCTCCACCAGTAGGCTCATCTGGAGTAAGAGAATAACAGAAGAGAAAGCAACATTAGATATTTGTTACGTCAGTGCTTCCTAATGCCAGTCAGCTGAATAGCTCTGCATTAACAAGAAATTGCCAAACCCACAAAGTTCCTTAAATTGTTGCCTATAATGTTTTTGGAGTGTTTATGCGTGGACCTTTATTAAAAAAAATATATATATGGGTGGAGAAGAGTGACGGATTGTTTAGCATTATGGACATTATTATAATCAGATAGAGATTCCCCTCAGATTAAAACTGTCGTGGAAGAACCTCTTGGGTTGAAATGAGAAACCTACCTAAAAGCTTCTTCCATGACTTGATCAAGGACTTGGCTAGAGATGTCACCTCGTCGTCTGTGCTCTGCTTGCGGATGGCGTTAACCGACATCCCGATTCTGGTAGACTGTGGAAAGACACTGTGTCAGAGCTCCAGGCTTTGAGAAGCGACAGTGAGCCGTGAGAATAAATGAGCAAAGATACCTGAAGCAGCTCGAGAGTCATGGGGATACTTCGCAGCTCCTTCAATAAGTCCAAAGCCCCGGCCTGCAGAGGAGATTTAAGTTTGATATATTAACAACAGCAATTCAGACGTAAGAAATATGTTGACTAGTTTTCCTTTCCGTCTATTTTGTCTATGGGACATTGTACAAATATGGGACATTAGACATACAAAGCTGCAATGAGATATACAGACATTAATAGAATGTATGTTAACAGACTTGGTATATAATGTAGTGGTTCTTTTAGTGGCAGTTTTGTAGGTATTTGTGTGACACTGTGGCCTGAGGGATGCCCGGGGAGGAGGAATAAATAAATAGCAATAGCAATAATATTAGTGTGTAAGTAAATCAATAATAATAATAATAATAATAAAGTAAAAACAATCAAGAAAACCAACACATAAATAGTAAAGAGTTTGGTTTACTTCTGGAAGGATGTAGTGTAAATCGGGTTCCTATCTTTTTGTAATTGGTGTCATTCTCTACTAATATTATTCAAATAGCTTTATTGGCATCACCTGAATGACATCGTGTTTAAAGAAAACAATAATAAAAAACAAGTTCAAAATCAACATTTATAAGTGAAACTGTACACTACTCAATTGACAGTAAAGGAAACAGTAAAGTAAAACTGTCAGGATAATTGATTCTTCATTCTAGTTGATTTTCAAGCAAAACAACGAACATTAGCTTCTCAAATGTGATACATTGGTACTTTGTCACTATAATATATTCAGCAGTGTTATCAGAAACGCATCTGATCGTTACCTCTAGCCCCAGTAGCGTTGGATTACATGTAGTACAATAACAGTAGCTAGGAGGCTAACAGTTAACCATAACAGTTAGTTAACGCACTAGCTAATGTTAGCCGCTTGCAAAACACTACTGAAATCGTAGTTTTTATTGAAGGAATGATTGCAGATGTTGATTTCTAACTAGCTACTTAATTGAACTCTTCTTTAAATCACCACACTACATCCAACATGTTATTACGCTGCAAGGCATAACGTTAGCAAGGACTGCTAAGTGGCTAGCTGCTGGCAACACATAGAACTACATGTTGTTAGGGGTAACAGTCCCGTAAATAGGTTAGGGAAAATACTCAACATTTAGAATCGTGTTTACAATCACTAAACAGGTTCGAGGGTGAATTAGATGCACAGTAGGTAGCTAACCACATAACAACAATCCATTAGCGCCAATGTTAGCGGGTAGTAGGAACCCATTTTTCTCACCCCGTTTTTCTTCTGCGCCATTTTATCCATTTTCTTCGCAATTCTGATGATCTCCTCTTCCTCCCTTTTACCCATGTTGAGTGATCTGATTGTATCCAAAAGTCGGGAGAAATGGGGATTGAAAATTCCCGACAAAGAACACGCCGAGAGAAGTGAGAGCGGCGGCGGCGTCTACTTCACGGACCAGGACCGCAGCAGACCTGAGCAGTCGATGCATGATGGGTTCAGGGGCAGTTAATCGAGACGAAACCCAAGATTCCTTAGGGCAGTGGGCACATGTGAGAGCTTGTGTGAGAGCCCAGATGGGTTTATTCCAGTCTCTGGTTTATTCAGAGGTGGGAGAAGTACTCAGATCTTGTACTTAAGTGAAAGTAGAAATAACAGACGGTAGCCTACCAAGTAAAAGTCCTGCATTCAAAAGGTTAGTCAAGTATAAGTACAAAAGTTAAGTACAGTAGGCCTACTTGAGTAAATGTACATTGTTATTCCCACCTCTGCTCTGCAGTGGTGGAAAAAGTATTCAGATTCTTTACTTGAGTAAAAGTACTAAAACTACACTGTAAAAATACTCAATTCCTAGTAAAAGTATTTAAATACGACAAGGGAAATGTACTTATGGAGTGAAAGTAGTCTTTGCAGAAATACATATTTAAATATTTAAAACATTTTTTAAAGCAGAAGCAGCAAATCTTTACATTTAAGGAGCTTCTTTATTAAATAGTCTTTTAAAATGTATTTGAACATTCTGGTAAAGTGCATTTAAGTGATGAACCTGATTATTGCTGCTACCTCTGCTTTATCACTGCTTTTATGGATGTGTTCTTATTTATGTACTGCAGTGAGAGATGCCAACTGAATTTCGTTACACTGATGTGTGATGACAATAAAGATATTCTATTCTATTCTTGAACTGTGAAACATTTTTGAACAAACTTCTCCAATTTATTTTCTGTCAACCCACTCATGGTTTTAGGTAGCCTACTTGCATATAAAGGTAGCTAAAAAAAGTGTACCTAAGTAGTCGTACTTCAGTAAAATATACCTAGCTACTTTCCACCACTGCCTCTCAGTGCATTATTTAGACAAAGGTACACGTTTTTAATCAATACCCAGATGTGCCACAGCGTCGGAGGCGGGGTCTAGTCCTTTCCTATGAGAGCTGCTCATTGGCGCATGAGGACAAAATGGCCCAACTTTTGAGAGAGCGAAACTTCACAGATTACCCATCATGCCTGGCTGTACGGTCATAGAGCATGCGCAGTTGAGTGGCCCATTAAGCCCCGCCCCCCGAGCTCCCACTCTCAGATGCGCGTTCATAATGCCGAGGAAAATAACTCTCAGAATAACGTTATTAGCACATTTTACAACTTGAGGACCAAATGTTTTTAATAAATGTTCATACTGAGTAGTTTATTTGGTTAAAAAAAAAGAAATCCAACAATTTACAGACCACTCTTTCCCAATGTTAGTCAATGGGAAAAAGTATTTCCGGGCCCAGGGACATCACGGACTGATACGGAAGTTGCAGTACAGCCGTTTGGACACAACGAATATTTTCCTCAGAGTCCGGCGCACTTCCTGGGGGCTTGGTATATTTCCTCAAATTCTCCTCAAACATCTGTCCTAGCTACCAATGCAAAGCCTGCATTTCGGCAGTATCGCTACCCGGCGGTAGATGGCGCCAACGTGCCACTTGTGTTTTGGCTAAAGTTAACAATGAATGAACTAACTTGCTGGAAACCTTTTTAAGTTCGCAGAAAAATTACCTGGGTCTTCTCATGTTTTCACATTAGTAGTTAATAAGGTGAAGAGCTTAAATAGTCACTACATAGAGCTGAAACGTGTTTTCATTTTCAACTTTTGTCTGACTGATGTTAAATTTGCCATTAAAACACACAATTTCTTGATAATTACAAGTTTAAATTACCTTTCAAGTCCTCTAAAAAAAAAAGGAGGGAAAATATCACCTTTTGGTTAACCAGATCATAACATTCAGTTAACAGCCAAAAACAGAAGAAATCACTGATATAGGGTTTTGTTTGGATAGTGTACTTTGTTGTTGTTGTTGTTGTTATAGAGTTCTTGACAGCTAGTGAGAAAGCTTTAGTGTTGCTACCGGCCATTAGTTGGACCTACAGCTTTTGATGAAGGCATGGCTGTTTAGATCAAACCTGTGACCTTTGAGCAGCAGCAGCTAGGCCACTACACAATTAGATGGCACTGATTGAATTGCTAATTTGGGTCCTAGTAATCCAACCAGATCAGCCTGTGACATTACCACCTAGTGATTGAAGGTTGAGCAATCACTCCAAATAATTTGATTTATTGAACTAAGCAAAACAATGCAAGGTGCTGCTCATAACATTAAATAAAATATACATTCGACCTTTACTGAAAGACTAAAAAAAGGTAAAATACTATCCTGAAATTAACATGATATTGAATCAGTTATAAGAGCTAATGGTAACACATTGATAAAAGTATTGACGGTGCTTTGATTTTATGCTCATCCACACTTTGAATACAAAATGTTGTGTAACTTTCCCCTCATATTGGACTCTATTTGACCTCCACAGGCCCTTCCTCCAATGACCACGACAGCCAGTCTCCAGCTTCTTCATGTGTGAGGTATTAGCAGCTGTTGAATCAGTCAGAGTTTGTAATTGGGACACTGTCTGGTAACTTTAGTATAGCGACACAGCTCTCACCACATGATGCAATTATATCGTTAGGCACTGAATAAAAGAGTTTGAAGTGTTAACCTTCAACGTTTTGATAAAAAGCTTCAAAATGATGGTCAATTTTATTTAAAATGCTAAATCCTCAGAACTGTTACAGGATGTGTATTTTGTTAATTGTGTAACTTTTTTCTTATAATTTTTGTATCTTTAATACTTTTTTATGCATGCTTCTTAGGTAACATTAAGCTGTCTTTGGCTCTTTTCTGCTGTAACAATGTACATTTCCCCTCTGTGGCACTAATAAAGGTATTCTGATTCTGATTTACCGGAGTATTTCATACGTGCAAATACTGATACTTTATTTGTTTAAAAGTCTGATGGTGGATTTCCAATACCTGCTGTGAGGTAAAAGTGCTTCCTTAAGACCTTATTCTACTTCGGGCTGTCAGTAAGTGCGCACACTCTATAACCTAATCCCTATTAGCGCAAGACTTTTCAAATCTGATTATGCAGGCCACTTGCTAACTAGAAACAGGCCTAGCCACCCGTGGTTTCTGTTTAGATACTTCATTTTATCTCAAAAGGTCATATACATTTATTAACTTTCACTGTCTCCATACTCTTCTCTTTAATTCATCTGTTGGTCACTAATCCTTTTCACCCAGTTACTGTCTCACTTATTTCAGAGCAAATAACAAAAGAGAAAAATATGCAATATTAACAATATAACCATCAATTTATGGTTGAATGTTAAACTGAAAAAAGTTAAATCACTCCTTCCTTTGTTATCTTGATATGCTGATAAAGTGTGAGCAAAGATTAGGCAAATTGGTCATGATGTTGCATGTCCAAAAATAGCCCTCAAACGTCGCTGAGAGGCTTTCACCGAGCGCTCAGAGGAATTACGGGTGCTCACTTTGCTGTTGTTTTATCGACTATAATATAGGTGAAATGTGAAAAACATGGTAAGTCTTATCTATTACATTTCTGTTGACATATTTGTTTACAAGTTAGTTTTAAAAAAAAAGATCTACATGGTGTATTTGGTCAGATTTCTTGCTATGTTTCCTGTGTGTGGCCTTCGTCTAAATCTGTGTTTGTATCTAGTTACTTCTTCTGTGGTTCAAAGTAACAAAGGGTTATTATTACTTTTAAATGACTGATGTAGGACCTGTATTGAAACATTATTTAGTATTTAATACAATGGTAAGTATTTTTTTCTTTTTGTTAATTATGCAAGTTATGAAAATATATGATAAACAACAGAGGCTCTGTACCCCTGTTATCTCTTAATGTACAAATTGTGTTCTTTGTTATAGTGCAATGTTTAGAACTATTGATATTATACAACTATAATGTCAATAACCAAAATAATCAAATATTGCATTAATACAAACTACAAAAGACGTTAAATAAAAAATAAATGTAACAGAAAATTGTATGTCATGTATGCATAGCAGCTTTAAATATCATTGTGCAATTATTATTTAGTTTACTATATAGTATATACTATTTATAAATGTCATTTAAACACCACAGTATGACAGCAATTATTTAGCATATGCACATGTGTCTAGTTCACTTTGTTCCTAAACAAACAGTAGATATAGGCTGAATACAGTTGTCTGTTTACCATTCAGAGATGATGATAGCCCTTCATTAACTGAATCTTAACATATAGTCATAATATTTTACTTCTAGCTGAGGGGTTTTGGGGTTTTCCTAGTTCTAATTTTATAAGCAACTACATTTTTTTAAATTTTTTATTTACTTTATTGATTATTTTTAAAATGCTGAATTTAAATGAAAATCTGGCCTTTTACCACGTTAACTTAATAAAATCCGAAAGAAAATGGAGTAACAAACTGGACGATCTTTAAAGGTCACCTATTATGCAAAATCCACTTTTTCATGTCTTTTATACATAAACATGTGTCCCCTCTGTGTAAAGAGATTCTGAAAGTTTCAGGAAAAAAGACCCCCTCTCTTTTTGTCCTGATCCATTTATATAAAAACCTGTCTGAAAATGAGCTGATCAGATTATGGCCACTTTATGATGTCATAACGATTTTTGTGGCTTGTGTAACCATTAGCCAATAACCAACCAAGGTAACACCCGCCCACCTTATCACCTGAATATATTGATGAAAAACAGTATAATAGGGGACCTTTAAGTCAAGTGGTTGCATTTTACTGACAAGCTCTAAAGTCTTCCCAATACTCTATAACTCATTACTCTACCTATAGCATAATAGTACATGCATTGAACAAAGCACACATAAAAACTAATTTGTTTTCTCCCTTATCTTAATTACTAGCCATCCCCACTCAATATGAGCGCCACACCTGTTGAGGAGCCTCCTGCCCAGGAGCCACCTTCCCAGGAGCCCTTTTCCCAGGAGACATCTGCCCAGGAAAGATCCTCTGGCAGTGGGCAGACGTTACCCTTTAGAGCCCTGCAGCCAATCTCTGACCCCTCAGCTTCTAAAAGAGTATGTTTCTACAAAAGCGGTGACTATAAGTTCAGTGGGCATCGCATGGTCATCAATGCCCGCACCTTCAAGTCATTTGATGCCCTCCTGGACGCTCTGTCAAAAAAAGTGCCTCTGCCATTTGGAGTGAGGACCATCACCACACCTCGTGGGACCACTGTGGTTAAGACTTTAGATGACTTACATGACGGGGGATCGTATGTGTGTTCTGACCAGAGACGGGTGAAGCCGATAAACCTGGAAGAAGTGAACCGGCGGCAGGTACCATGGAATACCACCAGACCCCCCAGCGCAGGGCGAAAAAGGCGACAAGGATCCAGGCTTGGTCCGTTAAGAAGAAGAAATGATGTTGTCACCAACATTGTCCCAAAGAGGGTGACCGTAAGGACACCAAAGAGGCTTGTGGTCATCAAAAATAAGGACCCCAATGTTAAACGCACAATCGTGTTGCAGAGAAAAACAGCACCAACATTCGATGCTTTACTCGACTACCTCTCCCAGAGCCTGCTGTTCCCAGTGCTGAAACTCTTCTCTACGGATGGCAGAAGAGTAAGTATGGAAAGCTGAAAAGGGAAAGTGATCGTGGATCATCAATGATAATTAAACAGCTTCTTTTGTGCTATTGGTATTTCTTTACCTGTTCTGCATTACGTTTTCACTGGTAAATATTTGCTTGAATATTGGTTTCTTGATGAGAGTTAGCTGAGAACATAGATACTAGTCATCTTTCCAATCATCATGAAGCTGGAACTAACAGCCTGTTAGCTTAGTTTAGGATAAAGATGTGTAACAGGCAAACAACTAGACTCCACAAAGGTACTGCGACCAGCTGTGTTCTTCGCACCACTCAGTGTAGAACTGCAAAATGTTAGTTTTCCAATGTTTTCTTTTAACAAAATAAGAGACAATGGGGGAAGGTTTAGAGGTGTTTGGAGGAGGATTGTGTTACCTTCAGTTAGAGGCAGGCCAGCTGTTTCGCACGGTGGCCCTGAGCTGAATGCATTGCAAATTAAGAAAACACAAGCAAACATTTCACCTCTTCACCAATTTAACAACACACAAAAACATCAATTTAACTACACATGTACACATTTGAGAAAAAACACTTTAGTTTCCAGGGGACAGAAAAAAGTGATGCACATGGCTGAGACTTCAATAACCTAATAATCCACAAACGGCAAAAACAAGTGTTTCACGTCCCAGTTGTGTGAATCCCTTTTTATTTTTCGTATTCATATTCTCACCCTACTCTCTGCAAAAAAACACATACTGGTATTTAACTAAATGTTTTTTTTATCAAGTCCAAGTAAACCTGATGTTGGAGCCCCTTTGGCTTCAGTAATGTGATGTTATTCTGAGTGAACGACAACACAGGCTCCAGGTTTAGTTACTAGATTTAAAAGAAATCCTTGAGATTTGATTGGATTACTCAAAGTGGTTGCGGTTTAGCAAGGATTGTTGACGTCCACTTACACCTCCCTCAACCAAAAAGGAGGAAAAGAGATTGGTAGAAATTCATGAATGAAACCTCAACCAGATTGTTTGCTAATGTGAACACATTTTCTGCCAGTTGAAATCAAAACACAATAACTTTTTATGATTTCAGCTAGCTACATCACTACTATTATGTTTTTATTTTCAATTAGCACCTTGCCATGAGAATCCATGGCACCTCAGCTGTTGTCCTTGAATGTACTTTCTATTTAAGGAGATTTAAGACTATATTATGTAAATGTCTGGGTTACTAAAATAGAATAGTTTAGTCTGTCTAGCTATAAGCAGATTGACTGAGCTTACTGTATATTGAAGTTTGTTCTTTAAAATCTCAGTTTTAAATATAAAATACCCCAAAAATAGTGTGTGATACTCAGTTAATTTACATGTAACCGCCTTATTTATTATCATTAAAGGTGGGGTAGGTAATTTTGGAGAAACCAGCTCGAGTGCGCTAGAATTTGAAAATACACAGCCGGAAAAAATCTGCCACTTCCTTACAGAGCCCCTCCTCCAACACACACGAACGCGCACATGACCAATGAGGGCACGAGATAAGTTTGTGCACAGATGGAAGTCTGACAGGCAGGTAGGCCATCCAGTTATTTTAGCCGGGCCGGCTAAAATGATTGGTCATACTTTTTACAGTACTACGGCTTCCACAGATGACATTTTTTATGGATTTTTTGCCAAAGCACTTAAGATATTCATTGCTATCGGGATGTTAAGAGCATTCCATGGAATATAACAAAAATTGTATCTCGAGCCGGTTTCTCAAACTTACCTACCCCACCTTTAAATATTATGTTCTTAAATGTAAACTATAAGTAGTATTTCAGGAATACAGAATCAAGGCTCCAACCTTTAAATCTTTAAACATTACTGTATTCTAAGCAGTCCTATAAGGTGCTATCAGAATCTCTACCTCCTAGTGAGTTATCACTCCGTAATCCCTTTTTCCAGGATGTGTCCTTTAACAGGAAGCCTTTTCCAGTTTAAGCTCATGAGTCTCCGTAACCTTTAAAAGCATCCTATTTCTCCAGAAATGCCTCGTTGTCTTTGATGGTCTTTTTATGTTGTTTGTTTTCCAACAATATGTTTCTATCTGGGAGTGTAATATATAAGATTGTTTTATGTTTCATGTGGAACCTAATTGCTGCAGGTCTCCCTTGAAAAAGAGATCTATGATCTCAAGGGACAATCTGGATAAATAAAGGTTTGAAATGAAATGAAATAAGTGCATTTAAAAATGTGTTTGTGTTCTTTTTTCAGATTGATGGTCTTGCAGGACTTATTCTGTGCTCTGGAGTTGTTGTAGCAGCAGGCAGTGAGCCTTTCAGATTAGGAAACTACAGTTCTCAAGGAGCTGGCCAGATGGCTCAAATAATGTACATGGATCCTGTGGAACCCTCTGTGTTGCAGCCCGGAACTGGTGAGTTGTAATCAGTCAATTTACATATTACAATCTTTATGTAAAAGTCCCCGTGCTTATTATACGGTAGGATAGTTTAGACAGTAATTGCAAGTCACCACTCTTATGCTTTAAAACATGTACATTAATCTTATAAACCAATCAAAGCTGTTTAAAGGTCACCTATTCTGCTAAATAATAATAGGGAACCTTTAACTATATAAGATAGTCCTTTAGTTGTTCAAATTGAGAAAAAAATCATGTATAATCTTATTTATTGTGGTAAATTGTGACAGATGTTGGTTTTATTTGTACTGATGTCAGATATAATTTACCCCTTAAAAGTAAATAAAAAAGTAAAAATGTTCCTAAAATATTACTAACAAACCAATATGAATACGCTATGGTGTTTTTATTATATAAAATAACAAAACGTCTCTTTATCTCTCCCCTTTTTCCACAAACACCTTCAACCAAAGACAACAACAAATCTTTCTCGAGTGGAAGAGGCTCAAGGAATTTTTCCCTATCATCAGAGAGATATATTGTCAACCAGATAAACAAGTCCATAAATGGAAGCACAAACGGTCCCTTGAATCAGCACAACCGATCATTTGAAACAGAGGTCGAACATCATCCCACATCCAAGGACAAATGTGGAGCTGGGATGGCTGATAATGACTCTCATACTCGCATTGTACCTCATGATGATGACATTGAAAAGTCTTTCCGTGTCAATCAAGACGGCAGCATGACAGTGGAGATGAAAGTTCGACTGACAATTAAAGAACAGGAGATGCTCCACTGGACTACAACGCTCAGCCGCTCAAGCCTTAGGAATGGGACAGTTAGTGCCTCGGTATCTGAGCCGGGCAACAGCTCACCTGACTCAAACAACACCGTTGCCAAAGAGTCCTCTAGCGTCAGTGAAGATGAATCAAAAGAGAAGAACCATACTTCTAAGATTGGAAAGGGAGTTGGCTTTAATGCTGAGCAAGCATGTGAAGGCTACAATTCTACGGCTTTTAGAAAAACTGGTGTCAAACGAACTCTTACACCAGGTCCTCTGCGCGTTACGAAGAGAGCGTCTCTTGAGAGTGTAAAGACGGTGACAGAATCGGGAGTTCAGGAAAACACCATGGGACATTATTCCTACATAGAGAGGACAGCTGATGGTGAGACGACTGAGGAATACTGCGTTTTAAAACACAGCAGCAGCAGCAGCAACAGGCTAATTCCAAGACCTAGGCAAACAAAGTCTTCAGAAGCAAGCAGCAAAGGCTCGCCCTCCTCCATCAGTTCGTCAGGAGTAGCCGAGGTGCTTCAGATACAGAGTAACGGGATGGAGGTCACAGAGACTGTGATGCATATTTATGAGAGTCAACCCTGCTACGACAACTATTTTGCAAATGACGAATATAGCACAGACGGCGGGCCTTTGCATGGCTCTCCTCCAGAGGCAGAAAGCAAACCGTCATCCAGCAATGATTGTGATATTGATTTTAGCGGGCAGCCACACACCTCTAACTCACTACAAAGACAGAAAGAGGAGATGTTATCATTGTCTTCAGAGCCAATAACTTCAAGAAGTGAGATTACTGCAACAAACTCCCAAATACAGGAAAGAGCAAAAAAAGGCAGTACTCCTAAAAGAGAGACAAAGAAAAAGACAAGTAAAACTGCTCAGAATCCGAAGAGTTCCACTTCAACAAGTGGTTCGGACAAAAAGCAAAAAGAAAGCATAGTTAGCCCCCCAAAAGATAGCAAACATTCATCTACAGACAAGCAGAGCAGCAATACAAGTGTGGTCAGAAATACTCTGAGTTCATCTGAAAGTGCTAAAAGTGGACAAAAGAGTAAAGGAACAGAAAAGCCTCAAATTAAGAAAGTGGGTAAGGGTGAAACAAAGCCTGGGAAAGAGCAAGCTTCATTATTTGACAATGAAAATGTGAGAAAGACCCCGTCTAAGAGACAAAACACAAGTAAAACAGCTGCTAAATTTAATGGCCATAATGTAGATACTCCAACTGTGAGGCCTCAAATGAAGAAGAACATCTCAGACATTTTTCAACCAAAGAAAGCACTGGTGCCAGTCCGAAAGACAATAAGCAAGGCAAAATCCATGAATGAAAAAAACTTTCCATCATCTAAAAAGTCTTTAGTGGTAAATGAGAGTTTTTCAGTACCTACTGTCAGTCCTTCACCCACTGAAATCCACCAATATGTTGAGAACTGGTTAGAGAAAGTCAGCCCAGACCCTGTGCCATACACTGAGGAGGAACTCACAGAGCCTCGGACAAAGGTCGTGTTTCAGATCGGCGATGATTCTGATTCCGATGAAAAGAATGAATGCCAGGCAAATCCAGATGGGTCGCCAAGTGATGACATCGAGAAATCAGTTTCTTGTCTATCAGTACCATATTTGAATGAAGCTACAGCTCAGCGGCACAATGAAAAACCTCTAAGAGGGCTGTGTGCTTCAATGCCCAGTGTTAGAGTGGATCTTGTGTCCAACGAGAACAGATTGAGACCAAACAAATCTGCAGCAATCCTCGGAACAGTTGACAATGAATCACATTCATCGACACCCGAGGGTTTGGACACAAAGGCAAACATAGTACCTCTCCTGCGGGAACTTTACTCTTCGATTCACTGCCTCAAAAGTGCATCTGAAACCAACGTAACATCCAACCTAGAAAGGTCCAGCAGTCTTCCTGATTTCTCAAAACAAGTGGCTGGAGTGTTTGGCTCGTCATGTAAAGCCTTTGTATCATTCTTATCAGTGATGACTCTACGAGACAACCAAAAAACATCAGCGCCGAGAGATGGCAACCAATCGAGCACCTCGGAGGCCTTGCTGATGTTGGAGTCACTGCAAAGAATTTCCGCTACCGAGGACGAGGGAGGGCTGAGGGCAAGTTTGACGGATCTGCACAGCAGAACATCTTCTACCTTCAGAGAACGCTGGAAGGATTTCCAGATTATGAGAGAAAGACTAGAAAGTGAACCAATATCTGTCAAAGCTTCAGAGACAGAATTTGCGCTGGATCTTTCTTCTGAAGGAGGGGATGCGTTCGAAGATATTGAAGAGCTAATGGATGAGTTGAATATGCCACAAGACCTCAGAGCAGAGATTTCTTCAACAATCCACCAAACTAAACGTTTTTACCCTGTAGAGGAGAGCACCTTTGTAGAAACTGAAAGAAAACAGTCAGACTCTGAGGAGGATGTTGAACAATTTGTTCAAGAATGCAACGAAGTAACACAAGAATCACCAGAGCCTGATACTAACTCCATAGCTGAGGACAGTTCTCAGAGAAAACAGGGTCATGATGTTGCAAAGATAGGTACCTTGCAATCACTGTTTTATTCTGAACATGCCAAGGTGAGAACCAAGTCAGAGAAAGAACCTGATCAAGATTCAGAAATATCACAGACAGATGAGCACTTCACAGATGAAGGAAAGGAGGAAGAGGAAGAAGTAGAGGTGGAGAGGGAGCTCACGAATGACAGTGAAGACACTGAAAAGGGAGAAAGGGACGAGGCAGAAGTGGGGGCAGTGACAGTAGTGGGTGATGAAGAGGAGAAAGAATCAGAAGTGAGAAAAGGGTGTTCAGAGGAAGAGGAGGAAGTTGAGGAAGGGACAGAGAACCATATGACAGTGGACGAGGAGGAAGAGGAGGAGACATTAGAAGACATTCAAGAAACAAGAGAGGATGATACTGTTGAGGAAACAGATGAGAGAGAGGGTGAAGGGGAGACAGAGGAAGAGGGGGAGGAGGAGGAGGGGGTTGATGAGGAAGAGAGGGGGGAGGAATGGATAACTGAAGAGAGGCAAGGGGAAGAGATTGAAGAAGAGGCAGATGGGGTTATTGAGGAGTCGGATAAAGGAGAGGAAGCAGAACATAGATTTGAAGAGATGGAGGAAGAGGAGGAAGAAGAAGAAGCAACAGACTCAGTTACTGTGGAAGATGTAGAGGAGGGGGTTATACAGGAGGGGGGGGAGGAGGAGGAAGAGGAGGAAGAGGAGGAAGAAGAAGAAGCAACAGACTCAGTTACTGTAGAAGATGTAGAGGAGGGGGTTATACAGGAGGAGGGGGAGGAAGAGGAGGAAGAGGAAGAAGCAACAGACTCAGTTACTGTGGAAGATGTAGAGGAGGGGGTTATACAGGAGGGGGAGGGGGAGGAGGGATGTGATGATGTTTTTAGGGAAAAGGAAGAAGACCACATCGAAGTGGTAAGCGAGGAAAACAATGAGGAGGAAGATGAGGGGGGGAAAGATAGATCTCAACAGACGGTGGAGGATGGTGAGGAAGAAACATGTGACGAGGGTGAGGAGAGCATGAACGAGTTAAAAGAAACTAGTCTCGAGGAAGAATCCGAGGAAGAGAAAGACGTTGTGGAGGAGATTGAAGAACATATAAGAACAGAGCAAATGCTCGATGAAGAGGAGAGGGAAGATGATGAAGAAGATGATAGTAATGCGGTACATGAGGGGGTTGAGGTGCTGGAGGAAAATGCTACTGATGAAGCAGACATTATTGCTGTGGACAGAGATTGTAAAAACCTGCTAGAGGAGGCCTCGTATTTGCTGTCGCAGAGCAGCTGTGATGAAGCACATGCAGATTCAAAGGTAACAGAAGCTAACACTGAATCATCAACCAAACATTCCTCTGAGGGCCGGTGTGAGGATGATAAAGGTAATGGGACAGACACTGTTCATGAACTTGAAACCGACGAGGGAGGGGAGCCTCAGGAACACCCAGTGGAGATATCACAGGAATTGCTTGACTTTGTTAACAACGCCCTGAAGTGCTCTTCACTTAAATTCACGTACGACACTCTGGGGAAAATCAGGATCGAGCCAGATAATGCTAGAGTAACACAAACTAAAACTGTTGTCCCAATATATAACAAGGATCCTTCATATGGCTTAAAGCGTCTGCCATCCCCCACCACCTCAGATTTGTCCGATTACAGGCCAGAATCGTCGGAGAGTGGTGGATATAAAACTCAAGATTCGGTAGATATTGTCACAGAGAGCGGAGAAGAGGTTTCTCCAGGCTGCACCCCTGAGGGGAGAACACATGTCAAGGGAGCCAACTCCGACCTTTCTGTTCACAGTAATATAGAAGTTTCGCCGAATTCTCAAATAAAAAGTGTGGGAAGTTCATCCTCTGATATCTCAGGCAGTAAAATCTCAAAGGAGGACCTGTCGTATTTCAGTGCTGGAAGCTCACAAAAGGTCGACGCTGATAATGCCGCAGAGTGCATGTCTTCAACGCCGCAGAAGGACTCACCTGAAGGGGTTTTGATCGACCAAGGTAGATGGCTGCTCAAAGAGAATCACCTCATCCGAAAATCTCCTCCAGTCTTGCTGGGAATGTACGGTGAGTTAGATAGCACGTCTATCGACACAGGTGACGAAAACAATTGCGCGGATGTCCCGTCCCAGCAAGACCTTCTTGCAGCCATTTCCTCATCAGAGCTCGAGGAGATGGCGAAGCCTCTAACTCCAAAGTGCACCTACTACAACATGCCACATGGAAGCGATTCTGACCCCTTTTTGGAGGATTTCAGTGAACAAAGTAGGGGGAAAGATGCAAGCAGTGACAAAGGGAGAGGCTTCAGGGTATCACCTACAATTGACACTTCCAGAACCTGGACCAGAAAAAATGGTAGTCTTTCTTCATTTGCATCAGTTGAGTTTAAATATCCAGACAGAAAAGTCCATCCTGAGGGAGAGTCCTCGGCTGGGACAATGGCAAGACCGACCTCTAGTGGAGGAGGGAATGTATTGCAGGCACAGGACTCCCTTGACAGACTACGAATGAGATGTGGCGAATACTGTCCCATACTATAGAACGAAAAAGTAGACAAAAAACGGTGTCAATGGACCTACATACTGTATGTGTGGTGGTTGAAGAGAGTTGTGCCTCTTATTAGTTAATGTCAAAATAACAGTAGCAGCAACTACAAACGTTTTGGGTTACTGATTCAGTGCTCCTGACTTTACATAACTGTATAAAGTGTTGTTACAAGTATTAAAGGTGATCATTTTCTTATTGAATATAATGCAATACATCAGATACTATTATGCCAAGTAAACCAGATTATTCTGATAGGTATATTTGATTTTATCGCTGTCTGGGTTCTTTATCTGTGTGCAATGCATGTTTCAGGCATCAAACAGGCACATACTGTGTGGCATTTGAGATCTGATTATTCTGTGCAAACAAAATTCCTTAATTCATAACAAATTTCAGATGTCTTTAGCTGTAAGATTTTTGATTTAATAAAGCATGTTTCATTTTTTAAATTGTGTTGTGTAACTGTTAGAAAGGGGCTTCAATCCAACTCAACTCAACTCAACTCAACAAGGCTGTGTTCTGTTTCAGTGCATCATAACACATTTTTTCTTAGACTTTGGAAAGCTCCATACAGATTCACAGTAGGCAATGGGCTGAGAAGTACTACATGACAGGTGCATTTAAAAGCACTTCATTTATAGGAGGATCGGGTGTGTTTATTCACATTGTCTGTTAGTTTAGCATACTTCACTTAGCATAATTTAGTATCTGATTAAGATTCATCTTAAGACTTATAACCATCAGTCTTAAGATCTAGAGGTGGAAGAAGTATTCAGATCTTGTAGTAAAAGTCATTGTTTATTGTTCTTTTTTTATATTATTTCTTTGTTTTGTGTAATTATTGAATTCTTTATTTTTTTATACAAGACATTTCTCCAACACACATTCCCACCAAAAATACAGTGTTGATGGATGGTTACACATTTGAAACATACTGCCATACTCGGGATTTATGGTCTGCTGCTTAGATCTGTATTTACTAAATCTTTCGGAGGTGGTGGAGCGTCCTTCGGAGGTTTGTGATTGCTAACATTATTTTACCCAGGCACAACCACACCTACGTCTTGTATTGATGTTTGAAATGCTTTATTTGTATCATTTTTTATTTAATGTTTTTATTTAATATTATTTATTACATTTGTATTAATATTTTATTTATTAGACATTTTTTGGGGATATTTTTATTGTTACC
Organism: Trematomus bernacchii; assembly: GCF_902827165.1. NCBI lineage: Eukaryota > Metazoa > Chordata > Actinopteri > Perciformes > Nototheniidae > Trematomus > Trematomus bernacchii. The sequence continues at coordinate 312,299 of NW_022987599.1, forward strand.
CATTTTTATTTAAAATATAATATTTGATACAACTTGATTACATGAAAATATGATTTCCTGTTAATTGTTTAGAGTTATTCTAAGGCTTTACTCATTGGGAACTCAGTATAAGAAAGAGCACACTGTTGAGATGTCATATCTGCCTGTTTTACACACTTTGACCAACAGGGGGGTTTGTGCTCAAATGAAGCCTCACGAGATGAACCCTTGAGCGAACCAATTGGCTGGAAAGCTTCAAAGCTTCATAAGGCTTCATCTCGCCATCACTAGTTACTTAACACAACTGTTAATATGTCTAAGTGCATAATTATCCGGATACAATTATCGTTTATTCACCTGTAAGAAAATAAATTCCGTCCGCTGAGTGATTACGATTATTTACCTGTTTCCCTTGCTGCCAAAAGTTGCAACTCAAGTCCCAAATCAAAACAAAGATGGCGGCGTCCACCTGCCAGCTACCTCATGGATGTATAAATAAAAACTACCTGGATAGTAAACAGAATCTCAAGTTGGACATTTTTTATACAATAATACTTGAAACAGGATTTCTTTACACCCAACTGATTAGAAGAGTCTCGCACGTTTCCAATTGAACCACCGGTAAGTGTTTTAAAACTACCTTTTGTAAACGTGTCAAACATCCACAGTTAGCTTAGCTTATCTTTAAGAGAGTGAAGACTTACCCCAGTGTCCCGGATGTATGTTAATAGAAAACTGCCAGATATTACAATGCTTAAAGATAACTCCCATTATTAATGTTGCTAAAATATTTGCTGGATGTGTTGATAAAGCACTGTTTGCCAATAGAGTTAAACTTTTAATTGGTCTTGTAACGTGTTAAAGCTCCCATGTCATGCTTTTCCGGTTATTACCCGTCCCCTTGTGTGTTATGAAGGTTTTTATGCATGTAAACGGTGTGCAGAGTCAAAACCCTCAAAGTACACCCTGGAGCGAGTAAAACTCTAACACAGAAAATACCTCCCCAAAACGCCTCGTTGGAGATACGTCACTGCCCATTTGATTCTTCCGGGTACCGCCTGATGTCATGCGGTACCCGGAACGAAATGGACCAATCCCGAAGAGCTATGGCCACACCAGCAGCGGCGTGTTCCTCCAGAGGTTCGAAGAACCGGCATTTCACAGACGAAAGCTTCCAAAACATTGCCCAGTTTGAGGCCGGATATGCACAGCTTGTTTGGACCGTTTGGAGCAGGGGAAGATCCGGGTACACAACCTGTAAGTTTGCATTGTTATTTGTGTATTTATCAAACAAGACTGTTTAAATGTGTAAACTGTGTTGGACTGCTAAGCCATTGACACAGTGCTAACTGTGCTAACTAAGTTGCTAGAGTTTCCATATATCAACTCTAATATCAGCAGATGGCCTTGCATACATGTATCTCATAGCAGGAGAATGTCTGCATTCACACACAAAATACCTATTGACAGTATACTCCGGGTGATTTGCCGTGCGGTCAGTCGCGAAACGTAATTACATTATAGCTGGCGTAGAGTGTATGCAACCGATCTAACACACGGAGCTAGAGCTAGGTTTGGTCGGAAAAACATTTTTGTGATGCTACGTTGCTAGCGTTTAAATATATCAACTACAATGTCAGCAGATGGCCTTACATGTTTGTCATGGCAGGAGAATGTCTGCAGTCACACACACGGAATACTCATACAGTATACTCCGGGTGATTTACCGTACATTGTGACAGTACATATACTGCATGTATAGCTAACGAGGCTAGCTGTATGCTAGCGCAAAACAATGTATTCATGCAAATTACAATGTATGACCGAACGTAGCAGAATACCCGTATACGATTGCAATTATAAACACGTTATTGCTAGCCTAATATGAACCACTAGCTTTTGTTCATAGTAGTTTTATTACACTCCATTATAGTTGCCGTTCCTCCAAGCTAACGTTCATATCGTGTTAGCTACCAAGGTAAACAAAGCTAGGTTAGCATATTAGCAGGCAAGCTGTTCATTAGATAGATCCACACTCCTACCACAACTACTACTAACGAATCTAAAACAACTAAGTTTCTCTAATATTTTGTGATTTGCATTTGATTTCGTCCAGCCAGATCCTGGCGGACAATCCATGACGGGGACGGGACTTCTACTACTACTACTACTGAGGCCTCGTGCTAAAAGGCACCGCAACGGCTGTGCGCAGGCAAGATGCGAGGAGGAATGGATGATATACCGTGTGTATATATGTATATTTATGTTCATTTTGTACATTTCTAAAAATAAAGTTTAATGGAAATACTTAGTAGGCCTATCCTTTCTTCCCTGAATTATTTGCCCCTATAACATATCATTCATATATAGCAAACCATGATTTGATTTCTCATCAAACAGTAGTAGTTTATTACAGGTAAAAATAACTTACTCTTTGTTATGACCGGCTCGTAGGCCACAACGGAAAGGCAAGGAGACATACACGAGTTTACAAAACCACGGCACATTTATGTGGGAAATGCAGAGATAGGTGGTCGAGGGGAGAGGAGCGCTGAGTTCGTCCTTCTGCAGCCGCTTTGGAGAGACTCCGGGCCGCTGGGATTAATAGCACCGGCTACGGAGGTGTCCGTGATCGCGCTGATTACCCTCTTCAGCTCCACCCCACCGTAAGCCCTGCAACACACCTGCACAAAGGCCCTGGGGCCGTCACACTCTTCTATAACAACAGTTGTAGGTTCAGTTCGGTTAGTTAGTATAAAATATCAGCTGTACCGACGCCATTATTACACTGATGTTCCCCGAAAAAAGCGGGCGGAGCCTCTCTGGTGGTTGACTAATCAGAACAGAGTGGCCGAGCTGAGCAATCGGAGCACACTAGGCTCACAGGGAGGGGGGGGCAAGAGCTCCAACGAGTCGTTTAGTGGAGAGAGTGAATACTGCTGAATACACATGCTTGACAGAGATGCTGTATGCGAAACCAATGTGAGTTTGGAAAATTGCACAGTATAAATCTATTTTAGTATACCTCAACAATGTAATTATGATCAGTGGAAATGGCCATGACATGGGCCCTTTAAGTAAGCTTAAAGGTAGGGTAGGTACGAATGGAGAAACCAGCTCGAGTGCGAACCGAAAAAGATCTGCCCCTTCCTTACAGAGCCACTCCTCCAACACACACGAACGCGCACATGACCAATGAGGGCACGAGATAAGTTTGTGCACAGATGGAAGGCTGACAGGCAGGTAGGCCATCCAGTTATTTTAGCCGGGCCGAGGCAGATAATTGGTCGTGCTTTTTACAGCGCTACGGCTTCCACAGATGACATATTTGTATATATTTATTGTCAAAGCATTTAATTTATTCATTGCTATCGGGATGTTAAGAGCATTCCATGGAATACCCACTTTCAACCTCAACCCTATATTCAACATACTATTTTTAAAGAAAAATAAAAGCTAACACATTGTTTGTTGGTTATGAACAAATAAACAAACAGCCGTGAATATATTTCAACTGCATTACATCAGCTGATTTCATGGCTTGAGTCACTGCTGAAGCCAAACAGTCAATTGAAGCTAGTTAGAGGTTTATTGCAAAGTTGATTGCAGTAATACATTTTGTGTTTTTCACTAAATGCTTTTCTCAACAGCAATCTTTTTGTCCCCTTTTTTAAAATTTGGATGCGAGATACAGACTTGTTAGAATAAACCCATTTATGATGATTGCCTATAAGCATCTCTGGCCTGTGGTGACATTTGACTTTCATACGGGTATTAACTAAGAGAAGCACGTGCATTTGGAATGAGCCTTAGGCCTGGACAATATCTTTTCTTTTTAGAACTAAAGTCACAACTCTGGCCCCAAACTTAGAAGGATTTCTATCTAATCTCTCTAAATGACCATCTCAAAGTGTCAAAAAGAGAATTTAAATCAATAATTTTCAGAGTAAGGAAAGAAAATTGTTATGGTGAGTTATACACAGGTATCATATGTGTATTTATTTTTCTCCGTTCACACTTCAAGGGTTTGTTTTACCCTTATCCACTCACCTTGAGGAAGATGAGAAGAGGAGAGGTGTCATCTGCAGCTGTCAGTCGGCCAGGGAGATGCCCCCTGCAACAGTCAGACATATGTAAGTGACACTTTCTGAAAGACTGGCTCCAAATAGGTGTTGCCAGACACTCTACTTGAAATAAGTGTGTGATTTGCCATAGGGATGATCCATTTGAGAATTTGATGCTGTACATTTGCCAACATATGATGTGCTAATGACAGAGGTAAATGCTGGGAAGTTTATCTTGCCCTGTTATCTCTCCTGTTCCCTGACCCGATCACTCCCTGCAAACACACACACACACACACACACACACACACACACACACACACACACACACACACACACACACACACACACACACACACACACACACACACACACACACACACACACACACACACACACACACACACAGAGAGACAAAGAAAGAGAAGACAAAGAGAGTGAGAGAGAGGTCTTTGCAAAACGGCCATTCTTGGATACTTTCCAAGGGTTTTGTCGGTCACTATGGAGATTTGGAAAATCGCCACGGCAGTCTAATTCCCCTGTTATTTGGATGAAAGGTATTCAGTGTAAAAACTCTATATTCCCCAAAATAAACGGCCGTCGTTAATCTGCTCATGTTGTTGATCACTAACACTAACTTAGATGGGGAAAATGTGAAAGTTTTGCCTCCAAAAAATATGTTTTTATCTGAAAGAAAACATCTGAGTTATGAGGGGTTAACAACTCATAGGCTTGTGAAATGTTCAAGGGTCATAAATGCGACGTTGCTTTTTTGTTAAAAGCCATTATTAGTTGGAAACTACTTTAATCCTTTACAATTTATTTAACTTTTTATTTCCGCCACCAATAAAAAGCACAGACTTTGCTTAAGCTCGCTGGTGCTCCGTGGCATTGATATACAGCCCTTCTTTCTCACATTCAGATTTACTTCAGCATCTCCATGCATTCACTGAGGCGCTACAAACCCAATTGTGTTGCAGCACTCCCTCCACTAAATCTACCATGTCATGACCCACAAAGAACCCAACTAATTTATCGGACCAAAAATAAACACCAAGCAAAACAAAAAACTAACCAATGTATAATAGGGGCACAGTGTTGCAAACTGCACAGTACAAACAATATTTTTCTGCAACTTGTACAAAAATACATATTTTATTTCCAGAAAGAGTTCATGTCCATGAACAGGAATCTGTGTCTGTCTGGGTTTCATTGCTGTTAAATAAAGTTGGGACCATTGCTATGGCTACAGGTCGCGAGGGTCTGTGATTCACAATCATGGGAGATGGAACAAAGGAAGCCTTTTTGCTGCCCAGTGCTTGCGGTTTTCAATCGATGACACCCAGAAACAAGATCTAACTTAACTGTTGCCCTGTCCCATTACAGGCTGACTTATATTTTGCCTTATTTGATTCTTCTTCTATTCCTGTTGTGTTATTTTTTTAACGAGCTCCCCTGCAGAATTTATGCCTTCAGAGGGAAACTGGAACCTGAGCAACAGAAATAAAAGGACAAACGATACATTCAAAACATTGCCAAGAATGACAGCTATTTGGTCTAAACTATGGCAGTGCCAAACACCGGGCTACAAACAATAATTACGGCCTACTGTCTGCATTCTCTCGCTGCAGTTAGGTGACAGATCAGCAATACACAATCCCTGCTCTGTCTGTGACAATCCCGGCTTCCCCTGTATCTCTGTGTCAAACACCGGCAGCGCTGGCTCATAATGGGCCGTGGAGCAGGAATTTTTGCAGCCCCCCTGCCTCTGAGTGAGTGTTGACCATGAGATTTTCCATTGCCTGCTTTAGAAAGGTAATTCCTCTATGTATTGGACTTGAGCCCTTGTTTTGGTCCTTGCACCCCTCACTTTGCTGCATTTGCATAGACAAACCTGTAAACAGAACGTTGCTGTGTTAAATCAGGGGACTTCCCCTTTTTTAACCACCACAACACTTAGCCAGTTCTTTGGTCCAATGCTAGCTATACCATAGCTAGAAAACAAATATAAAACAAATATAAAAACATTGGGTTTTATAAACATAACTCACACAAACCTAACCAACCAAAATTGAGAAAAGAGAGAATATCTTTGATTAGGTTTTACCTTTTTTAACCAAAAGATTGAAATATCTATAGTGTGTAATAAAAACCAACATATTTTTATATTGAATTAATAATCCAGCACATCTTAATTATTTTACGTTGCTCTCCAATCTCATTTTGTCTCCCTCCCCAAAAGCCTAAAAAACCCTAAAAAAGTGAGCAAAAACTAATATTACGACAGCCCTGATGTGCCTGTAATCACACTTTTAGAATATCATGTCCTGTGACTTCAGTCTTCACAAGATTATTGTTGTACTGTTTCTCAACAGAGTTAGATCTAAAATAGCTTCAGAGCTTGTTCTATGTGGCGCTTTGCACACTCCGGAAAGTGTTACTTTATTGATTTCTTAATGTCATTGAGTAAAGAAAAATAATGTCCAATAATCTCCATGTTCTGGCTGGCATTTTCCAAAGTTACTGCATACGAGCAGTAGTGGAAAGAATATTTACTGGAGTACTGTACTTGTGTATTATGAGGTTTGTGTGCTTTAAGTAGTTTCATGTATGCTACTCTGTATACTCTATCCCAGTGGTTCTCAAACTCTTTTCAATAATGTACCCCCTTTGAAAAAAAATGTCAGCCAAGTACCCCCTGATCAGCGCAAAAACTATTTGTTAGGGACAAAATGCCTATATAAAGAGGTACAGTACAGCGCTGCACCATGAGTGTCTGATTTATTAAAACAACAACCTTGTAACTGAGAAACACTTCATTTCTTATACTTATTTCAAATGTTTACAATCCATCACTAAATTCATGGCAAACCAATTTTAACATCATGCAATAACACTAAGATGACATTAGTTGCATTGAACTGATCTTTTTAATAAGTTGTACTTACAATTTAGTGAGAAACATGGGCTTGTGCTTCACTGAGGATCTTTGTCATTCTCAGTGACAGGGAGGCAACTGCAGTTATTACACTTCGCGTTTTGAAATATGTACAACTCAAATACTAAAAAAAAAAAATGAATCTTTGTTTTTCTTGCAAATACGTGGATATGGATTTATATTCTACAACCTTTAACTTGTCCTCCATTTTGCTTAGCCAAACAAGACTTGATGTTTAACACAGCACTTTTTTCAGCCTCTGCTTCACAAAGATAACCCTGCACAGTCATTTATCATGGGCACAGTGCCAACCTGAAACCTCTGCAGCCCTCGAGGCAAACATGTGAAATTCACTTTGAAAGAAATATCTGTTATCTGTGTATCTGTGCTATAAATCAAAGAAAAACATCACTGAGCACAGAAGACCCAGCAGCACCAGTGCAGTGTGTCTGAGGGGTAGAGTGTCACTGTCTCAGCTCTGCTGCCCTGCGTCTCCCCTCACAATCACTGACCCTCAGCTAGTCAGCAGCACTGCAGCACTGACAGCTCTGTATGGAGAGGAAAGAGAAAGGCAAGCCACAGAAGTACAGACAAGGAAAAAGGGAGTCTCATCTGACATATCTGGTATGTTTTGTGATTTGCTGCAGGTCAATCTGAAGAAAAAGAGACTAATAAGAAACAGACACTTACAAAAGGTTTCAGCAAACCTGCAGGTATTGGATGGCTTTGATTTGTACCCCACCAAAACCTCTGTTACGTTCTGTTTTCATACATTTCTTGAGTATGTCATCATCAAATACTTATGTGTATATAGATAAGTCAGCAGGATTAATATGTGTTTGCCTGTTCAGTCCTTTGCATGATGTCCTCTTAACCTGATTAACAATTGTGAAACTGCTGACTTGCCCTTTTCTTTCTCACTCACATACGCAAAAGGAAGTACACATAATATGCACTAATATGAACACACACCCAATAAAAAAAAGTTTGAGCATCAGTCTAACGGTTACAATGCTCCGTAAAATAGATGGGACAAACCTACGAAGGGTGAAAATGCATGTACTGTAGAGTGTGTGATTTTTTTTTTTCTTCTTCTCTCCAAAGCATGAGACGAGGGGATTAAATAGATAAATCAGGTAACAGGAAGCAATTGTCAGTAGTGCATTATCTCAAATCTGGAATGGGAGAATTAAAGTTTCCTTGGACAAAGCCGTGGGAAAACCCTTTTCTCTCCCAGAGTAACACATTTAAATGTGACCTTTTTATTTTCATCTTCTGTGTCCCAATAAATACCAAGTTAAACTTAGAACGTTTTTGAAGAAGAGACCACTATCTTATTTGTTTAGTGCTTTCTATTATTTGTGGACAGATTTGTCAAACATCCAAAATAAATCCTCAAAAGAACCATAAATAGCCCAATCAGCATCTCCTGACACTCATGTGTTATTTAAAGCAATGTGATTACCCAAATGTGATTTCAACTCCTTTTTAAAGTGACTTTTAATGTTAAATGAGAACAGAGCAATTCACATAGCCTCCCTTTATTCTGCCCAATGACGGTGTTGCCTTGTGATCCAGGATCTGTTATGAACCTGAAAGAAAACCTTCGTATGTTCTGTTCTCTGATTGGATGGTGAGGGTGTCACTCAAGTCACCGTAGAGTAATTTGCATGAGGAGGAGACTATAAATTAATAGTGGTGTAGGAAACGCCTTCCCAAGCGCACTCCGCTGATGCAGTTTGGACAAGAGCAGTACTGAGCCATTACCTGAACATAAACCAGCAAGATGTCTCACAGAGTTCCACATTCTTCCTACAAAAAGATGTTTGGCGGGGAGAAAGTAGCGACGAGGAGCAGCTACTCCAGTCGCCAGTTCTCCAGCCCGGTGCGCTCCACCCGGGTCTCCTACGGGCTCTCCTCCGCCCCGACCATGTACGCAACCAAGACCCAGAGGCTCCGGAGCAGCGCAGCCATGCCCCGGCTGTCCTCTGACAACTTGGACTTTTCCTTGTCCGACGCCATAAACACCGAGTTCATGACGAACCGCACCAACGAGAAGGTGCAGATGCAGTCTCTCAACGACCGCTTTGCAAACTACATCGACAAGGTGCGCTTCTTGGAGCAGCAGAACAAGATCCTGCTGGCGGAGCTGGAGCAGCTGCGGGGCAAAGGCACGTCCCGGGTGGGAGATCTGTACGAGGACGAGATGCGGGAGCTGAGGCACCAAGTGGACCAGCTCACCAACGACAAGGCCCGGGTGGAGGTGTACCGGGACAACCTGGCAGACGACATCGACAGGCTGAGAGAGAAGTAGGAGGCGTGGCACGTCACTTTTCTGCACTCTGTGATGTTAAAGAAACTCCAGATTTAGTTGTATCAGGCTTACAAAGCAGATCCGCTATTTTAATTATGTACACGGCTTGCTTTTTATTCATGAACTTATTATAGGCTTTAATACAGGCTGAGTCTAAATGCTGGGCACTGCGCAAAATCCTGGTCTTGAAAATGCTGCCGCAGCTCTGTCACTGCAATGTTTGCAAGCATGAAGAAGTGGAGCCAGAACAAGGAGTGATGTCTGTTTTTGAGGTTAAAGAGTGCCATCCACTTTAAAAAATAATGAATGTTTTTCGTCTATCTTTGCAGGTTGCAGGATGAGACATCTCAGAGGGAGGAGGCTGAGCACAGCATGCAGAGCTTCAGACAGGTAATGTATGACTCAAGTGAAATTAAGCGTTTTCACTCTCTAAGCATCACGGAAATCTCTGAATCTGTTAAGTTATTGTGACGGATAGGGATTTTGCAAATAGAGTGATTATAGGGAATAACCTTTTCAACTGCAGTAATTTGAATGAACACTGCTATTCCGGCTTAAATACAACCTTAAATTGATGACAAGTGATGTCAAAGAGATTAGATAAACCTCAATTATCTCTATGAGTCTCTTAGTGATGTCTTCTAACGTTCCCATTTTCTCATGATCTAAATATTGCTTATGAGCTGCAGAGACAGGAATGAGCTTTTCTGATGGCACAACAGCAGATTATAGCCATGAGCTGAAATAACCATAGAGCAGAACTGACCCTGTCCTGGTACAAAAGGCCAAGTTGTGGCTGTTGAGTTAAATCAGGCCTGCAACGAGACGAGATCTTTTTAAGTCTGACTGGTCACACTGAATAAGCTGGGCACAACAACAGTGTCGAGCCAATGTGATTATCAGAGCGAAAAGACAAGCCACCATGTGATCCGAGTGTCTCATTCTGGGAGAGCATCAGCACATTAAAATCTCACTCTTAATGGGCTAGTCATTGATTGTTCTATATCACTGGGTCCATGGTTATTAGTGAAGTGATAATGAGCTGTGCAAAGAGTTTCAAATGAGTGTCACGGTAGAAAACAAAAGAAAAATGAGGTGCATTTCCTGTAACACAACTCAACTTTCCAGTGATGTGCTTTTTAGGGCTTGCAGTGCATTATCAATACATTGTACCATCTCAACCTTGTCTATATGAATGACAGGAAGGAAGTCCACTGGGGCCTGCCATGGTGGCACACAGTCAACAATGCAGGGCCAGCAGACGGCTCTCGCCCAGTCAGGCAGACAGTCACTCTTCCAGCCCCGGGCCTGTTGGGAAACCCTGCTGAATAGCACACTTTGTTTGTGGCATTAGAGCAGGGGCAAAGCTCCTTCATTTGCTGATACCTCAATTACCAGCCTGCCAACGCCCTGACAAAGCACAGTGGTGTGTTGCACTGCGATGGCGCATGAACAGAGGAGAAAATACAATAATATATAGTTTGCTGTTTTGATTGCAATACAATGTAGGGCTGAAAAGTATTTAGTCAACTTGCAATTATACACTTACATTGACAGATCTATAAAACTGAGTTTCTCCTTAAAGTCATGCAAAAGTATGACTCTAACTCATGTGTTTACCAGTCATGTGCTTTTTAAAAGTAAGCCATTCATCTTCTTTTCTTTTTTTAAACACTGAAGAAAGAGCCCCCCCCCCCTAATATTTGTAAAATGTATTTTCTTGGTCATAAGAGGACATTTGCGTCATGCTTTGCTGCATTCAGGTATAACATGGTAAGATGTCCTTATTACTTTTAACGGAACCTTCAGAGGAATTACTTAAATTCTATAAAAAAGAGACTATCAGGTTAAGAATGCAGTTTGGTAACGACACATGGGATCAAGAGCCTCTTGAATAATGTTTTGTGGCTCTGGGTGCTCTACTCCTTTTATTAAATCAAAGGAATTCCTAAATGTATTGAAACAATCTCACAGAATATTTGGAGATATACCTGAATCCAAAAATACAACAAGGTCAAATCATGCATTCAGGTAAAAGTAGGCAAATGTACCATAGGGGAAAAAAACCTCATTATCCTGAAACCCCTTTCAGAGTGTCATATTATTAATAATACATTATGTTGTTTATTAGTATCACTTTTGGTTGTAATCTTCCAATATGTTGCCTATAATAGGTACGTTATACATTTATACTTTATAGGTACTTGTATACTTTTATGACGCTTTAATATGTGTTCCATGTCAAATCTTAACCTGTGAGTAAGCTAGTACCTGACATGAAATAAAGTGCATTATAGGGATAAACTGTAGTGCAGTTCAACCACTGCAAATGTGCCTGTAAAGTACTTAAAGACTGTGTAAAAGGTACTGCAGTGTAAACAACTCATGTAAATCACGAGAAAACATCTGCAGGGACACTTGTCATGTGCCTCAGTTAATTTCTATTGGATGCATGTGTTTGTGACCTTGCTGCACGATGGGTCATTTTGTGTAGGTAGCTGTTGCGTGAGTGTGCCTGTACAGCATGTGTGGAAGGGCATTTTCTGTCTATGTCAGCAACATATAATGCAATATTCATGTCACCTTCACAAGTCACCTTATTAGGAGTCATTGTCACTACACAGGATGTGGACAATGCTGCCCTCGCCAGACTGGACCTGGAGCGGAAGGTCGAATCGCTCCAGGATGAAATCAACTTCCTCAAGAAGCTGCATGATGAGGTAAGTTTTCTTTTGTTGGGCTAAAGCTCAACCAGTCTACTGCATAACTACTATGCGTGTACTGCCTCATAAACTAAACCACCCCTAATGAATACTGTGCCAAATAATTTGAGGTATTTGTTAATCTGGCCAGGACCAAGTTGGTCGGGTTCAATGGATCAGAGCAATTTAATACAGCCAGGAAAGTTATAAGAGCAAAATAAAAATAGTCTGCCTACTATTTTGGAAGTATTTGTATATGTTGTTGATTGTATTGCAGGAAATGCTTGAGATGCAGACCCAGATCCAGCAGCAGCATCATGTGCAGGTGGACATGGAGATGGTCAAACCTGACCTGACTGCTGCTCTGAGAGACGTGCGCCTGCAGTATGAGAACTTGGCCTCCAAAAACCTCCATGAGTCTGAGGACTGGTACAAATCCAAGGTAAATACAATGGACTATAATAATAATAATAATAATAAATTGAATTTATATAGCGCTACTCATCTGCCAAGACAAATCCCGAAGCGCTTCACAACATAAGACACTGATAACATTTCAATCAGGAGAGACTTCATTTTGTTTAAAGAACATTTATTGACACATGTGATAAATGTTAGTCTTTGGCGATAAGACCTCGATCCTGAAATCGTATATCTAAAGGGGGATGCAGCCATGAGCATAGGGAACCCCCCCGGGGTCTAGATACAGGTGATGATGCTGAAGATCTGAATTTGATGAGGAGATGGGATGAAGAGGGGATGTGATGAGGTCTTTGGATTAGCTCTCCTGGCACTGGATGTGATGAAAGGAGGTGGATGGGGAGGAGGTGGTCGGCAGCATGAACACCTGAAATCACAGCTGACTGCAGGAGAGAGGAGAACCATTTTAAAGTTTGGCTGCAGCACGATGATTGGCTGCTGAGATTGAGGTGAATGTAATAGGTTAGCAGGAAGCCCGTGATGAGCTGATTATAAGCAGCTGCGGAGTATACCAGTCTTCCTGAAAGAACTTGCGCTGAGCTTCATCTAAGAGATACAAATGTATTAAATGTATAATCAATGTATTAGTAATTGATCACATATCTAATCCTACTGGGAAACTGTTTCTCATAGTGGTAACTCAACCGACCCCGCAGAACCCCTTGAACATTTTAGTGTCTTTCACCCTTGTTGTTTTGTTTTTCTGATCCCCAGCTCAGTTTAATGACCCTCATTGGCATTGTTTTTGGCAGTAATAACAATAATTTGCCGAGGCAAAAATGGCTGACCAAGTTCCAAACCACCTGTGAAATCTGAATAGTATTTGGATATAAAAACACAGACAACATGTCGATTGTGGTGAATTTCCATTATCAGGATAATGGTAAATATCCTCACATAAGTGATTTAAAAAAGCTGGAAAATAATAACTGATTATAAGAAAACACAGCAATACTCATGGGAGAAATAATAGACTCATATAATGTTGCAATTTTAAAATTAATTATCCTTTATTTATGCATGGGGATATTAATTTAAAAATATTCCTATCTGTGATTCAATAATAAAAAGCATATTTTTATGATTATTAGTATAATATTGTGAATCTCAATTATTTTGGCCATGCTAATCGTCACATGATATTTTTAAATCATCACATGCTTACTGCTTTGACAACCAAGCTGCTGTGTCACGTCTGGCCACATCTTACACAATTAACCCAGTTTACACTATCTGCCAGTCACTTCTCCCTCAACCTCTGACTCATCATTTATTCAACAGTTGATTTCTCAGTTCTCCCCTCCTCTGTCTATGTTTGGTTGACAGTTTGCTGACCTCACCGAAGCTTCAGCCAGGAATAATGAGGCCCTGAGAGTGGCCAAGCAAGAAGCCAACGACTACAGACGCCAAGTTCAGTCACTTACCTGCGAGGTGGATTCTCTTAAAGGAACTGTGAGTATTCAACTTCAGTCCTACACTGTATTTTACGAGATAATGATGCAAAAAAATAATGTTTTCAACCAATATATAGCTGGAACCAAACAAACGGAGCCCAACAGTTCAGAAAAAGCTGCATGCCTTCAAATAATGACACAGCAAATAGAGGAGAGGGCTGTTTTTACAGGTCACAAAAGCAAAAAAAACAACCGTATGAGTTAAAGTTATTTCCACTGCCTAAATGCCTTTGTTTTCACTTGGCTGCCATCCCAGAATGAGTCTTTGGAGCGCCAGATGAGCGAGCTAGAGGAGAACTTCTCCCTGGAGACAGGTGGTTACCAGGACACCGTTGGCCGCCTGGAGGAGGACATTCACAACATGAAGGACGAGATGGCCCGTCACCTCCGGGAGTACCAGGACCTCCTCAATGTCAAGATGGCCCTGGACATTGAGATTGCCACCTACAGGAAGCTGCTGGAGGGAGAGGAGAACAGGTGAAGGATGAAGATTTGACAGATATGCAAATGAATGTTACAGATATGCAGCAAAGACCAGATATTGATCTTCGGACTGTACTTTCTCTTATTTCAGAATCACCCCAATGCCAAACTTCTCATCCCTAAACCTGAGAGGTAGGATAACAGTGTGCATGTAAGCAGGAATGTTAGTATTGCTTATTATATAGGCAGATAATAAACACACTTTTTTTTTTTTTTTTTAGAAACAATGATGGATTCCAAACCTCATTTTGAAGCTACAACAACTAAGAAGGTTCTCATTAAGACCATTGAGACCAGAGATGGTCAGGTAAAATTCGCTTCAAGTGGTTTCTAATCAATGAAGTAGTTTTCTGATGGTCTCAGACTAATAACCCTGCTCACCTTTCTCTTTTCTTTATATCTTTGTTCAGGTGATCAACGAGTCAACCCAGAACCACAATGACATGGAGTAATAATGTGTTTGCAAAACAATAAGAGCAATACGAAGAAACACATTTCACTGGGGCTACAAGCAAGCAAACCAACCCAAAACACAGAAAGCAGACCGCTTTGAAAAGTGCCTTTCCATGTGATGATCCAGTATGCCTGTTAGTTCACACAGACTGTATTTTGCTTCCTCCTCTACTGAAAGTATTACCTTTTGTCACATTTGTTTAGACACAATAATGAAATCAGCACAGCTTAGAAATCCTCATTGAGGTCTACAAAAATCTTTCTTTGTAACCATAGTAGTATTTTTGATCAATACCGCATGCACACATTACAGGAAATCTGTATGCTGATAATGTCACAATTGCCTGTATGCAGCAATAAACCAGTGAGACTGAAACTCATTTGTGTGCATATACTTGTGTTTGGTATTGGTGTGTGCTAGTCTTGCTGGTATTGCCTTTTTGAAAATAGAGTAGTAGGTAGAAGTAGTAGAACCATTCTTCATATGTATGATTAAAACGAAGTGAAGTTCATTTATACACCACCTTATCATATACTTTAAAAGTGCTTGATAGGCAAATACAATAAAAGTATCAGTTGATACATTCAAGCTGTGGAACACTGTCAACTGTATCCATTTTTTAAAACTAGCTTAGTTTTCAAAATGGCTATTGTGGGGCATTCAATCCAATGCAAACTTTTTCCAGCAGTGGGCAGCATAAGGGCTAAAATCCGTTTCACTGTGTTTTGAGATACTTTGCTTAAGCATTTCCAGATTTTACTGATAATACTGATGTGCTTTTATTTAAACAAATATTTGATTGCAGACCTTTTTAATTAAGTGCTCTTAAACTATTGCTTTGCTACACTTATGTAAAGGATTTAAAAAGTAGAAACAGATTTATAATAAGTTAACCAAAATCACATTTTATTATCACAAAATGATGCTCTTTACACAGGCCACTGGTTCCACAATAAAATAACAATCATTGATGCTACAATGAGATAATGTGCAGTAGGCTACGGAAAATAAGAGCTGTTGAGTCAGAATCAGTCAAAAACCGATCAAATAGACCTTCCCTGAGTTCACAGAGAGACTGGCTGTATTTGACTGCCATCTGTCGGTGATGAATGTTCATTTAATTACCTCCGGTGGTGGGACATTAACAGCAGGCTTCTTTTTTGTCAGAAGTACCCAGATACTTCATAATCCCATTCTTTCAATTAACTAATTTGACCATGACTAAATCTCGCGATAATTTATCCTAGATAGCCTACGTACACGTGATTTTAAGAAGGAGGGCGTAGGCCTACTGGTGTTTTTGATTATCATAATCAATATTAGGCTTAATTAAGTCAATGGAGTTGGATTTCTGCTCATTAATTAATCAGGGATACTCTCCCGTTAATTAATGTCGCTTGTTTTCGCGAGTTTTCCCCGAGAGATCGGTGTGTTTGTCTACGGAGCAACTTTCTCCCCGTGACGCGTCTGGCGGAGGAAACACAAACCGGGGGGGACATGCCGACATGATCCGGTTAAACTCAGTTAATCATTTCGATATCGTGCTATAAGTTACCTGAGCCCAACATGACATCGGTGTGTGAATGACAGAGGTGGGTGTTTTCTTTTTCCACGCTTTTTTTTTGTTGGAAATGGCGAGTAAAACAAAAATGGAGTCAAGTTTCAACAGGTTTTGAGTAAAATTAATGGTAAACTCAGAGTAACCGATACCAACTGACGCTTTTTAACGTTTTAAAAAAAAATTATTTAGTGATGGGCTCGGTGACTTCTGCTCTAACACGGACAAGAAATGCGTTGGTGAAAGTGGGTTCAGAACCGGAGAACAACCATGACCCGGAGAGGAGCCAGTCCGCCCCGGAGTCGGACCGGGCCGTGGACCGGGCGGTGGACCGGGCGTCGGACCGGGCCGTGGACCGGGTCCGGAAGAAGAGCGCCCGGTTCAACGTGTCGAGCCAAACCGGGCGGCAGAGTTCCCGCCAGTCGCTGTCCGAGGTGCTGAGCAGACAAGACTCCGACGGAGGCAAACAAACTTCGAAGAAAAATACTTCTGAAGGACAACACAGCGGTGAGTGCAATATACTCAATAGAGCAGTGGTTCTCAACTGGTCAGGCCTCGGGACCCACTTTTTCCTAAATAAATCGAAATGTTGAACCACTCAAATCTATTCAACAATAACAAATTGTGCTAATATATACGCTTTTCAGCATACAATATTAATTAAAGTGAAGTACAGTGCATATATCCCTTATATCCCTTCACAGAACTAAAGTATGCTTTTAAAAAGGTTTAATGAGATGATGGAATCAAAGCTGAACTATATAAAAAGGCACACATGCTGAAAACCCAACCCCAGCAGGGGGGTCTGGGGGGATTCTCCCAGGAGATTTTTAGAAATACTAACATATAAACTACGCATTCTGGTACACTCTGAGAAGAAAATAAATAAATCTATTACTACCCGACATATTAATAATATTTTATGCCATTGTTTGTTTTTCACTTTGTTCCGACAGCTGAACTTGCTGCTCCACACAGAGAGAAGAGCAAAGAGGAGAGAGTCTGTGTGACTTACTTTAAATTGTGGGTAGGATAGATTGCCCCCATTGTTCTGTGACCTGTTAATCATCAGACCGGGGGTCATATTTCATTATGTGTTCATTTTTATCTGAAGTTGTACCCATGGATGTATAAAGTATAGTAGTATAATAGTTCTACCGGCAACAATCTTGATTCTGATTGGCCAGAAGACTCGAAAAAACATCAGCAAAGATGTTTTATTGAGAAGATGATCACTACGTGACAGAAGTTTTCAAAACCGTTTATGGTCTGGTACTTCCAGTCCAACGCCTACTGCATGCACAGCGTTAGAACATCGGGCCTTCAAAATAAAAGTTTGACGTTTTTCCAAAAAAAAAATTCAATTTATTTTTCTTCACTCACACATCTGCAACCCACTCGAAACGGATCCGCGACCCACCAGTTGAGAACCACTGCATAGAGGATAAAGGTCTTACTACTTTTGTCCCTTAGAAGTTATGCAGATTTTGGTTAGACTAAATTCTAGCAAAAATACAATAATACACCAACTTGTGGCTATGTAGGTCTGACTTTAGTCAGTTTTCATTTAGTGGTTGTGCAACACCAAAACAAGGATATATCATCAATGTAGTGTGAACGTTTGTATAACACTCTAAAGTCTGTTGTGAAGCAACACATATATAATTCAATAATGAAATACAAGTATGTTTAACATCAACTTCAAACATAACAGACCTTAACAGCAACAAATATGAGACAAACTATCATTTTTATTTAAAGCAGCACTTTAGTATACAAAATACAGCATTCTAAATGCACGACCTTTACTAGTGAGAGAGTGTTTGGTTTGTGTGGTAAGCTCCCTTTAAGTCTTGTTTGGATACTTTTTCCTCCACCTATAGCAAAAAGTTCATTTTCACAGCAGACAGTTTGACTTGTCAGACAGGGGACAGCACAGGTGGAACTAATAACACTAACGAGCCCAGTGAACCACTGCAGTGAACAACATGCACAGTAACACGTTGCCAATGTTATTGAACGCACCTGGACCTTTCCTGCTTCCACACGTCCAAATGAAATTTGGCAAAAGCTTTTTTACATTTCAAAGTTTACGTTACCTCTTTCTTATAAGAAATCCTTTAAAAATAGTCTATAAGTTCTAACCAATATATAACGGTTTATTAAATCATTTACAACACTTGATGGATCAGTTGTAATCTAAGGACAAACCTAACAGGGTCCATTCTGCAGCCGAATGGGTGGCTTTACTTTTTCAGAAGTACATTTAGTACATGGATATCGAACATATATCGATATTACATTCACTTTGTGTTAAGAGACTAGATGGTCTGTGATTTAAGATATCGTAATATATGGAAAGTGTTGTCTGTTCATGGTTTCAAAGTGATTACATGTTCTGAACTTACAAGTCTTGTCTAGCTGTCCTCTTGTTTTCCTACACATCTCTATTCATTACATCCACATCACTGAGTATTTCTCAAAATCCTCATTGCCAAAATATTTAGTGAAATAGGTTTTTGGCCAAACTTATCAGGATATATGATTTTCTTCACATTGCCCAGAACCAGTTGCGTATACTTCTGCATTCTTCAAGGAAAGTATCTACAATTGTACTGTGCTGTACCTGTGTACTTCTTAGGCTGCCAGCTGTTGTGTTTCTTTATACTGCACATCTCTTTGGTTCAGTTCATGGATCTGTCTGTAGATGAGAGCAACTGGTCACTTCAGAGGATTACTGTGAATACAATGCTTCTGGAAAAAAGGTGTTCAGTGAATGAATGCAGAGCTCTTTGATGGCCAGCCTCAATGCAGCATATCTCCACTACCAAAGCATCTCTTTGATGTCTGTCACCCAGACTGAAATGAACCAAATGACAGCCCTCTTCATTTGAACACATCCACATGGGAAACTGCAATATAGTAGAAATGGGTTATGTTTTCTATTGGAAATATATAACGTTAAAGTTAACTAAATCAGCAACATTAAAGGTGGGGTAGGTCATTTTGGAGAAACCAGCTCGAGATCGCTAGATTTGAAAATACACTGCCGGAAAAAATCTGCCACTTCCTTACAGAGCCCCTCCTCCAACACACACGAACGCGCACATGACCAATGAGATAAGTTTGTGCACAGATGGAAGGCTGACAGGCAGGTAGGCCATCCAGTTATTTTAGCCGGGCCGGCTAAAATGATTGGTCGTGCTTTTTACAGTACTACGGCTTCCACAGATGATATTTTTTTATGGATTTTTTGTCAAAGCACTTAAGATATTCATTGCTATCGGGATGTTAAGAGCATTCCATGGAATATAACAAAAAGTGTATCTCGAGCCGGTTTCTCAAACTTACCTACCCCACCTTTAAGCGCTGGTCATGGTAATAACATATGTTGTAAAGAGAATGGCTTCACCCACCAAACTCCATCATCGAATTGCATCACTTGCTTGTGAATATATATGGACTTTTTTAAGACAAGTCGAGACGGTTTACCACCATTTCAGTTTTTCAGCTTATGAGAGATGGTACAATGCTTTACCGGCAGTTTAAAGTTGAGTAGATCTGTGTACCGTACTAGTTTCTGTGTATCTTCTAACTACTGTTGTATCATTTTTGTTCCTTTAAACATATTCAATTTTAATTTTTACACATTTTACCTTGTGTTAGTCATTGTTCCCTTCAGTTCATCCTGTTTATCTGCAGCTGTCTCCTCTGCTGCCACCTCTAGTTCCAACTCCCTTCATATCCCTCCCAGAGGAAAATCATTCTCCCTGGCTGCCTCTTAAAATACCATCTGTACTGTGGCGTTTCCATGACCGTATGACAGTGTAGACTCCCGTTGAGTGTCCTCCCCAGTCCCCGATGATGTTCCTGTGTTGAGGACTCTCCTCCCTGTCTCTTAGCAGACTGTAAACTGCTTCATGCTGAGAAACAACACACAGATACCTTGATCCAGATCTGCTTATCTGGTCGAGCCCTTCAGTGTTAGACAGTCCCTGCGGTGTAGATATCTCAACTAGTCGAGAAGTTAAGTTTCACATCAACTATAACACCTTTAGACTCTGATCTGAGCTGCCTTGCAAACTGAGGCCACACTGCCTTTCAATTAAGATGGATCGATCATTCTATACGGTGTCAAAGCTACCCAAAATACATGACTACTGAACAGTAACAGTAGTTCTATATGTCTCACAGTCAGAACACTACTGGAGAGAGATATGATGATGATAGGGATGCTGAAGAGCAGCAATTACCATGCTATTTATTGCACAAGAATTGGGTAATCAGACATTTCACTGTGGATGACAAGGAGCTAGAATTGCTCTCAATAATTGCATATATTTATCATAATGAATGGTGTTTTAATAGATAGCTCGTTTGCAAGCAGCTGAATTAAGTTGTTTTTGAGACGTTTCTGAGGGGAAAGATCGCACAATTGATTCAATGTTTATTTACTTGTGCTAACAAATTCCTTAACAGGGAGACATTTAGTTTAGTGTTACCAGCATTTGCAAGTTAATATCTTCAGTAAATCTTCGTGAGTGTCAAATGAAGGCAGCATGTATGAATTTTCATCAGGCACCGAAGGAAAACATTTGTAGATGATGATCAGAGTTTGCCGAATGTCAGACTAATGTGTAATAATATTACTGCTACAGTATCTACTATAACATGATGATGCATGCTTCATTAATACATTCATTAGCTCGGGCCTATTAGCTTTACATTTGTCTATAATTGGATGCTACACTTGCACACTCACAAGTTAATACAACACACAACACAAAAGATGAATGTGTTTGAATTGTAATCATACAACTATCTTATTTAAAGATATGTTGATTGACGGCTTTAATCGGCTTCATAATTTGAATCATCTTAATTCACAAAGTTGTGATTATAGTTTGATGTGTCTGTATGAATCAATAGAACATTGTGCACCATCATATCTTTCATTTTGACTACATTCACTGATCAGGATTCATTTATACTGTCTGAATGAGTGAAAACAGTTCTTTCATATTAATACTTGATCAGAACCAATCATCAGTAAGAAGCTGTAAGACGCTAAAACAATTCAGAACATCCACTACAAGCCCAGTGACATGCGTTTCATCGGTGACACATCAGGCAATTGATATCTGTGATACTGGATCCAGCAAGTGTGCCACATATGGCAAAGAGGTGTTCAATTGATTCTTTCTTCTTCACACGTCATCCTTTCACCGCTGCCTCTCAGCTATGGGAGGACCTGAATAGCAGGGAGAAGATGCATGTGAAGCAAGAAGGGAGGCATGAAGAAGAAAGCAGAAAATAAAACCTGTGTCTTTAGTGTAGGCTTTGGTAATACGGTCATGTGAATTACAATCATATTTAAATGCATGCAAGTTACCTCCATACCCACATTCAGTAGTGTAATGTGATCTGCTGTCATAGTCCTATATATGTGTTAACCATAAAGATACCCTGTGGAGTTTATGACCACTATTAGCGCAATGGAAAAAATCTTTATAAATGGTTTCACAATTGATGATGATGATTTACAGTTGGCAGTTATGCGCCAAGAAATGCAGCAATGTGTCTCCATAGGCAGTTTATAACTGCTAGCTAGTAAACATGGACATAAACATTGCATGTTTTATGAGGACCGACATGCATTCAACCTTTTCTTTAGTCCTCAAGGATTCATGTTATGCATATAATTGGTGAGGAACTCTTAATGTCGACTTTTGTCATCTGTGTACAAAAGAACTCCATAGGGCTACTTTAATTGAATTGCTTTGTTGTAAAAAATATACCTCATAATATAATTGTCAAATTAAGTTATTTTAGGAATAGCCAATTTAAAAAACACTTGTGCCGATACTTAAGATTGTATCAGAATTGGTGGGGCGTGCTAGCAATTCTGCAAAATCAGTGAAGATGGTGCATAGCCTTTTCACATATAGGATCTACATATATTTACTAATATAACTGTCTTTTATCCACATTTTAACCATGTAAAAAAAAGAATTTGCAGCTGAACAGATGATTTACTGAATAAGGTGTTGTTTTCATAATCAACACATATAGCAAGCTCTGGTGGATGAGCTCTGTGGCCTCTGTGACCGGTGTAATCATCTGCACAGTTTGCAGGATGTTTAACACTGCATGTGGGACATTTTCATGAAAAGAGCAGAATTGGTGTTGTGTTTCTGACTGTCCTAATCACACTGATTAGTTGCTCTGGTCTGCTGGGAGGAGGATGTCCAACATGTGTACTAAGCGGACATTTATTTGCCCTGCTGACACTGCTTTTGCCTCTTTGATCTGGAACCATGCTGGTGCCAAAATCACTAGCTAAACTTGTGCACATATAGCCCAAGACTCTCCCCCCTGTTTTCTTCAGGGTTTTTGCAGCAGGATTCAGATGACAGTTCATATACTGTAGCTCTCTGTTTTGTCAGCTCATTTCCCTTAGGTTTGCAACAAAGGCTTACATTACCCTTAAAGGTGACTCTAATTAGTATTTAGCAGGGGAAAAGGAAAGCTCCCTGGCACCCTGTGTGTCTTAATTACACGGTTGTGTCACTGTGGTGACAGTGGTGTGGGGACTGACAAAGTGCAGGTCGTTCCACAGTCTAGGGGAGACCTCTAATGAGCTTGTTTTTCTGTCTGATTGCAGAGTTGTTGTCTTGATTTGACATGCTACTGGGACAAATTACACAATCAAAAAGCCCCAATACACATGATGTCTTTGAACGAATGATGCAATTAAATGGCTTGGAAATGTCAGTTTATCAGCGTCCAGAATGTGAGGACAAAGTAGACATAAAATCTGGTTAGTGATTGTAGTGATTTCATTCATAATATGGTTCATTTATCTGAATGTCGACATATCATTTCAATATGCTGATTTATTGTGTGGAACCTTGACTGTTTTGGAATAATTTGCTACAAGAAGCTTTTTGTAATCCCACAATTTCACATCCCATTTATTTTCACGACTCATTTACATGTATTGGTGATTGGCTGTCCTGGTGTTTGAAGGCCAGATCAAAGGTTGAGCAATATTTATCCTTCAATGGAGATAACAGAAAAAGCAGGCAGGCATGTTTTCTGTTTTACCACTGTCGGTCTGTAAAAAAAACACCTACATTTACTGTAAAGGAAAAAAGGCTAAATAAAATGCTACAAGACATTGTAAAAGCCACAATCCCATCAAAAGTAAATGAGCTCTGTCTCTGTTGCATTTTTACAATGAGCACAGTCTGCACAGATGTAAGTAAAAAAAACAGGCACTGAAAATAACACTGTAAAATAACCCCATTATATGTGTACTACTGTTATACTATAAAGTCCACATTAGCATCATTCTGGGAAAATAAACACAACAGTGGTGTTATGAAAATATCACTCGTCACCGGTTTGAGTTTCAATAATCAGGATACATGTATTTATTATCCTTGCAAGAATGGAAGTAGTCATCACATACAGAGCATGTGGGACAACTCGTTCCCAGAACAGTGTCTTTCACATGCTGGGTTCGAGTTATGTGGGAGCCAATGGGAGCTCCCACGGATGCAGTGAAATCATACATCTGTGGGGGTCGCTAATACATTACCAACAACCATTATTTTAATCACAAATAATGCATGTGTCAATGCAATGAGTATTATTTACGTTAACGAGGTAAATAGGCTAAAAGAAAAACATGTTTTCCAAAAGAACTACGCATCTCTTAAATGACAATATGCCTGCGCTGCACCTCCAAGGTGCGCTATACATTATTGCGCAATCTATGCCTGTGAGCGTGCTGCGCGAGCCGAGATGATGTGTGTGTGCGTAGTTGAACCTTTTCATATTTAAGTTTGTAATAAGTAGAGGGCTGCTGCTGTGTGTGGTGTGTGTGTATGTGTGTGTGTGTGTGTGTGTGTGTGTGTGTGTGTGTGTGTGTGTGTGTGTGTGTGTGTGTGTGTGTGTGTGTGTGTGTGTGTGTGTGTGTGTGTGTGTGTGTGTGTGTGTGTGTGTGTGTGTGTGTGTGTGTGTGTGTGTGTGTGTGTGTGTGTGTGTGTGTGTGCGTGCGTGCGTGCGTGCGTGCGTGCGTGCGTGCGTGCGTGCGTGCGTGCGTGCGTGCGTGCGTGCGTGCGTGCGTGCGTGCGTGCGTGCGTGCGCGCGCGCGTTAGTTTTAAAGACCCCCATAGAGCTCAGTTTATAACTCGAACCCTGTTCACATGCTTACAGTATAAACAAGAGAGGGTCTTACACAGTCACAAGATGCAGAATACCGGTTCAAAGCAGTATTCTATGCTTAGTTCAGATTAGCTAAAGGCCCACGTAAGCAATAAACATGACAGTCATATGTCTATCTCCATAGAGGCTGAATCATCATGTTCTTCTGGGTAATCATACATCCTGTTACGTACACAGCTACGTAGGGCCTTTGTTATCATGTGCTACTCTGATATGGGAAGAGTACATTCAGTATTTTCCCAACAGTGGTTTTCTCTATATCAACCCCTTGTCAACCTTAATGTTATGTATGCAATATATCCATAGACTGTACAGATAATGGACATTGTCTCTGTGAAGTCACCCATACTGTAGCTTTCAGAAGAGCTGTGGTGAAGCTCAAAGTGGAAGGCTCTGGTGGTCAGCATCTTGTCTAATTCCTGGCTAATACAAAAAAGAGCATCACCGGTGACATTTAGACAGGCAGCAAGCCGCTAACAGCCTGAGACGGCACCCACCTGTCCCTACTAGCATCAGACCCCTAATAATGAGTAACTTTAAGGCTTAGTACAATTAAAATGGATGAGTTAAATACAAATGTCCCCCCTTTACATTTGCCCTGAATAGCGAAATTAGCTTCGAACACCAAACATTATTTTTGCTGCAGAGTTGGGCTTTGTAACATGGCGTCCCATTTGGAGCCAGCTTAAAATGGCCATGGTATGAAATGCAGTTTTTGGCTCCTCACTGCCCAGGGGGTTGCTGCTTGATATTCCTCAAAGGTTGCCTAGTGACAGCGGCGTAGACCTATTATTGACCCTTGAAGAAAATGGATCTTGACAAGGACTCAAAAGATGTACGGCTATAGGATGCACCTCTCAGAGCAACAGCTGTTTACCATGCTTCTTTTAATTTGTGCTCTCGAAGTAAAACAAAAGTCTTGGCACATCTGTGTTGTCATGCTGTACCAGCAAACCTGAGTCACATCTTTCTTCATGAATTGGCTTCATGCAATTCTGAGAAGTAGGGGTCAAATTAGGGCTGTGCAATTAATCGTATTTTAATCGCAATTACGATTTTGGCCTGCCACAATTACGAAAACAACATAATCGAAAAAAACGATTATTTTGCTTTGCTTGGTTGTGACAGTGCACTGCAACATATTTGATCTAATTTATTTGTATTTATCATATTTATATATGTTTAGTAGCTTGTTGAATTGCGCTCCAAAATATTTGTTGATCTTGTTTATTGGTATTTATTATTTTGATATTATTTATTTAAATGTATCATTTATTTTTGTATTGGTTTTTCAGTTGAATTATACGTTCAGGGTAATCAACAGTTAAAAAGATACTGTTCAAATTATTATTTGTATTTGTTTTAAAGTTCAATAAATGGATGTTTTCAAAGTCAATGAATAATCGTATTTAATAATCGTGATATCAATTATTGACCAAAATAATCGTGATTATGATTTTTGCCATAATCGCACAGCCCTAGGTCAAATTATTTTTTGAAAGCAAGGAGACAGAAATTGAAATGTTGTAAAAAATGTAATACATTCAATAAAAACTGATAGCATTCGAAATAAAACATGCAAATGAAAATTGCAAAGCACGGACCATCTGTAAGAATCATATTGTTGAACTTACCGTACTCAATATGCTGCTTCATATTGCTAATAATGTCCAGAAGAATGCATTGAAACAAGACTATGGGTAAATAAACCTGGTTTGTAGTCCCTGGGAACACGAGTGTCTGCCTGAGGGTGGTGCCAGAGGTAAGCTGATGTTATTTGAGATGATCCTGTGGAGAGCATCAATACGAGTTTTCACTGCCTTTTCAAACTTCATGTGTAATTGTGGACTTTTAGATCTCAGTATAGCATTGACAAAAGGTCAGAGGCTCACTATAGAAACAAATATATATTTCTGTTAGTTATCTGTGCATAATTCATATTCACAGTATACAAACAACAAGACATATGCACATGAGCGCTCCTCAAGTCCCACCATGAGGCCAACCTCTTCACCTGAACACACTCCTCACCTCCTTCACACACTAACTCTTCACAATTGAAGACTTTCCATATTTGGATACTTCTCACCTATGGGTTAAATTGTCAACACAAGAAGTCTATATGCTAAAGTCATCTGAACACCTCCACCATGCTTACATTATTGAGGCTTTTTTTTTTTCTTTTTTTTTAGCCTTTATTTATACAGGTTTAAAATCTCATTGAGACACAAGGTCTCATTTCCAAGAGAGACCTGTCAGTGGTAACACTACCACACAAAGTTACAGACAGACAGGACACTAAACACAGAGGCAACAATAAAATACAACATCGTAAAAAAAGTAGTCATTGAAATCCATAGAAAGTATTCAGGTAAAGCAGGTGCAAACACCCACAGATGATTTCTCCAGCTTTTTTAAAATTAGTTTAAAATCCGTGATGGGTATCAAACTGGTCAGCTTAAGTTCCTGCTGAAGTGTGTTCCAGGTCGAGGGGGCAGAGTATGATATGGCTTTCTTTCCAAGCACCGTGCGAACTGAGGGGACGGACAGAGTGATGTAATGTTGAGATCGTAGGCTATAGCTGTACTGTTTGTGTGATATGTAAGTGGATATGTAGAGGGGCAGCAGTCCAAGCATAGCGGTATAGATGAATTTGTACCAGTGCAGTGATCTGCGCATTGATAATGATGTCCAGTTGACTAAAGAGTACAGCGTGCAATGGTGTGTGAGGGGTTTACAGTTTGTTATGAACCTCAGAGCCCCATGGTAGGCAGCGTCCAGCAGATGAAGTGAGTGAGCTGAGGCGTTCATGTACACAACATCCCCGTAGTCCAAGAGCGGCAAAAATGTGGCAGCTACAAGCCGTTTCCTCGCACTTGTGGAGAAGCAGGCCTTATTTCTAAAAAAGAATCCCAGTTTTAATTTCAATTTCCTTAAGAGATTGTCAATATGCTGTTTGAAGCAGAGATTTTCATCTATAGTGATGCCTAAGTATCTGTAGGTGTTAACAGCTTCAATGGGGTTATGCTGTGCAGACATCATGCAGGGAAGAACAGTTGGTAACCTTTTCTTATTGGAAAACAACATGACTTTTGTCTTATCTGAGTTTAACACCAACCTAAGGTGGAACAGATGTGACTGAAAAGTGTCAAAAGCAGACTGCAGACGTTCAAATGCAAGGGCAACAGTGCTAGCACAACAGTACACAACAGTATCATCTGCATATAGATGTACAGAGGCATCAATGCTTTTACCCACATCATTTATATAAATAGTAAAAAGGGTCGGTCCCAAGACCGAACCTTGAGGAACACCTCTGGGCACATTAAGAAAGCTTGAGGAGAGACCGCTGAATTTTACACATTGCTTGCGATTCGAAAGGTAGTTTTCAAACCAACCAACAGCTTGGTCAGACAGGCCTATATGAGATAACTTCTGGCATAGAATGCCATGGTCCACAGTATCAAAAGCCTTGGATAAGTCTATAAAAAGGGCAGCACAGTAGCTCTTTGCGTCCAAGAATGTTTTAACAGAATGTTTTGTGAAAAGCCTTCAATGTCAATTTCAGGGCAATATATGAAGTTGTCGAGCAACATAAAGCCTCCCAAAGCATCATAAAAGCTGTTCACACTCCTCAAGTTAAGTGCATTATGTAATCTCCTCTCTCTCTTATATAACCCCAAATGCATGAAACAGGTGGCTTACTGCAGCACACTTTGACCATGATACACTTGAACAAACACTGACTCTCACGGCGTACACTCTCAAAGCACATGTGGCCCTTTAGCACCTTTCTACTGCTTTAATTGCCCTTATTATTTGCGACTCTTTATTGGTGGTTGAATACAAAATTGGTGGAAGGATTCTGCAGCAAAGGATAATATTATTATCATAATGACACAGCTGTGGCTTCAAAAGGCCATTCAGTCGTTTTTATATTAAAAAATAAGTCACGTACAATTTGATCATATTGTAACTAATTGAAGAATTTCACAAAAATGGGAATCTGCTGACAAATAGGAAAGAATAAAAAAGCTGCAGTATTCCAACACGTCCTTATTAACATAGAGGCTTGTTCGGGACGTGGCAGCCACTTCATGTTGCACAGTGAGTGTTGCACAATTAGGCCCCTCTCAAATGACTACATACAATATGAATTGGTGGCTGTGGAGAGCAGGGTGACAGACAGCAGAGCGAGAGGATAACGAGCTCTTAGTAGCTACAAATCTAACAAGTGCATAATGTGCCGCTGGAGTGACTCAAACGCGCTCTGTTATAATTGGACAGGTCTCCTGAATGTTATTGGTTTCCTTTTCCTCAGACACCTTAACTGCTACATCTCTCAGAAACCACGCATTCATTACTGTCAATAGTACTAGTGTATGTCCTTGTTTGACTGATCTGGGGTTTATTTAATAACTTGCCGCCACTCACCCCTGTGAGACTACACTCTCATTTCAATGTTTGATCACTCCTCAGTGTGTGATTGTGGAGCGTCATTTTGACATAGATGTTGCCTCTGAGATTTGCAGCTACACAGTCATCATTTAGGATTCATTAACTGTTTATGAATGTAGGGATATGTTCATTCTTCCAATTCCCCTGTCTTTCTTGTCACATTGCCTACATTATATGACTTGCCACTGACACAAATAACATTGATTTATCTTGTATTTTATTAGAAAGTGGCTTAAGGCAAGAACAGAGAGACAAAGAGACGCACAAAGAAGTGTTGATTCTGCATTTAGTGTGAAAAGGCAAAGAAGTTTGGTCTATTGTTCTGCTATATGTGTAAGCAGTAAACAGTAATCACTGTTCATAGATTAAGTATGGAAAAACTATTAAAATACATGTTGTCTCCTTACCTGTGTGCATTCTATTATAGGCACATCTAGATCGCTTAATAAAAAAAAGGTGCAAGGTAAAACCAGACGCCTTCATAAGGAGCACTCACAGACACGAATCAGGAGGGACATGAAACACGGAGAAATCCCTCAGCTAAATGTCAGATGGTGCTAATAAGGGGAGCTTTTTATCCTTTGTTGAACTGAGGTGTGTGTGTGTGTGTGTGTGTGTGTGTGTGTGTGTGTGTGTGTGTGTGTGTGTGTGTGTGTGTGTGTGTGTGTGTGTGTGTGTGTGTGTGTGTGGGTGAGGAGATGTGTACTTTGTAAAGGAGGGCCGATTTTAATCAGCATAAAGAAAGGATTTTTCAAGGATAACACTCATCAAAATGATGAAGAAGGAAGTGTTCTCGCTTCAGTGTCATTTCCAGCAATGGACACTTGAAGGGAAAAAAGGAATATATTGAAGGCAGTGGCTTGGCTTTTTCAAATAAATCCACAGTATTTACTGTTGTATTGGCTTCAGCTCTGAGCCCGAGGAGCTCATGCAAAATGAAAAGCAGTGGCATTGATTTAATGACTAGTTTTGACTCGGTACACATAATCACTCTGTCGCTATCTGTCTTTCACTCTTTTCCTTTCCTCTCAGGGCTTGTCCGGCTCAACCCAATTTAAGAGTGTGTGTGTGTGTGTGAGCAAAACTAGAACAGATTACAATAGGCCTGTGTCATACAAACTCTGAGCTTCCAATGCTTTTGCTATACATTCTTGACAGTAGGAGGAGTCACGCTCATTTAAAGACCTCTAGAGATGATCTCTCCTCCCAACCTCCACCACCACCACTACCACCCACCACTCACACCTACCGTACCTCTCGGGGAAGAGAGTCGAGGAGAGAAAGCATGGAGGGGAGGGGTGGAGGGAGAGAGAGAAGAAAAACAAATCAAGAGCCATAAGCTCCTTGAAATGAGCCTGTTGGAGTATGAGGAACGGAGAGAGGGAGACAAAAGATATACAACAGAGACAAGGGGGTGGAGGAGGACTTTCTCCAGCTCTGTGTTTTTTGAAAAGTGGTAAGTCTTTGACAGTTTTCCTCCAGCGCCAGTCGGAGGACTACATTTTTGTTTTCTCTCCAGGAGGAGAGTTAACAAAACGAAACTTTAACAAGACAGTGCAACTGACAAGAGGCATTAAAGCAGATTAAAAGGGTGACCAGAGGTTACCAAAGCAATGGAAGCGGACTCCAAGAAGCATCGATTTAGGAAGGGTCGGAGTGCAACCTTCAGCATCGATGGCTTCAATATCACCATAGGTAAGACATCACAGGGTAGGCAGAACAGGAGGAAAGGTGAAGTGTGTTTCCATGTGAGCAAGATGCAGGAAAGTGTGTGTGTGTGTGTGTGTGTGACAGGAGCATCATTACGTGTGTGTGAGGTGAGAGAGAGTGAGAAGCAGAGCAATGAGGCGACATCGTTAAACACATCACATTTCAGCCCGCTGCACAACTCGCCACGTTAGTCCTTTCTACTGAAGTTGATGCTTGTCGCTGTAATACAACCACACCATGGAAACAAGGAGACTTCACACTAAAGCTCTGCTGCTGACGTCACCAGCAATTCATTCTATTGTCTTGACAACCAGAGTGTTGATGAACTTATGTGCCACTTGGCTTGTTTTTGGTGGAGTGCTCATGAAAACTCTCATAGGAGTGAGTGTTGAACTGTGCTGAACATAGAGGCATATCATTTGTTCTGTGCTGGAGATGGTGGAGGAACTGCGTCTGGAAATCTGTTCTGTCGGTAGTTCATGAGAAGTTGTTTCACAGCTTTATTGTGCACATCGCATCGGTAGAGTTGAACCTAATAACTGGATTTTGCTCATGGACATGGGTTTGTGAATCCAACACTGAATCATCAAAGCAGAAAACTGTCCCTCTACTCTTTGCCACTCCCCAATCAGTGTGGTCACAGCAGGGGTTTGCCACAGCTGACACCTGCTGGGACATAAAGTGCAACAAGCTTAAAAGTTTCAACAAACAGATAGCTGCGACTAACCCAAACCCTGTTCTATGGATAAGGGGAAGCAGTGTCGGATTTGTCACCCAATTGAGAACCGTTCCTACAACTTTGCAAAGCATTTTACGGTCATTCAGCTTCTTGTTTTGGATTTGCATCCCCCAACGTTACTGTTGTGGTTCAGTCTCACTGAATGTAGCAGCTTTTCAGATGTACCAGCTGTTTTCAGCAACAAAAGCTCTTAGTTATACACCTACACAACCCACCTAGCAAAAATAACAGTGAACACAAAACGTTATGTAATGGTGAACATCGTGAAGCTTTTAAAAGAGCTAGACTCACCTACTCAACAAACCTTCCAGTTACTGGATGTGATTATATTCTTTAATGCCATGCACATCAGATACTGTACAGATTCTGCTCTTGACATTTCTGTAGAGTCAGGGACTTTCAAGTCAACTAAAATAAATACTTTACCCACAAAATTACAGTTTGTATAATGTATATCAATTATTCATCCTGTGTTGTTGTGAAATCTTGAAGAAGACTGTTTTATCACGTGCCTCCACGGTGACCTAAGAATTACTTTCACTGTGGAGGCAAAACTAACTTTGTCCTGAATTCAAATGAACATGGGTTGACTTATTGATTAGCAAATGTTTATTCTGAGCTACAAATGTTCCTGAAATAGCGTCTCCATGTTGGTCTGGTCGTTGCCGACTACTGGGTGCATCCGAGTTACATCATGGTGCCTGTATGAAGCTTCACCTTGATTGAACTGTGGGCCACTGGCTTAGTGCTGTTGTTATTGCTTTGAGTCTAGACATACTTTCTCTGTATGATCTGTAATATACTGATAGGATGTGGAGTGTTTCAGTGTTAATGTCACGAGGTCACAACAAAGGAAGAGAGTGACGCGGACGCCATCAAACAATTTCCAGGTATCATTTTAAAAGCAGCCCTAAAAGATTTTATGATCCCACAGAAAATAGACTTTGGATTTTCCGCTCGGTTGGACACATCCTGTTACCTAAAAAAAAAACCTGCCTCTATCACATGTGGCCTATATCACCTCCATACTACCAATAAGCATGGCAGTTGTCATGGTAACAAACAAGTGTCACAATCAATTGCTCACTGGGGCTAGGGTCCAGTCTGCATCTCCTCCTCTGAAGCGTGACTCCTCAGCGCTGGTAGCTCATTGCCTGGCTGGACACCTTGTGTTCATTCCTCCATTAAACTCTGATCCTCAACTGCAGCTGGCAGCCTCTGCTCGGGTTCCCACTGAGGTGTTTAGTCGTGTGTTAGGGCTTGTTAGCTTTGTTATCTTTTGAGGATGTCACAAGGCTCATGTGGAGAAAACACATTTGAGCTTTTCAGCTCATCATTTGAGGTACAGGGCGTCAGGCTTTGGTTTGTTTATGTGTACATGTATGTTTGGTATCTTATGAGTTCTTTTGTGTCTGTAGTTCATTCCTGAATGTATGTCTTGGTTATAGCAAACCCAGTTATGCTTGGTGACAATTTTGAAGATTTTTGGAAGAAATGTATGATTTTATTTCTTAATATCTTTCGTGCTTGACACATTATAATAGATTTTTTTCTGAGATATGTTTTACATAGAGATCTCTCTGGCTTTCTGAATTGCAAGACTACAAAAGTAATTACTTAATATTGTCTCCTAAAAACTGATTACCATTTTATAACTCTGCATGAAGTCAGTGATCTGAAACGTTATCAGTGCATCAAAAACAAACATATATTTAGCGAACAGTAATCAGGAAAGGCTTGCAGATTGTTAAGCTCTTCCTAAAATAGACACAGTATGGCTGTACTGTAAATGTGCTCTGGGAAATATAGCCTGTATTTCAGGAATACTATAAAAGATGCACAGTATAGCTTTATGCATTTAATTCAGTTTAATAAGTACATATTTCACTTTTACTATACGTTTTGACAAGGTGTTGCCTACCGAGAATCATTGCATCATTCACCACTGACCTTTTCTCCATTTTTCTTTACACATTCTTTACTTGCCATTTTAATTTTCAGCAACCAGCAGTTTGGTAGCTTGGTGACATTTTGCAATCTAATCAATTCAATTCCACTTGTTTCAAGAGGATAATCCACTTAGTGCCAATGCTACGTTCCTGGAAGTCATTGGTACATTTACAAAAACATCTTTAGATTTAAATTCCCAATAGTTTAATTAAAAGACACGTACAGTACAGCACACAGTGTGCTGATTTGGTGTACTGTACCAGATTTCACAACAACACAACATCTGTCTGTCTTTGTCAACTCACCAGCATACATGTATTGATCAAATATACCAATACAAACATGTGAAATGAAACAGCATGACATCAAATGACTAATTATAAAACTTTGCCAAACACACATTATAAAATAACTCTGATTTAATGTGACAGCCTTGTCTTGTTTCACGCTCCCTTTCCCTAAATATTAGACTGAATGCATCGTGTCAACATTTTAAAGTTCAAAACGAGTTGCTGTCAAATTATTTATTTAATGTTTTAATTATTGCTTCGCAAGGAAAAGGTAACATTAAGGATTATAATGCCGCCCCTCACTCTCTCTGTTTCGTGTCCTTTCTCTTGTTTGTTGGGAGGAAAAATCAGCTTAAATCTAAACTGGAGGAGTTCAGATTCACAGGCGAACTTTATCCACATGAAAGAAACCTTATGTCTGTTTCCATGGTGAGACCATTGTGCTGCTTTTCTGTGTTCTACTTATTTTTGGCAGTGGCTTAATCCTAAATATTTCCCAATTTAACCGACAGCATCAATTTGTTAGACTTTCTCTGTCTGGTAAATGTGCTCATCTTCCAAACTCACTGAGAAAATGATGCCGTTTATACATTAGACTTCTTTGAAATCTGTTAAATCACAGGAGAAATGTTACGTTTTTCACAAGCTGATTGAGGGTCCGTACTGAAAAGACCTTTAGGTGTCAATTGATGGATGTGTGACCCTTTAGCATTCAGTAAATAAGCTTTCAATTTCACTCCAGTGGAGCAGGATGGATCTGCATCTAGACTTCTTATGGAAGATTGTAGTCTGTCAGAAAAAGATAACACAGGTAAGGTTTGGTATGGATAATAGTAATACTTACTTACCATGTTAACGTCTAAGGCCCCGTCCACACGGAGACGAAACGGGTGTTATCCGCTATAGTTCTTTATCGTATGGATGGTTCGTCCACACGAGGCCGTAACGGAACCGCGGAAATGGAGCCCTCAAATGATAATGCATCCCAAAGTGGGAAGGTCTGGTAACGCTTGCGGCACAGTGTGTACGCCCTAAACGATCATAGCCCCGCCTCTCCCCACCTCTCCTGCTCACCCCTGCGTCACCCGCGTCATTGGTGATGGGTTTCGCCAACAACAACAACAATGGTGGATCACAGGGTTGCGTTCGTGCTCCAGACGCTACTGACCATGATACAGATGTTAGTGCAAAATCTACAGCTCCTCTACCACAACAATCAGCAACAAGTGGACATGGAGAACTACATGTTTCTAAGTCCACCGCGGAGAATAACCAGAAGGGCAACCAGGCAACCATGGCAACCATGCTCGGGGGGTCTTCTTCGCTGCTTTTGGTGTATTTTGTGGCGGAAGTCCAGCGCCCCTTACAGGCCCGGCATATGTACTACAGCGCCTCCAGCGGGTCAAGACGGACACGTTTCTTGAGCCGATTCCGTGTGGACGGAAGACTTTTTTAATATCGACATCGGTTAGTTTTCATTTTCGTTTCCGTGTGGACGGGGGCTAAGTTAACAGCTTTAGGGATATAAAGCGTGGTTCAACATTTACCAGACGGTTTCCAAACCATATGACAGTTAATTTGTGGGATGGCAAACTAAAGTGCATTTTGTGTTTGGACTTGTGTTTTCAGGATAGGAAAATAGTACAGCCACCTGTAAACAGATTGCATAAAAAAGCAAATATTGATTTTCCAAAGGTTGAAATGAGGTGTGTGATGCAATTACATGATGTCATGATGAGTTTATATCATGAGCCATATTCCTGTAGGTTAGTGGAGAACATAAGGCCATCTTGCATAAAGGTACGAGCTTTGTTGTTAGCATAAATGTGCGTAAATGCTATAACTCAGTGAGAGAGTTTTGTCATGAAATAAAATGCTCCGGTCGTAGTAAGCATCATATTTCTTCTTCACGTTTTTGCTTTATGATCATTTATAGATACATTTCTACAAACATTTCCAATCAAAATACGTATAGTTCATCTCCTCTGCGAACAGGAAAATAAAAATGGTGGGGGACACACAATATTACCTTTACAAGCAGTTATCAGAGCAACAGAAAAATACGACAATTGACATCCTTTTAATGCCTTGGAAAAACGTTGTCATATAACATTTTTTATCTCCCAGTAGTTATAGATTGTTCAATTTACTGGACATGGAAAATCTGTGGTCAATCTGATTATTGTTATAAGCCAAACATTATTGCTCCTATTCATCACAGGCTGCTCTGCAAGCGGAAGAGATTTAATGATGCCTACGAACAAACACATGCATCTTTAATATCGCAAATGGCCTTTTCTAAGTCTTTTATCCCACTTTATAATGTGTAAAAATGAACTGTCACAATAGGATGTTCATTGTAGGAATATAATTATAAATGCACAGCTGCAGACTGATACAGAAAAGGACTGTAGAAAAGCCTCAAGCTGAACCGAAGGTCATTCATTTCTGCTGCCTGTACAGATCCATTTACGGACACAAACGTGAAGATGGTACACTATAGAGTCCAGATCACTAGGACAAAACTAGAAATACCATTTCTGGAACATGAACCAAAGGAGGGAAGGACAGAGTAGATGATGGTAATTACAGACAACAGAATATTAAAGCATTTTATCACAGACTGTTCAGGAATAAAGATATCTTACAATGAATACAATTAAATGAATTTGTCTTTATTTGAAGACAGCTGTGAGTTTGCATTGGGCCAATTTGAAAATTGGGAAATGATGACTCAGGCTGCTCTTTTATCTCAGGGATCTGGAAGGTATTTTCCTTCTTATGAAGGTCCACAAAGGACAGAAAAAAGCCCCATCTCTGATAAGCCTGATCATCCACCCGTTGTGAAACTAAGCTTTGAGCAAGCAGACATCCGTCTCAATCCGTGATTTAGTCCTACTGTGAGTCAGGCTAAGAGTCAGAGGCGGTGCTTCAGTGAGCTCGTAGTGGTGCTCTGTCACCAACTAGGACACCATCACGTTACATTGGTTTTTTTGTAAGCATGTATGGATATTTTTAGCATTCTATTTATGAACACTCAGTCATATTACAACTGTGTAGTTTGTGCATTTAAATTGTCTTGTTGGTAAAATGTGTAAATATGTAGTTTTCCATTTAATTAAATCTATGAAGTGCTTTCTCATTGCTGCTACTGCTGCTTGTATCACGCCTTTTAGTTATGTGTGCCTATATCTATTTATATTACTGCAGCGAGAGAAGCCTACGTAGTTTTGTTACCTATATATGATGATAATAAAGATATTCAGATTTGAATGTGATTCTGATACCCAATAGTCCTTCCAAAAGACATTTTGCTTGTCCTGGACAATCCATGAAGTAAAATAAATGTGTGATTTGTAGCCTGCAGACACTTGGCTTCACCAGCAGTGATGATGTAAGCTCCATCACATGTAATCCTGACTGTTCAGAAGAGTTGTAGTCATTAGTTGCATTGTTTTGTGAAATGAAGCTCTTTACAAGGAGATGATAACGCACTCTGCATTCACCTGCAGACGACCTTTTCACAAAGTCAGACTCATTTACTTTGATGGCTATGTGGGAAATATATAATGACCTGATCAGGCAGAAAGACCTTCAGGTAGAATACGTTTTTGTTAAAACTTGAAAACTTGTGACCTCTTCTGAGTGCTTTTCTTTCTAACTTCCCGGGTTAAATTCCAGGAAAAAACCTCAAATGTGCCCTCTTTCTGGTCTTACCCGACTCTTTATGAAACAAGAATAGAAAAAATACCACCAAGACCAAATTCATATTTAGTTTTTTAACTGGGGAACACATTTATTGACATTCTGTTGTCGGAGGGAGGGTTCTGTCTTTCTTAAGCTGGCATCTAGTGGCTGATAAAGGAACTGCATCTTGGGGCACATAGCCCTCAAACACTGTGACAGATGCAGCCTTATCAGAAAAATGGACTACAGTGTGCGTCTGTCAGGCATGTACTGTTGTACTATATTGTTATACTGTATTTTTGACTTGTTGACTTAATAAAGTTTGTCTTTCTGCTCTCATACCAGGTGCTTTTTAACCTCAAAACACCTTCTAGATGTGGGTGCATATTTGACCATACACAGTTAACTCTACAAACTGTGTGCAGTGTTTAGTGGGCAGAAAATAAATGGAAAAGTCTGTGAGGGCAAGATGCTGTTGATGCTCATTAAAGTAATTGGGCAGCATGTCGCTATTTGGTTTTGCGGTTATGCAAGTAACAGTCTGAACTAATAACCTTTCTTCAGATTTCCATGTACACTGTGAAAACTCATACTGTTTTTGTTGCACATTTAAAGATGGCACATCATTTTGCAGCAAAACAAAACTTACAGACGAATAGATTTTCACATAAGCCTCAAATAACCCATATTTTCTGCCATTATTTTATTGTTGTCATCTATATTTCTTCTTCCAGTGGCAAATGAAGAAGGAGAGAGCTCCAACAGACCACAGGCCAGTTTTGCACGTAAGTGTTATCACTATTAGACATACTATATTAATTTCATATAAATATAACTATTTATAAATAATAAGATATAAGCTACTAAGACTTCTGACCAACTCCATGAATTGACATGTTATTAAAGCATTATAAATAAATAACCTAACAACATGATTTT
This sequence comes from Trematomus bernacchii, assembly GCF_902827165.1. NCBI lineage: Eukaryota > Metazoa > Chordata > Actinopteri > Perciformes > Nototheniidae > Trematomus > Trematomus bernacchii. Next base: position 350,730 of record NW_022987599.1, read on the forward strand.
CCAGAAATAATTAGCTGTTACTAATAATCATCTCATTGTCTGTATGTTTTATTGGAAACTGTTTCTTACCAAAAGTAAATGCATATTAAATAAACAAATACTGTTAATACTAATAATATTAATACTGATTATATCAACATTATATATATTCTGTTAGTATATTTTATTGTCATAAAAAAAGAGTACAGATATGAGATCAGGGACTAAATAATGGTTGTGTAACCGTGCAACAATGATAGTCCACTAAAACTACAGCAGAATAAGTGGTAGTAGAAGTGGAAATAGTGTAGTTAACTACTTTGTACTAAAAGTGATCCTTAAAAACTAGCATTGACAGCCTACAGCCACATGGGGGCAGCATTACAAAGGCGTACACTTGTCTTACTCCCTTTTACTGAGACTCTGAAAGCCATGCAGTGGAGATTCAACAACACTCCTTTTGTTAAACACAGCCATGTTTACAACTAACACCTGTGTCACAAATTGAATTGTGATCCATGGCACTATAACAAATAACTCCAATACCACTAAGGCTACCCTCTTTTTGGTACTTATTGAATACAAACAAGATAAATCACAGCATTACACAGTATTCAGACAAAGCCTTTTTGTTGTTTTGGTTTTTTGCAGGCTCAAAGTCCCAGAGTGCTTTATGGAACGCCATCACGGCGGGGATGGGGATCAAAGGCAAAGAGCAGAAGCCCCCCCTGTCGGACCCTCGCAGTCCTGAAGAGATTCTGGCTGACGATCTCCCTGCAGCCGACCAACCAGACGCCACAGAGAAAACAGCCATCAGGTTTGCTGCTTTAGCAATAAATAAATCAAAAAGTTAGTTTATTATCCGCTAATTATTATGGATTCAATCCTGAGTCAGGGTGCAGCGGGACATCGGCAGCCACGTCCAGCTCATTATCTTACACAGGTGTAATTTGCATACACTCGATATTCCTCTTAGCATATAGGGACAAAGAAAGGATATATATATATAAGCTGGCATCCTTCTGCTTTGTGTATTCATTTGGTAATTTTGGACTTTGATTAACTTGATTATTAAGATGCCTGTTGATTTGAAGTAGGCCCTGCTTGCTTTTTATGAAGAGGAAACCTTCTTTCTGAAATGTAACATTCTTGATACACACACACATGCATACACACACGGTGCTAATTGCTATGTATGGCTGCTGACCTCAAGGGACGTGGGCAAGATTGATTCCACCTTGATAACAAGGACTTCAAACCACCATTAACATAATTTGTTGTCACTTTTGGAATATTGAACGTCTTATAACGCCTGATTCCAATTAACCTTGATGGCTCTGGAGACCGTTACAAATGCCGCAGGTGGCGAGAATAGAGCGTTTGTAAGAGGATACTAAAAATGCACCTAGTGTGAGCGATAACAAGCTTTTGATTGTATGCTAAATAGACAAGGAGTTATAGCAAGCCGATTTGGAAAGACCGCTTTTTTCCCCACACGTTTGTATAAGAGATTTATAATTTATGAGGTGTTTGGTACGAGATTGTGAAAATCCCATTTGACTATTGTTTCATTTTCTTTCTCTACCTTCTCTGCAATGTCTCACTGCTGTAACACACACTTCTTCTGTCGTGCTTCTCCATGCTTTCTCACAGGCTTTCTGTTGTTACTCGCCATAGTTCCTTCCTCAGAACGAAGGCCCTTTTTCCAGAGCAGGGGGGTGACAAGGAGAAAGTGATTTTCCACTTGACTGGACTCAGCCTGTTCCTTCATTTTAAAAGCTACAGCCTAGATTTGAAAGAAAAACATAGTCAGCGGAGGGCAGCTAAAAGCACTCTCACCTTCCTCAGAGGAAACAGTTCATTTGTCCGCAGAGACAGTGACTTATTTCAGTGTCATATATTACTGTCATATTAAGACATAGCTTTAGCTTTTAATCAGGCTGGGGCACAATGCCAAGCACAAGCCAAATGCTGCTAAATCTTTGGCTGGAGCTGAACGATTTGCATTTGTCTTCTGGCCGGCATGAGAATGATTTAATTCAGTACCCTACCTGCCAATGTCTGGTTACCTCCGCCAAGGAGCTTAGGTTTGTTTGTCTATACGATTCACACTCCTCAGAAGCCAGCTATCTTCTTCTTTACATCTTTGAAATCCAACTAAGATAAGAGACAGTCTTCGACCTGGAGAGCAGTGGTTAATAGAGGCCAAACCCACAGGGAGTAGTAGGGATCTACATCTGAATGACAGATGGCAAGATTATGGCACAAGGTGATTAAATGACCAAGGAACTAGCAGTAATCCATAAAATGATGTAACCACCATGTCACCTCCGAGGCCAAATGCTGGCTAACGTCCTCCAGGCGATGATAATGAGATTTTATTGGAGAACGGAGCGAGGCATCACGTGAAGTGTGGCAGGCAGGACGGGAGTGAGTGAGTTAAAGGAAAGCAGTCATTACCTTGCGTTGATCGAATGAACATTTTGGTTGTGTTTTTTTCAACCATTGCATTATTTTGCTTAAACTCTTCAGTGAATTTCTCTCCAAGTATTCTAATCACTAATTTATGTTCTTTGCTGGCTGCAGTTAACAATTAAAAAAAAAGCTACTTTATTATCTTTTAACCTATTTTCCAGTTTTCTGATCAGCTGAAAAGCTGCCTGACACTTACGATCCATAGCAGCTGCTGAAATAATTTTGTTTTAACAGCTTTTCCTACAACACAATGGAGTGCATGCCTACTAGTCACACAGTGAGGGACAGAATATGAAGCCATTAGTGTATAAACACACGCTGACTCATCTGTGTGGCTGGTATCATGCTGTTGTTTCTGCTCATTAGGGGTGCCTTATGCATTTTAAAGCACTTGCTTTCCCTCACAATGGGCTACAAGAGAGTTTTAACGCAGAAGATGGAACCTGCACATTTTGAATGTCTTTGTGTAAGGCGTGCTATCGTTTCACTTTTTACCCCAAGGTCCACAGTCACTCACAATTTGACACTTTTAGTCTGCTACTATGTTGTTATGCAGTGTTGCTATCTTTATTGTACTACTTACTTTTCTTCATGAACACGTTATAACTGTAAGGTGTTTTTTCTTTGTTGATGTAATGTGGGAACCAATCACCTCACTTCACCAATAATCAATTTATATGTGATGGTGTTACTATGACTTCCCTCACCCTGATGTTTCCCATTAGGTAGTATAGCATGTCAATGTTTTTTTTAATTGTCTTCATTCTGCCTGCTGAGCCAGATACTGGTTCTCATTTAGATATCAGCATGTGATTTGAATACAGTATCTTCACTCTGATTTCCATCAGTAATCTTTAAATTGCAATTTGCTTTCGCAGCAAGACCTTTTAAAGGGCTAATACATAACAAGCCATTAAGGTTATTGCTATTCTCATCCCAAGAGAAGGGGAAGAGAAAGGGGCAACGTATAGGTTATAACTCATTAGTCAAAATTAGCTTTTTATTACAAGCTAAATACTGTTGTATTCCACAATAGTGATTATTCCATTGCGATATGATGCTAAGAACCAGCATTTGACCATTGTAAAACTTGTAACAGCGAGTCAACATCACTTTCATAATAACATGAATGATATTATAAATAGTAAAATCTCTACTAAAGCACTAATAGTTAGAGAGCTTTAACAATGGACAGTCAGAATACCGTGGTGATCAGAGGCTTACCAAGTGGTGACAAGGGACAGAAATATATATTTGTATTTACTAGATCATTCTGAGTTTTCACGTTGGTATTCACCGTCCACATGTCAACAAAAACAGCGCTTTCATGTCCAGGGATCTGTTCCTCTGTCCTCCCAATAACAAGAAAGTAACAAGAAACAAGAAAGCAATAACACAAACAAACATTCAGTCGCCAGAAGCCTCACAGACACACTCCAGTTATCACAGCCGCTGGAACTCAGACAGTCTTCTGTGGTCAGCTGTGAGATGTATCTGCTGGTTAATTGGACGCCGTGTGCCGCTGTGAACTTTACAGTTGATTAAGGCGGCTGTCTCAATCCTTGCAGCCCACAGTTTTGGAGGCTGACCCGCAGGTTCAGAGACCCCCGCTGACATCCCCTGCGCAGCAACAGCCTCCTTCACTGGCCTCACTAGCCGGCTAATGAGCCTCCGCTGGCCAGTGTGACTGCGAGCACATGGGCGAATGGCAGCGCTATCCATCAATGTGATTGAGGCGTGACCTCACAGTTATGATGTTGAAGAGCTGTATGACTGCCGTGCGCCACATGACGTCACACATCATCTGAATTGTGTTTTTATACACTTTGAATGGGCAGTGTTTTAAGCAACAAAAACAAAACAAAAATGTTACCTATGCCAATCCTCTTATGACTTTCAAAGACAGAATTTCCCTAAGTCTGAACTTCTAGCTGCAGAGACAGTATATAAATGTTGTTTGGGGTTTGCATAGATCAATATGTTTATTCCCTTGTGTCAAACCTTCAACCTTTCACACTTTTTTTGGTTATTGATTAGAGTATAAATCAATAGAGGCTCTTGAGGGTTTTCCATCTTGGTTTATTCAAATATATCTTTTAATAATGTGCAAGTATAAATGTGAGTTACATATAACTCCTTTGTAATCAAACCAATTAATTTAACAATTGTTGATCCACGAATAGTCTTTCCAGGCTTTGCCCAGACAGTACAGTATGTCATTGTCAGGTTAATATAGTAATAGGATCGGAACAGTAATAGGTTGAAGGTTCTTAGGCGGGCAGCAGAGTGAGTCTTCTGTTGTGATGTTTGTCACTTTGAGCTGCGTGAGTTACAGTGAGTGTGGTGTGTCCACAGCCTTGAACCTGAAGTGACCTCATGGACAGAAATGTAGCATCTTTCATGGACTCTTTTTATGGTGGTCAGAATTATAGTCCGGACCGAGACAAAATACAAACGTGTAAATATCAGCAATTGCATCAATAAATAGTGCTTTGAATAGCTTTTTATAACAGTGTGATTTTTGGAGTGTGACAATGTACATTTTTCATAATCTTTTTTATTTTTACTTTAAAGATAACATTGTCCTCTTTGGTTAGGGAAATGTGCCGTCACTGCTCGGATTGAACAGTAAATTGTCCAGTTAATAGAAAAGCAGAATGACGTGGTATTTTGATATACAATTCACTGAAACCCAATTTATCCATGTACTGTAAAAGACAATTGTTTGCATCAGCTCTTCACCAAATTAAAAAGATACACACAGCAGACAAGATATTGGCAATGACTAAAATAACTCTTCTGTGAAAAGGATTCTATTGCTTCGGATCTCAATGAGATAGTACACCCAACGCCAGAGCTATTTGCTCTAAGCTGCTTTAAAGACGTTGTTTGGGTTATCCAGTCTGTATTTAGACTAAACGGTCTCCTCCCAATGGCTCTCAGTAACACTAGCTTAGATAGCCTACTTTACTCTACCTGTCCTGTGGGAATGAGCGATAAACCAGTGGACAGTTGAGGAAATACTCTCCCAAGGTGACATAATTTAGTGACCAAATCAAAAGTGAAACACAGTTATGGTGACTTGATAAGGTGGTCTGAAACTTGGCTGAAATGGGATTGTAATGTTGCTGAAGTAGTAGAAAGTGGACATATTGGTCATAAATGCGCACATAATAAGCCATTATATCAGAATGTCAGTTCAACACAAATAGGAGTGTACAGCCATGCTAGCAGCTGAGATAAGGTTTTACTCTGGCACAGCAGTAGCTTTTGAGATATTTTACTGAATGAATGAAAACGTGAACCTAGTGTTGGAACTACAAGAAAAGTCCTAAGAAAACAAGTCATTAGAGTCTACTTTCAAGGGACTTTTATAATGCTTATGTAGCAAATGTCATGACATTCATTGGATATATTATCATTACATTTTCTAAACAGACAAATCCAGATTGTAGGCAGAAGAAGACAACAAACCCAGATGACACAGTCACACTGAATTATACATCATTATAACAACACATCAGAGAAGACGTGGATTGATGGAATAAACTCCCAATCTCTGTAATTGGTCGTGTTTCAATTGTCAAAAGTGAAATTTCTCCCGAAAATTAACTATCGATTTCCCATGACCCCTGTTAACCCGCCCCTGGGCTCTTTGTCCTCCTTAAATGTAACAGTCAATTCATTCTATTGATGGTAAAAGGCCCATAATATAATTAACTGCACTCTAAGAATCCAAACCAAATGGACTCATTGCATCACATTTGAAACACCACTTCCTTCCCACCAGCTTCAGTGAGCGGAAGCAGATTCTTCATGTCATACAACTAAAAAAATCAGCTTACTTAAAGGGGACCTATCATGCAAAATGCACTTTTGTACGTCTTTTATACATGAATATGTGTCTCCGGTGTTCCAGGGAACTCACCAAGTGTCAGAAAACACAACCCTCTCTATTTTCCTCCATACCCAAATCTCTAAAAAAGGGGCTGCAACGGATCTGATAAAAACTGATCCAGATTTGAACACTGTCCTGACGTTAGGACATTGGCGCTACGGCTATTGGGCCAACTCCACCAATCAGGAGGAGACAGCCACGGCCATTGCCGTTTGAAAGCGCTGGAGACGCTGTAGTACATATGCCAGGCCTGTAGGTGGTGCTGTTCTCACAGAATCAGCCCTTGCAAAAACAGGGGTAAAAAAGTGCAAATTGAGCGAAATGAGGCATGGCTAAAATGCATGATCTGTTTGGTATTTTGAAAAAAAAAAAAGTATAAATATGCCTTGTATAGGTATGGTCCTACACTATATTATTATAATATAGCATGATAGGTCCACTTTAATAAAAGGTGGTCAATCTAACATATATTAACAAAAAATAAGATTTGATTATAGAAAAAAATGTAACGTTTCAAAAATGTTTTCAAGAGAGATGTGTTTACTGTTCTGTGCTGTTTAACAGCTGCTCCAACAAAAACTGAGACTCAAGCATTAAATGAATGTATAGTTGCCTAAATCTCCACCTTTTATTGGCCTTCCCAATGAGCTAAAGACATAGCAATCCTTGCGATTATTCTTATTATCCTGACTGTGAAGGTCAGACAGATACCGTTATGAATGTCATTTCTTCCCTACTTCCTGAGTTAAAATCAATTTCCGTTTAGTGTTTAAGACACTGATTTACTTTCATAGTTATTGAAATATTTGGTTGACTGGCCGTCCGTACTCAAATGCTTAAGCCTGATTGTTTCCTTCCTCATGTTAGTCTTCAGTTGAGCTGTTGTAAGCCTCACCTTTGACCTATATGAAGCTCTCTTGGGGCGGAACTAATGGGAAGTTTCTTCTCAGTTTCTTTTTTTCACCTCCATCACGCTGCAAATAAATGTAGCTTTATGGCCGGATGCCCTCAATCTCTCCAACCCATCCTTCCATCTCCACTACATCCAATCCAGAAAAATAAATTAAGTATAGATAGAAAACCATATTGTAATTTGTGATAGATGATGTTCACCAAAATGTGGTCATTACTGCAAAGGCGATTGGTATTTTGATGCATAGATATCCTTATCACCATGCCTGGGAATTTAAATGAGATTTAAATTTTTCATGTACCTCCAAATGACCGGGGCTGTTAATGTCTTGAATTCGATGTGTGAGCTTCGAGGGAGAATGAGCACAGTGACAAGAATTCGTTACCAGAGCGTAATTTCCCTGCACGTCCCTTTGTCATAGTCATGCGAGTAATTCATTCTCCCAAGACTTGATTCATTAGGCCTTTTTTGTTAGCAGTTCTAATTAATCAGGGACATATTTTGATGATCATTATGAGAAGGGACACAATCAATTTTGGCTCTTGTGTTGGTTCATCAATCTGGAGATTGAAGGAAATGCTGGCTTCATGACCCATTCAGACATATGTTATTGTTGTGTATGCTCCCAACACAATTTGCTATATTTGCTTCAGATCCTATGAACTTGTTTTTGGAGGGCTATTTTTGTGACATTTTGCATGCTTTGTGTGGACGGGTGTCTATATCAGCTCATTCCTCAGATCCCTCAGCAAGAAATAAGCAATTAGCGAACAGACGTCCATGTATCCCTAATATTTAATGGCACGCTCAAAATGTGTCTACCCTCCAATAGTTAACACTAGCCCAATTGCCATTGTCCACAAGGTGTTTAAATAATTTGGCGATGTAATTAAAGAAATCTCAGAGATTCCTTAAGTGCTAAGGCCCGGGGGCCACATCTCTCTCAGCAACATCGCATTCTTCTAAATGCTTTTTAAAAAAAAGTTTTGCATCAGAGAAATGCTGTTTTGCTAGTGAATGTGGGATGCTATACATATTTTCTTTTATTATTAATAATAGAGCTTTTTGTTCAGCAAGAATCAAACATCTTGAGAGTTGTCAAATATGACTGAGAGATCCACATCAAGCTGACGGATATATACCTAATGTTACCACAGATGCACATTTTAAAGAAGTATAGATGGGGGTAAGTCACCTCACAATTAATGTCCTATATTAAGTGCAAGTACAGGAAGTAGTATTCCCATTTTGTTGAGAGGCGGAAAAAAAAGGAAGGAGAGATACACCTTTTACTCGTACTTGTAAAAGGTGTATCCAGTCATGCCTACTCCCTCTTCCACATTCCTGGCCAATCACTGCATCAAATGAGTATTTTGAAACTGGTATTATCAGACCCACTCCATCCCCAATTCTGATGTCAGAGAGGCTTTAGGGAAGTGGCTTCAGACTTTGTTGGATCATGTGATACACTTCAGCTGAAGCACACTTGCATCTTAACCATTTACCATCATATATCTGTCTTAACAACAAACTGTCCCGAGCTGAAGCCATACTGTTACTATTCAACGTTTTGTCATGGAGTTAAACAAAAGAAAAAGTACCATCTAATGCAGAATCATCCCATACTAACTTGCTGGTTTGGAGGTGTAAAGGATGGCGGTTATTCAAAAATCTGATTCTCAAGAGCCAGCTGCTGTAAACTTTTAACTTTCTCTTCTTAGCTAGCACTAAAAAAATTGTACGCATAAACACTCGATTCTAAGTGCAATGCAGCTTAAATTGACTTTCCTCGTCCTTGAGGTGTTTTTGACGGAAACCTTTCTCCCCAGGCTCAACCTTGTTCAGTGTCACATTTACACATACAGATGACACAAGACTTTAGGTCCTTGGGGTGTGAACCCGTGAACAGCGTGCAGTGAAACATGACGCTACTGTTGAGGTTTCCCCTACAGTTGACCTGTCAACTCTGCCAGTGGCTGGACATCTCCTGGGGGCTAACCTACCTCCTCAAACAGGGAGAAAAATAAGTGATGAAGAGTGGCTTCAAACAAACAGCCAGAAAAAGAAAGAAAGCCAAAGATATAGGGGGGAAGAGACTTTGATAAGTGCGCCTTTGAAGAGAACATCAGCAGGCTTCATGGCTCTCGGGCAGACCTCTCTCCTCCCTCCTCACAGAGGACCCCTCTCAGCAGATGAAAGCAGGATCCTCTTTGAGGTGGCGCCCTGGAATTAGGCCTGCATCCTGCATCAGGTAATTGAAAGACCTAAGAGCATGGTGGGGAGCTTGAAGAAAAGGGGGGTCTGGCCTGAGTCCTCCTTGCAAGGTTTGGACTTGCAGAAAATGGGAAGACTCATTGTTGTTTTTGCTAGACATTCAGTGAGAAAGCAGCTAGCTAAAGTGGAGAAACAGAAGAAAAGTAAGCAGTAGAAATGGCTCAAAAGGTTATAGAAGTTTGTATTTAAATATATAATTCAAAAATAGCAATGTTGATATCACAACCAGAGAGCTGCATGGCATCAAGAAAATGTAATGGTTCATTAAAGCAATCAATCAATCAATGTTTAACTTGTATAACAGCTTTCATAGTGGCATAGCTTTACAAGTCAAAATGTCCAGACTGGGAAAAACAGAAACTAGAGTATTCAACATACTGTATTTAGTACGCTACTACTAATGCAAAATTCATATTATAGGGAATATAACACATACTATATGCAGGACCTATTGTGTCGTGATTGCTCGGATGGCTGCCGGTAACAAAGAACCTCTTAAAATCTTACATTTTAAACTGGACTGGTAACTGCTGAATGTTCTGAGGAAATGAAGCAGAGAGGACATGTTGCCTACACAAGTGTAGAGGATATGCTGTAAAGGGATGTGTGTAAAGATAAAGAAACATAGACAGAGAGAATAATATTGTATCTGGGGGGGATTGAATATGGGACGGCCCTGTATGCGCTCAATGGATCAGAGTAATCTCAGTCAAATCAGAGTCAATGCCTTGTCTGCACGCTCTTTAATCCTCTCTGGCATGACATTTAATATGTTGTACAGCAAATGTATTATCTACATTTTCAGACAAATACATTACAGCTGTCTCATACGCAGCAATGTTGATCTACGCTGCTCATGAAGTCTGTATTTGTTTCATTACATTAACCTTCACATCACTGATGAAATAAGCGCACGTCTCAATCAATCAGAGGGTAGAAAATAAGAACAGAAGCTGTGTCATTTTTGCACACTTCCCGTTTAAATTCTCCAACCAGATATTTGCTTACATTAATCCACGTCGCCAACACCTTTTTCTCCTATAGATATCTCCCTCAGATTCCTCTCCATCCCCACTCATTTCCCTCCCTCCGTTTCTTTCCTCCAGTGGATGAAACAGAGCACGGTTTCTCATTATCAGCCGGGCTCCTCCCTCTCTTTGACTGGTGGTGTTCCTCCTCCCTCCCTCTTGTGTGGAGAGCTCGGCAGTGTGCGTTAATCCCGGATTGCACTGCCCTGCCGTCTGCATCCCGTTGTTGCTGGGAGAGCATGGCATGGCTCCAGGACCCCTGTGCTCACATAGGAGAGGAGTGAACGAATGAGAGCGAGAGTGACAAGAGAGGGAAGAGGTACAGTCGGGCTGTTTCACCACTGTCACAGCTGCTTGAGCATTGAGTGTTGTTGAGTTTCAATCACACACACTCTGTCACATAAACAAGGGAGAAAAAAAGAGGAGAAAGGAAGGATGACGGCCAGTTTGTCGCAGCTTTGGGTGCATATTTGATAGAAGAGAGGAAACCTCGGTCACGTCCCGGGTTCCACCACACAGCAACTTCTCTCTGCTCCGTGCTGCGTCTTCCTCTTGCTCACAGTTAAGAGGGATTAAACTTTTTTTTTTTTTTTTTTTTTTAAATCTCCTGTTGGCACATCCGGAAGTCTTTGAGTTTCCGTCATGGAGTCTCCCACTAAAGAGATCGAGGAGTTTGAAAGCACGTCCCTGAAGTACCTGCAGCCGGAACAGATTGAAAAGATTTGGCTCAGGCTCCGAGGACTGTGAGTATATTCACTTTTACTGTTTTCAACAAGTGTGTGTATGTCTATGAATATGCTCTGTGTATCTTTGCGTGAATGAAGTTTGTGCTTGAGCTAGGCTTTAAATATTTTCAAGTGAATTTATCTGTAATAGTTTTTCTGTGAAAGCTTAATTGATATCACAAACACAAACGTACAGCATGTTTTCATAGTAAGAGCTAGACCCCACACTGGTTTTGTTTACAGTGTGTTACTGTCTGTGTCTGTGTATCTGTGTGTGTGTGTGTGTGTGTGTGTGTGTGTGTGTGTGTGTGTGTGTGTGTGTGTGTGTGTGTGTGTGTGTGTGTGTGTGTGTGTGTGTGTGTGTGTGTGTGTGTGTGTGTGTGTGTGTGTGTGTGTGTGTGTGTGTGTGTGTGTGTCAGTTTGTATGAAAGAGAGAGAGATATGAAGAGAGGTTTGAATTACTCTAACTAAACAGCTCT